>NC_056726.1:1110552882-1110835382 GCF_019279795.1 Protopterus annectens
GGGAGTAGGACCTTGTTCCGCCCTGCTTGTTTATGTACCACACCACAGACATATTGCCCATTTGAATTACTATAGTCCCCGTGGGAAGAGAGCTCTGAAGGGCTTGCAACGTCAAAAGCACCGCCCTCATCTCCAGGACATTTATGTGCAGGTGGCATTCTGACTGTTGTCAAGTGCCCTGGACCATCCTGCCCTGATAATGCCCCCCCCACCCGATCAGGGAGGCATCCGTTGTGACAGTGGCAACTGGAGGGGGGAGAACAAAGTGTCTGCCCTGAAAAAGCCGAGGGGAACCATCCACCAGGAGAGATGTTTCTTGCAAGATGGGGTTATCAAAATGTTGTGGGTCATTGGTAGCTGTTGAAAGGACCACTGAGAAAACAGCATCCACTGAAGGAGCCTCATGTGGAAGTGGGCTAATGGAAGTAGAAGAATTGCCGCCGCCATGAGGCCCAACACTTTCAATACTAGCTTGACTTGGACTCTGTTGGGCTGAAACAGGGGCTGAACATTCCGCCTTATGTCTGTCACTCTCTGAGGTGGTAATGTTGCAGACATTTCAGTGGTGTTTAATACGGCACCTATAAAGTTTATACATTGACAAGGTAACAAGGAGGACTTTGCAAAATTTATAGAAATACCCAGACTGTTGCAAAGTTGAATAGTGTAATCCCTGACCATTATGAGATCCTGTCTGGTGGTAGTGGAAATGAGCCAGTCGTCTAAGTATGGAAACACCTGGAATCCTTTCTGTCTCAGGTGAGCCGGGACTACTGCCAAACATTTGGTGAACACCTGGGGGCTGTGGTGAGACCAAAGGGCAGGGCCCTGAATTGAAAATGACTGACTCCCAGCCGGAAGCGGAGAAACCTCCTGGAGCGCCTGTGTATCTTTATATGGTAGTACGCGTCCTGGAGGTCTAACGAGCACATCCAGTTGTCTCTGCCCAAAAAGGGTAGAATAGACTGCAGTGTTACCATCCAAAATTTTGTCTTTAGTACAGAGTTGTTTAACCTGCTGAGGTCCAAAATGGGTCTCCATTCTCCTGTCTTTTTTGGTACCAAAAAGAATCTGGAGTAGATTCTGGATCCTAGCTGATCTGCTGGGACTGTCTGGATGACTCCTTTTTCTAACAGCTTTTTTATTTCTAGCTGAGCCTGACCCCTTTGTGCGGGTGGTACATCTGGTAGGGTTTTCGGCGGTTGTACCAGAGGGAAAGTGAAAAGGATTTTGTAACCCTCGGATATGATCTTCTGTACCCATGTGTCTTGGGAGAGGGATTGCCAGGCTTCCGGGTACAGAGATAATCTTCCCCCGACTGCCTCCGAAGGCGGACAGTCGGGCAGCTTCTCAGGGATGCTGAAAGGGTTGGTCAGGAGAAGATTCCCTAGAGCCCTGGTTCTGAGGGCCCCCTCTGCCCCTGGGGTGGTGTCTGTTATTATTTCCCCCTCTGCCTCTAGGGGGAAATTCACCACGTGCGGCAGGCGCGACTCCCTAAAGTTTGCGGAACCACATCTTTCCTCCCTTCTGTCCCTTAGGATAAGGTCTAGAAGGTGTGGAAAAACGGACTCCCACGGCAGAGAGAGTCTTACCATCTTGCTCGCATCTGGTGAGGGCATTCTTCACCTGAGGTCTGAACAATTCCGAACCATCAAAGGGGTGTTGGTGAAGGACGCCTTGAAGGGATTGGCAAAGTTACAGAATCTCATCCAAGCGTGACGTCTCAATGCAACGCCCGTGCCAGCGGCCCTACTCACTCCATCAGCTGCATAAGAGATAAGCCGCATGGAGGAGTTAGCAATGGAGTTCAGGGTAGCCAGCTGAGAGTTTATTTTGTCCTTAAACCCCGCAGCAGAAGGATCCTGTACCGTTTCACCCAGCTCTTTGAGCAAGTCTCTCTGAAGGCAGGTGAAATGACATAAATAGTTCAGCGATCGCATAGAAAAGGTCGCTGAAGCAAAGGTTCACTTGCCGTACCTGTCCATGGTCCTGGATTCTTTGTTAGGATGATGAACAGATACAGAAGGTTCAGCCAATTCCTTCTTAGTGGCTGTTGCTACCACCATAGCATGAACTGAAACACCTTTGTTGAGAAAGGATTTGTCATCTAGTGCAGAAATAAATTTAGAAGGCCTCCTAGGGGTAGGTTCCATTGAATCAGGAGCTGCTTATGCCTTTTTAGCCACTACCTTCATTAGTGGGTCGAAAGGGGGAGACACCCAGGAGGTGGAAGGGTGAGATCCAAAGGCGTCAAGGTAAACCGATTCGTCCTCAGAAGGTTTGAGAGTGGACCAATTTCCCCTCTGTCTTAGGATCTCCAGGATGTCTGAAAAGGAGACATCCTCAGAAGGGGATCTGGGGGAACCTTCCGACTCATCCAAGTCGGTGTCGGACGTGACAGACTCGGGGGAGTCTATGTGCTTCCTCTTGCACTTTCTTTTCCTAGGGGGTTTCCCTGAAACTTCAGGGCAGCCCTCAGAAGAGAAGGAGGCACCCAAGGTGGGTACCCTATGCTTTGGATCTCTGCTGTCAGGTGTAGGAGGATGGCCAGAGACCATAACAGGCAATACAGAGGGAGGAGCCGCAGAACTTAAAATTGGAGTGGACACTGGGTCCAGCACATGCCTCATCACCTCGAAGGCTCCCCCATCAGATACCAAAGGTAGCCCCGGCTCCGAAGAGACCGGAGCCGCCCCTGGAACCGACAAAGAAGGCTCCGAGAATGATGTCGGGCCGAACTAACCAGAGCCGAAGCTCCGAGAGGGAGAGCGGGGTCGGACAAGGGTACGATGCCACTCGCCCCCTCGGAGCTGACAATGGAGTCTCGGCGCCCGGACCTCTTCACGGATGGAACCAATGAAGAAGATAGAGACGAAGACACCGGAGCCGAAGGAGGAAGTATCGGCTCCGATGTGGACAAGGTCATGTTTCCGACAAACTCTGGCTCTGAACTCGAGAGATGAGTTGGAGGAGGAATTGATAGCTGTGTCGAAGGAGCCACAGTCTGGTGAGATGGGCTCTGGAGCATTTGGGCCAGCACTTGAGATTTTATGAGTCTACTGACCACCCTCTTGATGTCATGGTCGGAGAGCCTGGATGACCTCGATGAATGAGTCCTATGACTCCACTCCGATAGGAGAGGGGACCTTGGAGCTGATCTGACGGACTCTAGCGAAGGGGACCTAGAGCGCTTGCACGCTGGGGTCGACTCCGATGAAGGTTTCAGAGCGGAAACCACTTTGCTTATCTCGGAGCCAGATGGAACCGAGGTCAGAGCCATCTCGATAACGCCAGCCCTCGGCTCAGAAGCTGGAGCAGAGGGTTTGGCGGTTTTTAACGACTTCCCCAAGCCAGACTTGGATAGGGAGTCATCAGGCTTTAACAAGCCCCTTAGGATGAGTTTGTTATGCCTTTCCTGCAGGACTCTTAAACTAAATCTGTGACAAATGGAACAAGAGTCCTGGAGGTGTAAAGGCCCTAAGCAATAGACACAAGAAGTGTGACCGTCTGTCAGAGACATTTTCTGACAGCACGAGTCACACTTCTTGAATCCTGAAACCTTAGGGTCCTTTGACATACTGACAAAAAATAAAAAGGAACACAGTCAGTCCACACACACACACTTATTTAAGTTAGGGGGCACTGACTAAAAACCCACACACACACTGAAAGGGGTGGGGGAAAACTAAGGAAAAACCTGTAGGCCCAAGATAAAAAACTAACTAAAGAAGGGGAAAAAGGGCTACCAAAAGGGTAAGGCAGTTAGAAGGGACCTAAAGAAGGGTAACTAACTGGAAAAAAACTACTGAGACTGAATATATATATATGAAAAAAGCACTTACTGACCGGAGCCGGTAAAAACAGACTGCCTCACAGCGAAGCGGCAAATGAGATCTGGAGAGTTAGGGCATGGTATTGTGGGATATAGGGCTGCCTCAAGCCGGTAAAAATAGCTCTCGAGCTATAGTATAGGCCGAATCATACCCGAGGATCGGCTCCGAACCCATCCAGCAAGAATGAAGGCGAGAATGACAACTTAACATTTATATTTAATACACATGTATATATATATATATATATATATATATATATATATATATATATATATATATATTGTATTACATATTTTGTAGGGTTTTATCTAGAGTAGTTTTATGAATGTCATTTCTGGCTTCGTGGTTTTTGCTTTCTGATGGTGGTTGGGAGGATTGAGTAATTGTCAGCATAATTTAAACACTGTGTAAAAAATCTATGCCTGAGGAAGCCTCGCTACAAGTGAGATGAAAAGCGCTTCATGTAAATAAAGCTGTTCTTTTGTTTATTTTGGCCGTGGTTACTGGTGATTTTTATTTGTCGAATGCAGTTTGAATGGAGATCTCCAGCCTATATGTGCTGGTTTGCTGTTTTGCTTTAATATATTTTTTGTCAGAAGTGTTTGTTGTCACAGCATGGAGAATTCTTCAGACACTGCAGTATCTGTTCCCCAAGAGAAGAGAAGAGAGATGAGGGGAAAATTGGAGCTATAACGGCCCTTGTTGGACAGTTATCTAAACAAACTGAAACACTTGCTTCCAGAGTGGATTCTTTAGCTGGGGGCATGATTTCTTCTCAGCCATCTAGTGGGTTTAACCCACAAACTATTTCTTCATCCAGTCGTCTTTCTGGCTGCACTAACAATACTACGGAAGTTTTGCTTAATATGAGTACGCATACTCTACCTACCGAACCTGTAAATAGTGATCTTGGTGTACAACAGGAATGGGGAGGTTTGGAATTGTCGCAGAGTGAACCCTTGAGGCTTATAGGAACTCCGACATGAGAATTAAGTAGTTCGTTTAATGATTTGCCTACTTTACAAGAATCAAGAAGTAGCGTAAGTACGGAGCATCCGGCTGAAGGGTTCTTTGATACTACACCTAGCATTGCAGCTAACTTAAAATAATTTGATTTAAAATTGGTTAAATATAAAAAGTTACAATTAGAAATTGCTTATTTTAAGGAGTGTATCAGCAAGGGTATTGTACCTAAAGGTCTTAGATCATGGCAATATACGACCGGTTTGGTTGAGGGATCTATGTTTCATAAAGACCTGGTAAAATTGTTTAATAAGCATGGTATAGAACTCCTCGAACTTATGAGCAAACATTACCAATTGTCCGCTGAAGCACTGATTAAGGAAGCTATATCTCTGGATGAAATGATTAAAAAAGACATTGAATTCTCTCACTATATGTTTGAGTATGAGAGGTATTTTACAAATATAGACCAATATATGGCCAAATTAAAGACTACTAAAATTAAGAAAGTAAACAGAGATAGGGAAGCATATGGATCTGGCTTGGCTTATCTGAAACCTCCTACTTCACAGTCTGGGTCGATGATTGGTCGAAGGGAGGAGGAGGGTGGAGCTTCATATTGTGTTGAACAAGCCGAATCAGCTAGAAAGAACCCTGATACTGGTGGCCAACAAGACAATTTGAAATGACGTATTGAGAACGGTGACAACAGATTCATGCCATCTGTGAACTCATTTAGGGAAACTCAACATTCAAAGAACTTTGGAAATGGTAATGGTGAATCAAATTTTCGGAAACAAGACTCGGGCTACAACCTGAGGCAGGGTCTACCTTGAGTATTTTACAACACATCGAACAAACATTATCAACGGGGGAAGTAAATGAGGAACCCCCTAATGGATGTAAAATTATATACAACTCACAAGGTGACTTTAAAATTTTTAATTTTTCATGTCTTAATGTGGATACAGTGTTAGCTGACTTACTTGCTAAGGGCCAAACATTTGTGCCAGCCAAGAAAGATGGTTTTGCTGATTCAGTAATTGATTTAAAACTCTTTACTAAAAATTAAATTTTAATTTTTTGTTTGGTCAGGAACATGAATTGAATAAACCTTTTTACATATCTAGTATGTATTGCCCCCCTCTCCATCCAACCCTAGTCTTATTTGAGCAAATTTGTGAACTAGATTTTTATAATTATATTGGTTCACAAAGAAGGGTTAAATATGGTTTGAATAAAGTCATGAAAGATGAGAGATGGGCCCTTTCCTTATTACAACAAGCCCAGGTTAGAGTGATGCAACCAGACAGAGGTGGTGGACTGGTGATAATGAATAAAAATGATTATCAGGTGAGAATGGAAAAAATAATTGCCACTGAAACTTGTGTGGAATCTAAAAAAAGAACTGAATGTAGCCTATGGGAGAATACGCTTAACCTTGGAAGAATTGTTTATTGAAGCTAAGATTGATGTAGATATATATATAACTACCTGAGTATGCCAGCCCCCAAAATCCTGATTTTGTTTTGGATACTGAAGATACATAAATGTATCTTCAATCCACCTATGAGACCTTTGGTGGATGCAAGAAATAGCATCACCTATGCATGTGCTAATTATATTGACCACTGGTTGAAATAATATGCAGTACAACAATCTGAGATTTGCAAAGTTTCATGGTCATTTTTAACTAGCCTTCAAATTTTACAGTATGATAAAAATTAAAATTTTTAACAATAGATGTAAAAGATTTATATACGTCTGTCCCCCATATGGAGGGTATTGAGTGGCTTAGCATTTTGCTCCAAGATTTAGGAGACCCTAATTCCAAAATTGCTTTGTTGGCAGAATTGTTGGACATAGTCCTGTCAAATAATTTTATTACTTTTAATGAAATTTTTTTGTACAGAAAATAGGTGTGGCAATGAGTTCCCCATGTGGGCCCAGCTTCGCCAACTTGGTGATGGCATACTGGGAAAGGGAAAATGTGCAGAAGGTACCACACATTGCAGAGAAGATACATTTGTATACCCATTTCGTGGACGACATCTTCATGTTGGTGGAGGGGAATAAAAATGATGGGGCCAGTTTAGTTGCATATTTTAATAATACAACAACATTTTTGTAATGTACTTATACATTCAATACAGTAAGAATAGCTTATTTGGATGTTGATTTGAGGAAAGGCCAACAAAACAATTCGTATGCAGCTCAAATTTTCAGGAAGGATACCTATTCAAATGCCTTCCTTCACTTTAATAGCTGTCACCCTTTGTTCCAGAAACATTCTGTAGTAAAGGGTCAGCTAGTGGGGGCAGCTCAAATGGTGTCTAGTGATGTGGACTTTATATTAGAGTGTGATAAACTTGAGGAAATGTTCTTAAAAACAGAATATTCTACCTAATTTGTGAAAGAAAAGAAAGTTAAGGAAAAGAGATTAAGGGGATTCTATCGACCAATTTTAGGAGTTGAAATCAGAGATGGAGTCCAAAGTGCCACTTCAGAATGTATGGTTAATGAAAGGAACATGACAAACGTGGTAAGTTTTATTACCACGTTTAGTATAAATGGGTATGGTATTATGGATATTATCAATAAAAATTGGGACATTATTAAGTCAGATTACTCCCCTTTTCTCTAAATTAAAAGGCTCTCCCAAAGTGGTATTCAAATGGGGAAATAATTTGAATAACTTATTGGGAATTAGGAAAGGGGTAACTAGTGGACATAATAGGAGAGGGATGCAAAAATGCAGTATGTGTTTTTACTGTCCCTATATGGATGTAGGTGAAAGTTTTTTGATTAGAGGGACTAGTTATAAGTCCAATCAGAAGTTTGACTGTAACTCTAAGGGGGTAGTATACTTAGCACAATGCCAGATATGCTCTGCCTTCTATATCGGTAAAACCGACAGGAAGTTCAAGGAAAGGGTATATGAGCATCTCTATAGTATTAGGACATCCAAAAAGAAAATGCATTGGCTAGACATGTTGGATAATTTCCTACCCATTCTTTTAAATTTAGAGCAATTGACTGCATCATAATGAATGTGAGATGGGATCCAAGTGCATTATTGTTGGAAAGACTGGAATTAGTATGGCAATTACGTACTCGTGCTTGTCATTATCCAGGCTTGAATGAAATATATTTAATTGCTTGCATTTTAAAACTGAAAAGTCTTTTAAGGTAATAGTAGTGTTTTGATTGCATTTTTCCCTGAGTTATTTATGTATTTAGTTATTTATTGCATGATTTTATCTAGATTATACTATTCAATTATTATATATAATTATATTTATTCATATTGACACGTTTTAGTTTTTGGGGTAGAGGGTTTCCACCCCGATTGGCTGCGATGCTGGCACTATTTGGGTACCGTTTTAGTTGTAGGCAGGCCAGGCTACTTAAGAGTTTCATGTATTTAATCAATGTTGTGCGCATTATGTTAGTAGTTAGATTAGTTATATATTTTGCATATTTGTAGAAGTATTTCAAATATTAACTTCTTAGATGTAATATATTATCTTATTTATATTTATATTTAATACAAATGTGTTTATATATATATATATTTTTTTACATTACATATTTTGTAGGGTTTTATCTAGAGTAGTTTTACGAATGTCATTTCCGGCTTCATGGTTTTTGCTTTCTGATTCATGGTTGGGAGAATTGAGTAATTGTCAGTATAATTTAAATATCTAACACTGTGTAAAAAATATATGTCTGAGGAAGTCTCGCTACAAGTGAGATGAAAAGCACTTAATGTAAATAAAGCTGTTCTTGTGTTTATTCTGGCCGTGGTTACTGGTGATTGATATTTGACGAGTGCAGTTTTAATGGAGATCTCCAGCCTATATTTCCTGGTTTACAGAAAGAAACTTAGCTATGTCCTGGGAAAGCTCTGATCCTTGGAAGAGAAAGCATTTATTGATTGGCTAACTGTTCATTTGTTGTTTTACTTTGCTGTGGCCTGCACACCTCTCTGCTCCACTTGAATGTGCTTCACAGAGTTGCACAGCAGCTTTCCTGCTGTGAATTGCTTCCACTGGACTAGACTAAAAGGATGATCATTCAATCAATGGGGGAATTGATTAACTTACTTACTGCTTCTGCTATTGTTTCTGTTAATATTTATAATTAACATTAAATGCTGTAATTGATTTTATTCTAAAAAGTACAATACTGTTCATTTACTAAAACTGTTGAATTTAGAGCTGCTTTATGAGAGAAAGAAACTTGCTTGTGTCTCTCTGAAGATGATTTATCTATTGTTTATCTATATCAATATGTCTATGTGTGTACACATGGATTTTTTTTCTGCCACAGTAAATCTCCTCATGCTGATTCAAGTTATTTTGTGAGTAAAAGAAACTCAGCTTTGTCCTGGGTTAAATCCCAATCCCATAGAAAAGTGTATATACTGTTTGGCTGATTAGTGTTCCCTCAATGGCTTAAATTGCTGGGAGCTGTGAGACTCATAGCTCTGATTGGCTGGGCATCACAGAGCTGTGCTTTGCAGGTCAGGGCAGTAAGCAGGTGCACATTTTTGCATAATAAAAGGATCAAGCCTTCCTGTCTCAGTTGTACCCACACTATTGGATTTAACTGTATACCAGTTCTTTTAACACCATTCCCATTTCCTTACTCATTGGATGCAACCTTAAACATAAATGCAGCATTTTGCACAAACATCTGTGCAAATTGTGCTGTCAAAGCAAACTCTCACAACTTTGCATTCTTAATTACCTAAACCTAAACCAGCCCCCAGCCCCACCTCATTACTATCATTTTTTTGACTAGGTGAGGTAAGATTTTATTTTCCTTGGTAGATACTCAAATTATTACTCACACTACTACAAAATGATATTTAATCTAGGTCACCATATCAGATATCTCTCTCTTTCATTTACACACCATGTGGTACATCAGGCATAGAGCACCTTTCAGCACTCTTTGTTCCTAGAGCAGTTATGGGTTTTATGGGCTCATGTTGCTAGCCCAAGGCCCAACCCTCCTTGGAGGATGCAAAACACACACTCACACCTAGGGCCATTTTAGAGTGTCCAAGCCACCTGCTGCATGTTTTTGGAATGCTGGAGGAAACCAGAGCACCCAGAGGAAATCCACAAGAATGCAGGGAGAATGTGCAGACTCCACACAAAAGGCACCCCAGCCAAGAATAGAACTAGAGAACTGCTTGCTGTGATGTGACAATGCAAACTGCTACACCACTGTGTCACCCTCAGGTTTCTCTGTCTAGAAATATTTTGGTACTATAATCCTTAGAAGCATGGGATTTCAGTCTGTCTTCAATTGCCAGTTTCTTAGCAGTAGTTACCTTAAGGCAGGGTATAAAATATTAAGCCTTTCTATTTTCAGGTAATTAAGAAATCTCTCCCTCCAGACTCAAAGGCTTCTGAAGCATAAACAGACTTGCCTGCCTACAGATGATTGTATTGAAATGCTGGAGGCACTTTACCAAGTTAGATTACCTAACAAAACTAATTCTTATCAGAGAAACCAGTATTTTTGTGTTTGAGACTTCCATCATGAATTAAAGAATTAGTATTACAATTTTCAGATCCTGCGCTTATTTGTTGAATTTTTTGAGATGATTAGATTTCTAATGACGTGCACCTTTAAGTAAATATTTGCAGATCTTGCCATCCTTGAGAAATACTTCATTATGATTTTCTCCAAAATCAAGCAAGGTTATTCTTGACAAGCCTAGGATAAAGTTGTTCCTACTCATCCAGTCATTAAGACTAGCCTTAAAGTGTGCCAAAGTAATGCTTGTATAGAAGAATTCATCCCTAACCCTATTTAAGTGTAACGGAATGGAAATTGGAAATTCATCCTGGGTATGGGCCCCATGTGTCTGACAGAGAGAGACAGATAGTAACGATGCCAAAATTAACATACCCCTCCCCTCACATAACCTTTAGAAACTTCCTAAGTAACATGCTCCCTCCTAATAAATTGGGTTGAGTAGCACAACTGTGCTTATAAAGGCCCTGGTGGTCATTAATTAGTATATAGCTATGAATGGGTCTGCTGTGTATGACTGATCAGCCCTGATATCGAATGTAAAACACCAACAAAATAAGTTTAATCATACACAATAGTGAAGAAAAAAAAAACAATAATATTGAGAGAAGAAAACTACTTCTTCTCCCAATATTAAAACTAACCCCCCCCCCCCCATAACACGAACCTCCCAACCTCACATTTGTCTGAATAATAAAAGTGCTACAAGAAGGTCATAATGATGTTAATCTGAAGGATTAGGGCTGGGGGAAGGGGCAGTGTTAGGGTTACGATAAGCACCTGTTACTAAAGAGGACAGGGGGGTTTCCGTCCCCTCCTGTACCATCTTAGTAATGGGTGCTAACCCTAACACTGCTCCTTCCTCCAACCCTAACCTTACATTTTAAGTCATTAAAACCTTCCTATAACACTTCCACTATACAAGACACACTCAGACACACAAACATTCACAAACACACACACAGACAACACTATATCTATCCCCTGACCTTTACCCCAATCTAAAATACACAACTTGCACACAAACACATAACACATATCCTTCACTCATCCCTGGTCCTAACCCTAACTCACATGTGCAAACAAACTTGCTCTTAACCCCCAACCATATTTACCTGTATTAACATTCCATACCATCAACATGCTCACTGTTCAGTCATCTGTACCTGTCAATATTAAATCACATGGCTGCATTTGTTGAATAGATGTACATTTGGTTATACACAGGGGAACCCTATGAATTGGTTTATTTTGTATGACCAAACTGCCCTAATATCAAATGTAAAACACAGGCAAAATATGTTCAATCATACACAATAAGGAAAAAAAATCCTGAAAACAATAATATCGAGAGAGGAAAACTATTTCATCTCCTGATATTAAAATTAAAACCCACTGTAACACTAGCCTGACATTTCTCTGAATAGTGGCAGTGTTATGGGAAAGTTTTAATGATGTTAACTTGTAAGGTTAGGGTTGGGGGAAGGGGCAGCATTAGGGTTATGATTAGCACCCACTACTAAAGATGGCAGGGCGTCTGCCCTGCTGAACCACATTATTTGGGTGCTGGGTGCACACTATGCTTTATTTCATAATTTCAACATATACGCAACGTACCAATTCATAGATTCATAGATTCATAGATTAGTACTAAGCTAACTGCCCTTGTGAGCCATTTCAAGCCTAGCCAATTATCCTTTGTGAGACTCAAACCCTGCACCTTGCATTTGTAAGGTAAACACCTTAACCATTAGGCCACCCTCCCAACCCTTTTGTGGTGCTATCTGACCAAGGGCAGACTTAATGAGTTACATTGGAGAGGTTACGTGGATGAACTTGAGGTAGTGCCATTGGCTTTGCTCATTATCATCTGGGATGGGAGGAGCTTCAAATTCAACTCAAAAGAGAAAGGATTGTTAGGACATTGAGGAAGGAAGATAGACATTGTTATGCTGGAAAAAGGTACGCATGAAGGAAGCTGAGATCTGGAAAGTGTGGGCAATCTTTGGTATAATACAGGCAAAATATAGAAGAATAGCGATAGCAAGACTGATGTGGTTACTATGATCTGGGAATTTATTATGGTTAAAGGTACGTTAGGGTAAGAGAGCAGGATGGCAGATGGGTCATAGTGGGGGAGAGTATTTGTGATACACTATAACAGAAAAGAAGTATATATGTTCTCAGTTATGGCTCAGGAAACTTCTTCACTGGCTTTATTGATGCATGGAAGTATGCAGTCTCACAGGAGGATCATAATTTTATAACAGGTGACTTCAATGTCACAAGCAAGCCAGATATAGTTAGTTTGCATAGAGTGGAGCCTCTCCAATGATTTGGAAAATATTTAGGCTTTTTACAGTCTATAAACATTATTGGCCATTTTATTAGCCAGTACTTTCCCCATCTATTGTACAAACTACCTTTATGTGAATATTTCATAATTGCACCCTTCAAGGTAAACCTTGTTGATTGCATAAGCACCTGTAAATTAATTCCTGCCTAAACTGTGTTGCAGTATGTCATGAGAGTAGGTAATAGAAAGACCCAATTGTGCTTAGACCCACCTGATTTGTAACATACTGTGATCCAACAATCCTTGTACTTACCTAGTCTGGAAGTATCACTTGTTATGGTACCTCACTGGAAGCCTTATTTCACTCCCGTGGGAAGTAACTCTCACAGGCTGTGGACATCAGGAGATAATTATTTGAGATAAGTCATTGTTGGCTGATGTGCCTATCTTAGGTAATGTGTCTCTTTTGGGGCAATATTTCACTATTAGATAATAAGTTCCTTTAAGGCTATGTATCTCTTTTGCATGGAAAATGACTAGTCTGAACATCAGATGTTTAAGACCCTGACTCGGAGTGTCTCACATTTTCAGACTGTTCTTCTTGTAGCCTTTGTTCATCTAATCATGGCAACTGATTGTTTGGTTTGGACTTCTTAGGAATAGCATGGCTGTCTCTTCACTTTTCTTTACCACACTTCCATCATCCGTTTGGATAACATACAATCTCAGTCCTGCAGATTTGGCAACATTTCCATTTGCTGATAGGTTCATAGATTAGTACTAGGCTAACTGCCCTTGTGAGCCATTTTAAGCCTAGCCAATTATCCCTTTTGAGAGTCAAACCCTGCACCTTGCGTTTGTAAGGCAAACACCTTAAGCATTAGGCCACACTAGCTCCCTCCTTATTTTCCCATATAACTTGAGTCAGAGAGTCTGGCCTGGATTGAACAGTCTGGCAGTATGAGCAGACGTCTAAAGCTCTGACTTGTTAATGAGATGCCTCCTCTGCCAAGGGTACAGGATTTGATTTCAGTCTTTCTGCCTTCATGTGGCATTGAGCAAAGCAAAGATGCAGACAGTACCATTTTGCAAATGGGAATTTGAGCTAGGCTCCTTAATGGTCTCCTGGACTACATGCCTAGTAATGACCTATGAATACACGATTTTAGTCAAGTGACTGAATGCCTTTTAATGTGCGATACTTACCTGTGTGTCTGGCTTTTTTTCACTTTCTTTGTATCATGCTTTGCAAAACCACAAGTTTTTGTATTGAGTGAATCAGTGATATACTCCACTGGACGTTTCACTTCGCACATCTGCTTGACGACAGTCAGCTTATTACCACTGTACTAGGTAAATACTGTTGTGGGCACTAATATTGACCTGACTCTTTAGAAAGTCCACTTTTGTATGTCACCCTCATGTCCATGCTAAATATCACTTTAGCAGTTCATTTAGAGGATGAATATCAGTAACATTCCTGGCACAAAGTTCCCTGAATAGTTTACCATGCCAAGCATTTAACAAAGTTTCATGTGATTGCCTGTTGCTGGTAACTCAGCCACAATTTTTCCCTTTACTTAGATCCTGTGAGATGCCAACTACACTGATACAGTCTCTGACATACTGCAGCAGTTTTTCTTTTATCACTCTTGAGTCCTTTCTCTTCAATGGTCTGAAACACTGACTTTAAATCTTCTATCACATGACTATTTATCAGGCTCATACATAAACACGTTCTCCATAATGATCACTTTTTTCTTGTTGTCTTTGAGGAGTGTACTCATTTTAGGCTGAAATATTTCATGTGCTTTTTCTTCTGTTTGGGCCCAGAAATATTTGCCAAAATCCAAGGGTGACATTTAACATGGAGAACTTCCTTGTCCTGGTTAGTTGCGGACCATGTTCTCCGTGTTAGGCAGGATAAACCTTTCCCTCTTGACTGCATCATACTAAGATTTAAAGTCAACACAGATTCTAAATTTGCCATTTTTCTGTATTAGTCGCACTTTTGGAGCATGCCAGTTTCCTTGTTCTGTAACCATTTCAATTACCCCCAGAAGATGCATTCAGTTTACCTCACCCTTACAGAATATGGGTAACAATACTCTTTTTTATTATGGTGAGGGCACAGGCAGCTAGGTTTCAGATGAATCTCTACTGGCTCACATTTAAGGAGTCCAAAAATAATTTAATGCAACAGCACTTATTACATCAGTTCTGACAGTTAAAGCCAAATTAAGTTGTAGTGGCTCTATTCTGCAGATTATTCACAGAAATACTCAATAGCACATAGATCCAAAAATCATAGATTCATAGATTCATAGATTAGTACTATGAATCTATGAATCTATGAATCAAAACTTCGATTAAATGGTGTCGACCATATCAGATTCAAAGTTTTGAAACTTTGATCATGTAATATAGACCCTAGTTAAGTGGTATATTATGGTTTGTATGTGGTGAGGTCTGCCAGGGAGGAAACATGTTATTTTGCATTAGAGTGTGGTATGAGTTAAGGAAGTATAAGAGTAGTAGCATAGAACTAGTGGTTGTAAGAGTGCTATGTGTAAGGATGTCTTTTTAAGGTAAAGCATATTGTCTGGGTAGTTTCAGTTTATTAAGTAGAATGTGTTAGATATTTTGGTTTGTATGTATTCTTTCTACTAAGTCACAACTTTGAACCTCCTCTAATATCTTGGCTTCCTGCTGCTGACATTTTTGAGGTGCTTCTGTATGCACCATGTGACATTTGTTATGTTTGTACCAGTGTTTATCTTGTATCCAACTGTACTGCCATGAATTAGAAGTCTGACATGCAACTCCACATCAGAGTCTGATGGCTGACTACTTACTCCCACAACCTAAAAAGAAAATTTCGTATTATTTTCCCTCATTTTAGCATTGGCTGCTGACACTCCGACCACTGTAGTCTTACACATAACAGCAAAAGTTTCCGTTTTATTACATTTTCAGTACATTTTGCTTTGTATCCAGCACTCATTATACACAGCTTGTGTCCAGTACATTTTTACTTTCATTCAGTTTTAGCTTCACTTACTTGTTTATACTGGCCCATGCAGTTTGCTTTGCTTATTTCCCAGTTTTCTACTTAATTTTGCTTACTTCTCTCATCCCTCTCATATGTGCACTTTGCCTTTTAATTCGTTTTAGACTAATAAGCAATTCATTTCTCTGACAATAAATTTGGTTCCAGTTGTATCTTTTACAAAACTTTAAGACCTATAATGCCTACAAAACTCATAGTATTCTTCCAATTCCTACACATTTCTCAGAACTGCTTTTACAGGTTCAGCACAACATCCTAAACATTTCTATTAGGTACAGAATGTTCTTCTAACTTTGCGATAACAGTCTCAAGTTTTAAGGACTGCTCTTCAGTAAATGTGAAAAAAAAATAAATTCAGTATCTGTGCTGGTATTGTAAACAAGGAAGTTTAACTATATCTTGACATCTTCATTGTATAACTTTGCTGTTATTCTCTTTAATGCAAAAGCTTGCTTCCATATTGGTCATGCTGAAGGTTGTGCAAAGACACATGGTCCTGGTAGTCTGAATTGGATAATTTTAATGTTATTTTTATGGTAACCATTTGAAATATCAAGACTGCTAGAGTGAGTCCCAAAGAATATAGACTGGATGGCTAAAAAACATACTTACATATACTATGTCCAAGATGGCCATTTATCAGAATATTCCCTTTTCATTGAGGTATGGTGATCTTGGAGTTGGTATAAATAATTTCTGGGCTGAGGAGAACTTGCTTCTCATGTTGGGGGGGGGGGGTGCAGGAGCACTTTGCCTAATGCAAAAAAGAAGTTTAAAGGAGAAGAGCGATGTTCGAGTTTTGCCCTTCTGTTCAATCTTTTTTTTTGGCTTGTCAGCACTCTGCATTTTGAGTGCCGACATTTCTATATGCAGGCTGTTCTCATGTTTATCTTCTTTTCTGCTGGTTGCCACATCAGCTCAGTGAATGGCATGCCAAAATGGCAGTAAGTTGTTGATGTAGCTTTCCATGGCACTATTGTTTCCCGTAAGTCTGAACTGTTGCCAGTTTCTTTGTGGCATTGGTAGCATTTCATTTTAATTCTACCTCATTTGGATACTGTGACATTCTCTGTGTTTTATTTCAGGACATCAAACACTTGTTAGACCAGGATTTGTGATTATTAGTCTTTTGCATTTATTTTCCAAACAAGTTACATATGCACACATTCTCACTTGACATGACAAGTACCATAGCAACATGCGAGTCTTGTGAGGTTCGCTGTTAACGTAACAATGGCTGCTACTTTACAATAATGCTCTTTACATTATGGGTACACCCTTAACATACATACTGATTATCACAGTGATCTTATATCATCACTGTACGTTTTACAGCTCTGCCTGTAATAGGACATTAAATTCTGGAGATGTGATTCACTGAGCTTATCCTTTATACAGAAATGCATGCAAATTAAACACATGCAGAAATTTGATTTACTTAGGTTCATAGTTTATATGTAAGCAGTAAGGCACCTATCTATGAACTATTACAAGCAAAACCAATCAGCCATATTCTAAAGTACTGTCAAGCCTCAAGGAAGGAAACACAAGAAAGATTGGATAGAATTTGAGACTGTCCATGAGTTATTCGGGTACACTTTGAATGCAGCAATATTTCTACTCTGCTTAAAATGTAATGGTAGTTTGTAACAGAGGTGAAAGACATGTTGGGACATGAAACTATGACATTAGTGGGCCTTTCTTATCTGCTCATGGTGGTTTATGTGCTTTAAATGAATATTTGAGGAAAAATGTGTTTTACAAAGAAACAGGAAGTTAAGTAGGGTTGGACCTTTCAGGACTTGAAAAGCTAAATACAGATTATCATGGGGAGGAGGATCTATAAGAGGCATTACTGGAAGAGGGCTGTCAGCCTGTCAGGGTAACTGAGGATCCTGTGGCTATTGATCACTTTACTTAAGAATCTCCATTGTCTTTTAAGATGGGTGATATGATTAATGAAGTACATGCCAAAAGGGAAATTATAATAAATAAGGGGCTTGTTAAGACATGAGTAAGGGGGACTGAAGCCTTGGTTTGGATATTTGTGAGATGCTTTGGAAATTAGATGAACCAGAGGACATTTTCTGAACTGCTGTATAAACATTATGGTCAAAAGATAATGAATTATCAAAAGAAACCCTAGATGTCTTGCAACATTATCTGATTTGAAGTGGTGAGTCACCTTTGTGATATGATGTGGACATATTTTGCTTACCTTGCAACAGCTGTCAACACATTTTAACCCATACTGGACCAGTTGTCAGTCAATGAAGGATCAAACATCACCACATGACTTAGAGTCATTTACAAACATAGATAACTATAGGCCAGGTGTGTTTGCCTGAATGTATGAGAAATACATGCCCAAAAGAAGAGAGATGAACAATGAGCCTCAGTGTACACCACTGGTATCTGATTTGTTTTTAGAAGTGGCAAGTGGAGTTATATATATATATTTGTCAATAGTGCCTGCATGGGGAATAGTGCCAAAGGCCTTGGCCAGGTTCACATATGCTACCTGTACTGCATGAACCCTTTCAAATGCATTGTTGAGCCTTTCAGAGAAACAAACAAGTTTAAATTCCATTGCATACCATTTTGCCATATACTTACCTATTTCCTTTTCCATTTACTGTTAGAAATATACACAAATATCATAATCTAACTTACTACATTGTACCTTGCTATATGTGATCCTCGAAGTTGCATAGCATCAGACAATCTTTGTACTGTTTTGCCTGTATTAGTATAAACTGTTTCTGTGTGTTAGTATAAACTTCATCCACTACTTCTTGGTTATGTGTCCAGCATTAAATACCGCCAGGTTGTTTTTTTTTTCAATTGTACATTATAAAGTAAACCTAAAATCTTACGGTTACCTGTAATGATGCAGTGGACACCCTTACAAGAGCATGGTATTTTGGCTTTTATCAGTTGTACATTATCTCACATTAATGTTTTCTGTTTTTATTTAATGCGGCTTTGTACTTATTTTCTCTGATTTCTTTGCTATCATTGTATGAACTGAATTAGTGTTCTATTAATATCTTTATTTCAACCTGTATCATACTTAATGTTTCTGCATTCATTTTGCTACAATTATATTATTTTTTATTTCTACAATCATTTGTATTTGCAATTGGACTTTTCCAGTAAAGGAATGAAAATAAAGGGCAGGCCTGCTTTTGAAAAGGCCAAACAGCTGAGTATCCAAGATTAAGAGATTCCTATTTACTAGTTTAATACATTCCATAGATTTAGATGCATGTATAATGGGACAAAGAAGTCTGTAGTTATCACGGTCTATGGAGAGACTATCCTTGACTTAATCATAGAGTAGTACTAGGCTAATTGCCCATGTGGGCTATTATCAGCCTAGCTAATTACCTCAGGTGAGAATCAAACCCTGCACTTTGTGCTTGCAAGGTAAACACCTTAACAATTATGCCAACATTCCACCCTTGCTTTATGTCATTTTAATAGCTACTTTCTACCCTTGGGTCAGTGTTGCCATTATTAGTATAGATACTCTTTTATTTACTGGGTGTTAGTTCCTAATAACTTAAGTAGACAGTCATGGCAAATACAATTGGCCAAATAAAGCTAAATCCTTATCATCCCAAACTGTAACTCTTCATTCCTTTCCTGATAGAATGGAAACCGCTTTTTTTTTTTTTTGTCTCTGAAGAAGGGGGGTTGTTCTCCCATCTGCTCTGATGAAATGCACCAAGATAACACACAGCAAACGTTTAATCACAGCAAAGTACAAAGTGGTAAGCGCTTTCACAACCAAAGTTGCTTCATCAGACACCACAGTAAAAAATGCACAGGTTTAAATAGAGATTCTAAAATACCGATTAATCAATAAAAATCACAAAATGATTAAGTAGCAGTGAAAAACAATTAAGCCTCATGCTCAAACTAAAAAAAGCATTGCTTAAAAACATTGTACAAGAAGGAATCAAATACTATACATGAGAAAGCACTTAACTTATAAAATCATTATAAAACATGGGAAAATACTAGGCAGGAAAAAGTTAAATAGAATACTTGGAAACTAATAGTTAAATACATTAGACTAATTTTGAAAGAACTTAGCTAATCTTAATGCTTGAGATGTCTACCCTTTAAAAAAGGGACCAAGGAAGTAGTAGCATTCAAACCAGGATACTTTTCAGCATTAAGTTTCAAAATCCACTTCTGTTCATGTCCCTCTGTGATATTCTCAATGTCACCACCTCTGGGGTTTCTATGAATATGTTGTAGAACAAAGAACTTAAAGGAATGAGAGCGGCCATTGGACATAACATGATTGGCTAGAGCATTTGATGGTTTATTATTACTAATATCTCTTAGGTGGTCTAGAATATGATCTTTAAGCATTCTATTTGTTTTTCCTACATAAAAAGCAGGACATTGTACACAAAAACAATAATAGACCATATCTGTAGATCTACAATCAGTGTATTGATTAGTGTACAAAGAAAATTTCCTAGTAGGATGTACATATTTATTTTTGCTAAATATAAATTGACAAGCACTGCAATTCCTGCATGGAAAAGTACCATGCCGATTGGATCTAATAATAGTTCTAGATAATTCACCATGACATAGATGTTGTTTAAGGGATTTATTATTTCTAAAACTAAAAATAGGAGAATGTCCGACCTTGTCTACCAGTCCAGGCACTTCTTGTAGCAAATATCAATGCTTTTTGACTACATCTAAGTATTGATTGATGTTACTGGAAAACTTAAACAGCACTCTAAAATCATTACTAGTTCTGTTAGTATATCTTGTATTGTCAACAGCATCACCAGCATTAAAATAAGGTTAACATCTAGTGCTTCTCAGCTTCCAGGCATTAGAGATAGTCTGTTCAATGTCTGCAAGCGAGTATCCCCTATGTAAAAATTCTGTTTTTAAATTAGATAGGGCAACTACTGCATCTTCATCTCTGCTATGCAGTCGCAGTGTTCTAAAAACCTGACCCTTGAGCACGTTCCTAGGAACGTGTCTAGGGTGCATACTAGATTTGTACAAAAGAGTATTTTTTCTAGTGGGTTTAAAATAAATATTACTGCAAAGACTATTTAAAACAGATTTACTAATCTGCACATCAAGGAAACTGATGTCAGTGTTTGAACTATGGTAAGTGAACCTTAAAAAATCAGTAGTTGAATGCAAATATTCCACAAACTGTGCCAAATCAATACCAGAGCCTCTTCACAGTATAAACACGTCATCTACAAAGCGGACGTACCAAAGTATTTGTCCAAAGAATGGATTATTGTTTGACAACACATTTTGCTCTTCCCAGCTGACCAAAGCCAAGTTGGGGTAGCTATTTGCACATGCAGTGCCCATGGCCACGCCAACTTTCTGCAAAAAGAATTGCTCCTGGAACATAACAATGTTGTTCTCTAAGATAATCTCTAAGAGACTACAAATCAAGTGTATCTTAGTGTTGGTGAAACACTTATTCACATAAAGAAAATCCCTAACGCTGTCAACACCCCAGGTGTTAGGTATACTAGTGAATAAGGATTCAATGTCTAATGTAACAAGGACAAAATTCTCATTAACATCAACACTTTCCATTCTATCATAAAGCCTTTGTAAAAACATCTTTGTATCCTTCAATATTGTATGGCAGTTTGCCAACAAACCATGCAAACATCCCTCTACATAAATAGAGAGGTTCAGTACACCACCCAGTGCCTGAAACAATAGGACGCATGGGTGGAGATAACAAATTTTGTGTATTTTGGTAGGCCATATACCCTGGGAACAAGTGGTTTATACACATTAAAATACTTAAAAGTGAATCATCTATTAAATTAAGTGATTAGTAAATCAAAAATTAAAAAAGAAACTTTATCTATAATAGCGTTAACAGTAGGCTTGGAAATGCATTGATATGTATGCGTATCAAGTAAAAGTTTCTCCATTTGTGTGACATATAAATCCTTGTCCATTAACACTATACCACCTCCTTTATCTGCCTGCTTAATAACTATTGAATGTATATTTTGTAATTCTTGCAGGGCTCTGTGTTCATTTACTGTCACGTTATAAAATGACATACTAGTATCAGTTAAGTTGTTTAATTCTCTAAAAGCAATTTCACATACATCTATGAATCGTTGAATATCTGTTGGTAAAGCTGGAACAAAGGTACTAGGTTTTCTGTATATATTATGTCCTTTATTACCTGCAGTAGTATCTGTAGGAAACACACACTTCAGGGAAAGACTTCTGCCAAGTAGTCTTAAGTCCTTCAACATTTCTGCTGGGTCGGCCCTCCTTGCAGGAATAAAGGATAAACCTTTATTAAGAACACTAAGCTGTTCACTATTTAACACAAAAGAAGAAATATTTATAACTAAATCTGAGACTACATGCGTCTCTTTTTGGATTGATGAGCTATCACATCCATGTGCTGGCTCTTGAATGTCTTGTCATTGTGTGTAAAGCTCTTCGACCGAGCTCTGTATGGCAGGGCTGTTCTCAAAGAATAGTCCCCCTTCTTTGCCTTGTCTAAAAACACACTTGTTTCCTTGTTTAGTTCTTGCCCTTGAGTATTATTAACTACAGATACATTTGAAGTTGAAGGCATTACTGCTGATGCGTAAGTGGGACGCACATCATTAATAAACTTGTCAGTGGTAAAGGAAGTCTCCAAACTGCTAAAAGCAGTAAAAGAAGGTTGCATACCTGGTTCTGTTTGCATAGCGTTCGTAGATATGGGCCCCACAACTCCCCGATCGTCTGTAGTAGTAGGAACTGCCGAAGTAGCAGTAACAGGAATTTGCAAACCTGGTTCCACTTCTGTAGCATTTGTAGATACAGGCGCCATAACTCCCCGATCATTCATAGAACCGGAAACAGGACCAGAGGAGCCAGTCGTGTTTCCCTGCGATGCAGTATTTACTTTAAAGGGACCATTACTTTGAATAGATGTAGTTTTAACTTCTTTCAGCCAAGAAAAGACATTGTTTCTTGCAAAGTCGGTTTTATCTCTATTAAGTTTAGATAACTTAATAGACTGCAGTTTCTTCTCATAAGCAACTATATTATCATGTAGTTGACTCATTTTGTTGAATGTAATATCACAAGAAAAATTGTCAGTGATTTTTGTTTCAAGATCAATAATCTGTGTTTTTAAGTCAGCTTCAATAGGTGAAAAAAAGTCTATTAAAAGTTCCATATATTGAGAACTAAATTGTAAATTTAATTCTTGACATTTACGTAGCAGGACTGGATATGTATCACCATAGGTGGGCATATTCAGAATTCTTAAGCCTCATGGAATAATTTTGGCTTCCAATGAAGCTTGAAGATGTAACCTCTGCCATTGCAGTCTCTTGTATTTACACATCATATTTTCTAGATTCTTATATTGCTGAAAAAATTCTGGTAAACATTGTTGAATAGAAAAAGTTTCATCCATACCAGCTTGTATAACAGTATTCAACAACGGATTCACAGGAATGTCTAGAATCCTTAGGAAACGGTGATGTTGTCCACTCACAGACTGCTCAGTTGTAGTATCTTCCATGGAGCTGTGTGTCCCTTCACAGAACAAAACCAAAAACAGAAAACCAAAGAAACTGTGTTGGGTAAAACCTCGGTGCAGAAATAAATCCAAATGAAAGGTAAAAAGTAAAAAATGCACCAAGATAACACACAGCAAACGTTTAATCACAGCAAAGTACAAAGTGGTAAGTGCTTTCACAACCAAAGATGCTTCATCAGACACCACAGTAAAAAATGCACAGGTTTAAATAGAGATTCTAAAATGCCAATTAATCAATAAAAATCACACAATGATTAAGGAGCAGTGAAAAACAATTAAGCCTCATGCTCAAACTAAAAAAAGCATTGCTTAAAAACATTGTACAAGAAGGAATCAAATACTATACATGAGAAAGCACTTAAAAAACTTATAAAATCATTATAAAACATGGGAAAATACTAGGCAGGAAAAAGTTAAATAGAATACTTAGAAACTAATAGTTAAATACATTAGACTAATTTTGAAAGAACTTAGCTAATCTTAATGCTTGAGATGTCTACCCTTTAAAAAAGGGACCAAGGAAGTAGTAGCATTCAAACCAGGATACTTTTCAGCATTAAGTTTCAAAATCTACTTCTGTTCATGTCCCTCTGTGATATTCTCAATGTCACCACCTCTGGGGTTTCTATGAATATGTTGTAGAACAAATAACTTAAAGGAATGAGAACGGCCATTGGACATAACATGATTGGCTAGAGCATTTGATGGTTTATTATTGCTAATATCCCTTAGGTGGTCTAGAATACGATCTTTAAGCATTCTATTTGTTTTTCCTACATAAAAAGCAGGACATTGTACACAAAAACAATAATAGACCACATCTGTAGATCTGCAATCAGTGTATTGATTAGTGTACAAAGAAAATTTCCTAGTAGGATGTGCATATTTATTTTTGCTATATATAAATTGACAAGCACTGCAATTCCTGCATGGAAAAGTACCATGCCGATTGGATCTAATAATAGTTCTAGAAAATTCACCATGACATAGATGTTGTTTAAGGGATTTATTATTTCTAAAACTAAAAATAGGAGAATGTCCGACCTTGTCTACCAGTCCAGGCACTTCTTGTAGCAAATACCAATGCTTTTGACTACATCTAAGTATTGATTGATGTTACTGGAAAACTGAAACACCACTCTAAAATCATTACTAGTTCTGTTAGTATATCTTGTATTGTCAACAGCATCACCAGCATTAAAATAAGGTTTACATCTAGTGCTTCTCAGCTTCCAGGCATTAGAGATAGTCTGTTCAATGTCTGCAAGCGAGTATCCCCTATGTAAAAATTCTGTTTTTAAATTAGATAGGGCAACTACTGCATCTTCACCTCTGCTATGCAGTCACAGTGTTCTAAAAACCTGACCCTTGAGCACATTCCTAGGAACGTGTCTAGGGTGCATACTAGATTTGTACAAAAGAGTATTTTTTCTAGTGGGTTTAAAATAAATATTACTGCAAAGACTATTTAAAACAGATTTACTAATCTGCACATCAAGGAAACTGATGTCAGTGTTGGAACTATGTTAAGTGAACCTTAAAAAATCAGTAGTTGAATGCAAATATTCCACAAACTGTGCCAAATCAATACCAAAGCCTCTCCACAGCATAAACACATCATCTACAAAGCAGACATACCAAAGTATTTGTCCAAAGAATGGATTATTGTTTGACAACACATTTTGCTCTTCCAGCTGACCAAAGCCAAGTTGGCGTAGCTATTTGCACATGCAGTGCCCATGGCCACGCCAACTTTCTGCAAAAAGAATTGCTCCTGGAACATAACAATGTTGTTCTCTAGGATAATCTCTAAGAGACTACAAATCAATTGCATCTTAGTGTTGGTGAAACACTTATTCACATAAAGAAAATCCCTAACGCTGTCAACACCCCAGGTGTTAGGTATACTAGTGAATAAGGATTCAATGTCTAATGTAACAAGGACAAAATTCTCATTAACATCAAAACTTTCCATTCTATCATAAAGCCTTTGTAAAAACATCTTTGTATCCTTCAATATTGTATGGCAGTTTGCCAACAAACCATGCAAACATCCCTCTACATAAATAGAGAGGTTCAGTACACCACCCAGTGCCTGAAACAATAGGACGCATGGGTGGAGATAACAAATTTTTGTGTATTTTTGGTAGGCCATATACCCTGGGAACAAGTGGTTTATACACATTAAAATACTTAAAAAGTGAATCATCTATTAAATTCGTGATTAGTAAATCAAAAATTAAAAAAGAAACTTTATCTATAATAGCGTTAACAGTAGGCTTGGAAATGCATTGATATGTATGCGTATCAAGTAAAAGTTTCTCCATTTGTGTGACATATAAATCCTTGTCCATTAACACTATACCGCCTCCTTTATCTGCCTGCTTAATAACTGTGTGTGTGTGTCTTTCAGCTTTTCCCGGTTAGGGGTCGCCACAGCGGAACTCCGGTCCGCTAATGATTGGCAGTAGAGTTTTACATGCTGGCTTGCCGGGCCTAACGCACAACCTTCAACGAAGGAACGCCCATTCACGCATGTCATCACACAGTAGACGCTTTAACTGAGAATCGAACGGGCAACGTCTAACTGTGAGGCGACAACGCTACCGCAGCACCACCACCGCAGTGCTGCCTGCTTAATAACTATTGAATGTATATTTTGTAATTCTTGCAGGGCTCTGTGTTCATCTACTGTCAAGTTATCAAATGACATACTAGTATCAGTTAAGTTGTTTAATTCTCTAAAAGCAATTTCACATACATCTATGAATCGTTGAATACCTGTTGGTAAAGCTGGAACAAAGGTACTAGGTTTTCTGTATATATTATGTCCTTTATTACCTGCAGTAGTATCTGTAGGAAACAAACACTTCAGGGAAAGACTTCTGCCAAGTAGTCTTAACAGACTATCTCTAATGCCTGGAAGCTGAGAAGCACTAGATGTAAACCTTATTTTAATGCTGGTGATACTGTTGACAATACAAGATATGCTAACAGAACTAGCAATGATTTTAGAGTGGTGTTTCAGTTTTCCAGTAACATCAATCAATACTTAGATGTAGTCAAAAAGCATTGGTATTTGCTACAAGAAGTGCCTGGACTGGTAGACAAGGTCGGACATTCTCCTATTTTTAGTTTTAGAAATAATAAATCCCTTAAACAACATTTATGTCATGGTGAATTATCTAGAACTATTATTGGATCCAATCGGCATGGTACTTTTCCATGCAGGAATTGCAGTGCTTGTCAATTTATATATAGCAAAAATAAATATGTACATCCTACTAGGAAATTTTCTTTGTACACTAATCAATACACTGATTGCAGATCTACAGATGTGGTCTATTATTGTTTTTGTGTACAATGTCCAGCTTTTTATGTAGGAAAAACAAATAGAATGCTTAAAGATCGTATTCTAGACCACCTAAGAGATATTAGTAATAATAAACCATCAAATGCTCTAGCCAATCATGTTATGTCCAATGGCCGTTCTCATTCCTTTAAGTTCTTTGTTCTACAACATATTCATAGAAACCCCAGAGGTGGTGACATTGAGAATATCACAGAGGGACATGAACAGAAGTGGATTTTGAAACTTAATGCTGAAAAGTATCCTGGTTTGAATGCTACTACTTCCTTGGTCCCTTTTTTAAAGGCTAGACATCTCAAGCATTAAGATTAGCTAAGTTCTTTCAAAATTAGTCTAATGTATTTAACTATTAGTTTCCAAGTATTCTATTTAACTTTTTCCTGCCTAGTATTTTCCCATGTTTTATAATGATTTTATAAGTTTTTTAAGTGCTCTCTCATGTATAGTATTTGATTCCTTGTTGTACAATGTTTTTAAGCAATGTTTTTAAGCAATGCTTTTTTTAGTTTGAGCATGAGGCTTAATTGTTTTTTCACTGCTACTTAATCATTGTGTGATTTTTATTGATTAATTGGCATTTTAGAATCTCTATTTAAACCTGTGCATTTTTTACTGTGGTGTCTGATGAAGCAACTTTGGTTGTGAAAGCGCTTACCACTTTGTACTTTGCTGTGATTAAACATTTGCTGTGTGTTATCTTGGTGCATTTTTTACTTTTTACCTTTCATTTGGATTTATTTCTGTACCAAGGTTTTACCCAACACAGTTTCTTTGGTTTTCTGCTCTGATGAAATGACAAATGTGTATTTGTTTTTTTATCAATCAACTGCTTACATGTTATCACCTATATTTTCTACTCAGGAAGTCTTTAATGAATGAAATGCCTTGGGTTACAATCATTGTATGAACTGAATTATTGCTGTATTTTCACCTTTATTTCAACCTGTATCATACTTAATGTTTCTGAATATATATTTTGCTACAATTATACTGTCTTCCGATTTGTTTGATTTGACTAATTTCTCATCCCTGCGCCACCAGGGAAGTATCTTTTAATATAATTTAAACTATGTTAAGCTGATTTTGACATTAATTCTACTTGCTAAGACATGCTTCACACATAGAGCACTTTTTTGTAGATTGCGTGTGCATTTGCTGAGAAATTGCATTGTAAGTTTCAGTCAGCTGCCGTCTGCTCTGTGCTAACTTCATTTTCTTCTTTCTTTGTTATATGACTTTCTGTTTGTTTGAGCAAAGATATACCACACTATTCTTCTGAGCGGAAAGATTTGTTGAATTTGATTACTTTGCTATCCCTCCAACACCATGAAAATCCATTTTTTGAAATATCTCAATGCTCTTTAAGTTGAGTTTAAGACTAGTGCTGTTTTCTGTAGAATTTTAAGTTTGGAATAGTTTTTGCACATTGCTCTTACAACAGAAAGGAATTTGTTGTGACCTGAGTGTTTACTTGGATTGATGTTGAAAGCACTCCATGTTTTGATTAGTTGCTTCTTGTTTCCTGTTGGTTGTTCTGTTTGAGCAGCTTTCTAACTGGCTTATTGCATACTCATGATACCTAGTTGCCAGTGAAAACCTATTCATGGCATACAAATTCAGGTGATCTAAAGGATAGCCTTCAAACAGTTGCACTTAGTGTAGAAGCTTATAACCTTCCACAAACAGCTGTGACACCTTATACCTGTATCTCTGAATTATTTGATTATTTCTCTGTTGTGTATTCATTATCTATTCTGTACGTTAAAAAAATAACATTTGTAAACTCACGCAACATCTGCTGTACCCTTGCCTGTATGTTATGTTAGCATCACCAGTTTAAATTGTTATAATGAGCTGCAGACTTTTATGGCACTCATACCAGAAGCCTGAACCGTATCAGCCATATACTACTTAGTTCATAGCTCATAGGTGTTCATGAGGCTAACGACCAGAAGGGCCTTTTTAAGCCTAGCCATGCATCCCAAATCTCTGACAAGTTCTGATACCCATGATAAGTGTAAGCATGGGCCTGGGAGATGAACCATTTACAGGATACCTGTGTCCATTAGAGACATAGGTACCAAAACAGAGATGAAGTTCCGGTTTCCAATCCAATTGTTAAGTTGCACTTGAATTGGATTAGGGAGGAACTTTGCTTCATATGGATGGGGAGCCTGTTCGATAGATGGGTTAGTCTCTGGGATACATACCTATCTCTCCAACAGGCCCTATTTATATCACAGGCAATGTTTAAGTCTTTAGAACAGGTAATTCTGGTACTGTTTATTTTGTGGATATGCAGGAGGTCCATCAGAGAGGGGTCTAACAATGCCCTGTATGCCATGCATAGATCTCCCCTCAAAAGCCTGTAGGAGACAGAATACAGGGACAAGGCCTTGAGGTGGTCTGCATAAGACATATTACTTATGCCTTTTATTCTTTTAGTGAGGAACCTTTGTAGACATTCCAGTTGTTGGATATGCCTGGTTAGGAACATACCAAAGGGGGCATTGTACTCAACGATAGGTCTGGTGAATGCTGAATACAGTGGAACAATGACTTCCTTGGACTTAGATGCCACGCCTTTGTTTATAAGTTGCGCAGCACAGAATGATTTCCTCACCATTGTAGACACATGATGATCAAAAGCTAGATTACTGTCTATGTGTGTCCCCAAGTTCCGGACTATTGGGTCAACTCTAAAGGGTGTGTTGCCATTGTGATAGTTACCAGGGATGGATGATTTCCAAAAGGATACTATTATGCATTTCTTGGCATTTAGTTTTAGTCCATGACTCCGACACCAATTGTTTATCTGTGTCAGCCCCTCCTGGAGAACATTTGTATCAGTGTGAGATTCAATGACAGCTTTTAATTTGCAATTATCTGCAAATTTAGTCAGCCAGAGACCACTGACATTGGCCTTGACTTCTGAGAAATAAATGCCAAAAAGGGGCGGTACAAGGACTGATCCCTGAGGGCCTGTGACAGGCCTCTTTGTAGAGATGGACTCCTTGATTCTAACTTCCTGGATCCTGTCTGTGAACCAGTTGGCCAACCACTGGGTGACATATGGGTTTGTACCTAATCTGTTGAGTTTCTCAACAATTCCCGAGTGGGTTATTGTGTCAAATGCATTGGCCAGGTAAAGGTAGGCAGTGTGAGCGATTTTGCCTCCATCCATTGCTTTGGTAACCTTCTCAAAGAAGTCCAACTGGTTGAGCAGGCATGATCTGCCCTTGACGAAACCAAACTGGGTTGGGTCCAGTGTCTGGAAGTTTACTATATCTCTATTGATCATCTCCATGATAATTCATTCCATGGCTTTACATATTAGACTAGTGATACTTATGTGTCTCTAGTTTCTAGGGTCTCTAGATGCCCCATTTTTGTGCAGAGGAATGACTGTTGCCTTTCTCCATTCATGAGGCATGAAGCCTGTTTGGAGGCTACAGTTAAATAGTAATTCCAGAAGCCCTGATAGGTCATGTTTCATGCTATTTAGAAGGAATCCTGGGATATTGCCTGGACCCACTGTGCAGTATTTTTGGTCTTAGAGAGAGCATTAAGGACCTATTCACTAGTGATAGTAGGGGGAGTTATACTTGATGATATTTCCTGAGGGAAGGCTGAAGGGAGATAAGAGTAAAGTTGCAGCTGAATTTATCAGCCAGTAGATTTGCTATATCTTCTGGCTAAGTATAGGAGGCTCCAGTTACAATGAGCTCTGCACACAATTGTGTATTGCCTTTGACATCGCAGAAATAGCTAAATAATGCTTTGTGGATGTTCTTGGCCTGGGAGGCTAAACTTACCTTAAATTTGGCTTTGGTAGACTTTATTTGTCCTCTGAGTTGTTTGTTTAGTTTGATGAGAGTGCTTTTAACCTGCTGGGTGCTGCACCTCCTAATTTTTGCCATGATTTTCTTCCTCCTGTTATACATCTGACTGATTTTGTGATTCCACCAGGGTGGCTTGTTTTTTGAGTTAGTTCTGTACTTCCTCCTGGTGGGAACTGCTGCCTCTTTGCAGCTATTAACATGCTTGTCCAGGGTTTCTGTGAACCATTCTGCATAGGCAGAAGTGTTTTCAGGGTTTATAGGGGCTTGACATTTGCCAGTTTCTCACTTAATAGCAGGAGGTGAGCCTTAGAACAGTTCCTGAATATTCCCAGTTCTGCTGGGGGTCCAGGTTTTATTTTTACTTCAAAGGAGACTATTTTATGGTCTGACCTTACTAGGGAAGTCATTACAGTAGGGGGTGTGCATCACTCTCCCATATTACTGAGGACCAGATCCAGTATGGTTGCAACCCTGGTGGCATATTGACTATCTGGTCTAGGGAGTTTGTGTTTACAAAATCCAGGAATCTCTGTGCATGCACGTTTGATATCATATAGGATTCCCAGTTAATAGTGGGGTATTTAAAGTCACCCATGAATATGGTATTGGGTTGGATGGTTAGTGTTTCTAATAAGTTTAAATAGATGGTATAGGTTTCCTGGGTCATAGAGGGGGACTTATAGCTTGCAAGGAAGTGGTATTGGATTTTATCTATGGTGATTTGAACATGGAGCTGCTCAAGTATGTTGTCCTGTTTGACCAGCTTTGAAGTATATTTATTTTTGATGTAAATAGAGACGCCTCTACCTTTAGTCCCTCCCTGTGAAGTAGCTGGTCTAAATGTGTGGAAGGCATTATAACCCTGCACTGTTGGTGTGCTGTCCATGGCTTTCAACCATGTCTCAGAGACAGCACAGAAATCAGCATTCTCTAAAGTAAAGAGAGCTTCCAGGGAGTAGATTGTTTTGTTTAGGCTCCTAGCATTGAGCAGTAATACTTTTAGATTTTCTTGGTTTTGATTTGTTATGTCGGAAGTACTTTCAGTTTTGCATTGCTTAAAAAAGGCACTATGGGGAAGACAATGTTTTAGCTAATATTTGAAAGCCTAGAGGGGAGAGGTGCCCACCATCCTTGACAAAGCAGCATGGTCTGTTGACCATCTCCTTCCATGCTGACAAATATTGCACCTCCTTAGACTGACAACAGAAACTAAGCCAATTATTAAAGTCAATCATCTTTTGTTCGTATTGTGGCATCATCCTTGGAGAAGGTAAAATGCTGCTCAATGCTAGGCTTATACCAGCCTGAGACACATATTCCGAGAGTTCTATGATGTCTCTCTTCATATAGTCTGGAGAGGTATGTCTCAGGTCATTTACTCCCACATGGACTATGACTGAGTCATATTGGTAATTGTGATCCAATGTCCTGAGCGCATGCATAATGTGGCAGATCCTAGCCCCTGATAAGCAACTGACTGTAATTTTCTCCTTATGCAGCCTGGTGAGAGGGACATCAGTATGTCTTACAATGGAGTTTCCAATGACTAGAATGTTGGATTGTTTGGCGACTTGCCTTATGGGCTTAGTGGCAGAGGATCCATGAGATGTAGCTCTATGTGTTGATGTGGGTGTCGTTGTGAAAGAGTGTGTTTGGGGCTGCTGAGGGTATTTCTTATGTGTACTTTGTCTAGGAGGTCTTTGTGACTTAGAAATATTACATGTAAGTGCCTCAGTATATGTGGGTCTATATGTCTGCTTTGAATTGCGCATGATGGGTGCAGCATGTGTACTACTGACAACGTTATTGAAATTAGGAGTACTCTTATTTGAGAGCTTTGCCTCCAGTGCTGTTGTGTAAATACATCTCTCACACACTGTATCAGTTTGTTTGAGAATTAACTGCTTGCCAGTAAACATGAGCCAATTTCTACATTGCCTCAGGATGCCCATATCCACCAAGCCAGTAACGGAGACAGTAGGAAAGTTCATGTCCGTGACAACAGACCCTTTCTTATTTATTAGACAGTTGGAGTGAGTATATCAATCACTGTCTGGAGTATCTGGTTTGCAAATACCTGGACAGTGCATGTCACTGCAAACTATTTGTCCTGTGTGCAACTACATATTGGAGAAATTTCAGTTGTGCTTTTACAGGGAAAATGTCACTCAAGGTGTCTAAGTCTGTGCAGAGCACTGCAAATACTTGAGGAGAAACTAATACATAGACCCTGAAAATTTAAAGATGAAGTATTTTGGCAGATATTCTGAAGTTAGAAAGAAATCAAGCAGTACTTACTGAAAAATAAAGAATTAGTTGTCAAGTATGATGAAAACGGGAGTCACATGGATGGCTACTGCCTGGCTACTACTAATGCTGGTCTCACCACAGTTTCACTCTGTTGGGATACAATACTCCTTTGCTTCTTCTCTCACCTGAAGCAGAATGTTAGCACCAATATCAAGAAGAAATGCAGGCCAAGGCCTGTTTGGTGATCCAAAATCTTGTCCCAGATGATGCAAGTGTCTGCAGGCATGTAGCCTTTTTCTGGTAGATGCCTCAATTAGCAACCAGACCAGTCAGGTACGTTAAGCACAGACACTCACTCTCCAACCAGAAAGAGTCAGGAATCAATGCAACCTGTTTCTACTCTCACCAGGATCAGAATATTAGCACAGATTCCAAGTTGTCACCTATAAAACAGTTATTAAGTTTTCTGGTGATCAGCAGTCTCCAGGAAATAATGTAACTGTACCCCTTCTCTCACCAAAAGAAAACAGAAGCACTAATCCCAAGATGACTACTGAAAGGCAGAATGTGGGCTCTCCAATAACTGGTGGTCTTGCAATAGATGCTTAAAGGTAAGATGAAAAAATGGTTTATCCTAAACACTGCAGTGTGCACTAAAACAGCTAGATATGAAAGTAGGTAACTTGAGTTTTACCTGTCTAAAAAGTTAAGTTTTAGTGGAGAGTCACTATTTTTAAAACAGCAAGATAGATTGAAAGGGGGTGGTCACTTATGTATTCTGGTACTATACAGTACAGTAGGATGGCCAATACATTTAAATAGCTGAAGGAGAAAGATTTCACAAATTGGTAATTTTGTGCTTACTCACACCAGACAATAAAAGCAGAGAGGAAATGAGATATATGCTCAGTTTAACATATGGGGAAGGCAACTAGAAAGACAGTGTTTTGTAAGAACACAACAGTAACTGAGTGAGACGGTGAGAACAATTTCTGTCTGACTCACAAGACACAGAGCTGTGGTCTCTTTTCAAGTTTTAACATGCAGTTAAAAGCAGAATAAAAGTAAAACACAGTGTAAAGGAAACAAATCACAGTATGCAGTATAGAAAAAGGCAATAACGTAATACAAAATACAACAAATAAAAAGCAAACTAACCTTTCCCTCTCAGCAAACTGCAGCAGAGTCTGGGTGAGTCTTTCCAGTAAAGCTCCGAAATGTTTTATTTTACCCCTTAAATAGAAGGTTTAGGTCCTAGCACCACCCCCTCAGTTCATAGATGATTAACCTTAACTGACCTGTTCTAACTTATCTGTGACTCCTTAATTGACTTGTTCTCATTTCTGTCTGACTCACAGGATACAGAGCTGTAGTCTCTTTTCAAGTTTTAATGTTGTTGTTGTGTCTTTCGGCTTTTCCCGGTTAGGGGTCGCCACAGCGGAGCTCCGGTCCATTAATGACTGGCAGTAGATTTTTCACGAATGCCAAGGTGCCAGCTCGACGTTCAACCTTCAATGAAGGCATGCCCATTATGCATGTCTTTTGAATGCTCACCCAACTATGGGGAGGACATACAGACTCCACACAGAAGGCACTCCCTGCACTCCAGCCGAGAATCGAATGGGAGAAACTCTTGCTGTGAGGCAACAATGCTACCACTGCACCACCGCGGATAGACCTCTTTTCAAGTTTTAATATGCAGTTAAAAGCAGAATACAAGCAAAACGCAGTGTAAAGAAAACAAATCAATGTATACAAAATAGAAAAAGGCAATAAAGTAATACAAAATACAACAAATAAAAAGCAAACTAACCTTTCCCTCACAGCAAACTGTAGCAGAGTCTGGGTGAGCCTTTCCAGTAAAGCTAGGTTTTGTGACACTCATTCATATAATGTATAATTGTCTCACTATATAGGAATGTGCCATTTTCTCTTCCCATACAGGATTGAAAATAGCATTGCTGGTTGTCCATTTTTGTTTTGACTGTACAAGCCAAAACTGCCATTGCCCAAACTCACCTTCTCTCCACACTCTTGTATTCGTCCCCTCTACTTCACAATATTAGTAAAACTGTCATGAACAAACTTTCCATCTGCTACAATCATATCGCCAGGTTTGTTACTGGGTCACCTTTCAGGACCCATCATTGCACCAATCTAACCCAGCTTAACTGGCTTGAGCTACCTAACCTAATTTCTTATAACCTACTAGTTCTGACACACAAAATAATATACAACCCGACTACACTCCTTCACTCAAAAAACTGGTTACCCCTTGGAACAACCCTCGACCTCTGAGGTCTTTCAGCCGACTCCTTATCCAGACATGCAAAACTAAAAATATAGCTGGTGATTCCCTCCTCACCAACTCTGCAGGGAGAACTTGGAACAAACTTCCCCCTGATATTACCTCGCTCTCCTCTTTAAATCAGTTTAAAGCTAAACTTAAACCACACCTGGCATCAATACGGAGTTGCCATTGTCTAAACCCTGGCTAGCTAATTCTCTGTTTCACATAGTTTTTAGGTACCTGGCTGTCACTGCATATTTCTTTATTATGCCTATTCTCGATCATCCTGAACAATAATTATGGAATAAGTAATAGTTTTTTGTGCTGTGAATTCTAAATGAATCTGTGACTTTATTAAAATGTTGTACTGGGTTGGAGCTTTTCTCCCTGGGCCTCCGCTGAAAATGGACATGTATCCAGTCGGACTATCCCGGTTAACAAATGTAAAATAAAATAAATAAAAATAAAATACTTTGCACTATGTCAAACTAGCATTGCAGTATGCCATAATCCAAAACTATGTGTCTGTGTTGCAGTTATTGTATTGATGCTAGCATACTACTCAGAAGCCACTGTGTTTATCTCCTCATTTGAATTCCAGACATCATTTGATCACAGTCTGCCTGTACACATTCTGTTGTCAGCCTGTTTGTATTAGGCATGCTGAGGCTTCCTGCTCACTGAAAACCTCTTATTGTTATCAGACACATAATACACTTTTGAGAACTGGATCTAGATATTTGAACTGAAGGCAAATGTCTCACATCCCTGAAGTACCTCTGTTGTCAGTGTTCTGCACACCTATACTGTCACTTTAGAACCCTAACCTTAAACATAAATACACTGATGTAATATAAAATCCCTACTAAAGCCTCTTAGTCCTCCTAGATAGTGCATAATGAGCCTAATCTTCAACAACAAAGTCACACCTTACCCAGCAAACACACTACTGGTGCCACCACAAGCAGGATTCAACAAAGTACAATGCAGAACCCTCCAAAGCAGGGTGAGCATACTGCCACATATGAAAGATTCTTGTAATAGGTAATGAAATAGTTTAACATTCTAACATGTCACTGTTGCAAGCAAAAATACAGTGATGGTCAGCTGACTCTTGGGAGCCAGAATTTGCGATATCACCATGTATCTTAGACCCTTCACCACAATATGCATATGACCTGTTGTTGTACAAGCGAGTGTTAAAGGGCTTCGATGCTCTGGTTTGGATAATATGAAGATAGAGAGGGCTGAGTCCTCCATGTATGTTGGTGAGGATAGTAAGTGACAAGTTTTGAGGAATACCCTGTAGTCACCATGAAGGATGCTGCAATGCAAGTCAAAAATTATTAACTTCAAAAACTAGATTAGTAATTGGTGTCCTTCTGGCAGTGGGAGAAGGTGTGGTTAAATGTGTGTATCACCTTGGATGGAGATGATTAACTGTCCTACTGTCTTCACTAGGAATATCCTGCAACACCTTTGATTGGCATGCCATGGCTTGGCACAAATGTTTTCAGCCCTTACAGTACCTTTTTCATGTCATGTCAGTCTCCAACATCTACCAAAATATTAGTTTCAAATCATTTGAACAAGACACTACTTAGAGTTAGAAGTCTAAACAAAAACTTATGTTTGTCTGTGGTTCATAGGTTCATAGGTTCATAGGTTCATACTAGGCTATCTGCCCGAGGGCATTTACAAGCCTAGCCCATCGTTTTGTGGCTTACGCCACCCCTTTAGTATGGGGAACTATACCCATTATTTTGCTGTGCCTCTGTCGAGCAGTGACACTGAGGTAATCCCTGGGTATATCTGCGATCTCCCATCCATTGGTCAAGATTTCTCTTGAACAAGGCCAGCGAGGTGCTCTGCCTCACATGTACCGAGATTTTGTTCCACAGCATAGGGAGTCTTTGGGTGATGAATCTATCCCTCCAGCACGTCCTATTAATAGCCGTGTCAAGGTTTAAGTCTCCGCCCTTGTGGCTCTGATGGATCTAGATTTTTTGAGGTGAAGCATATTCATCAAATCTGGGTTTGACATGGCCTTGTATGTTAGGCAAAGGTCACCTCTGAGCAAGCGGTAAGTGACTGAATAGAGCTGGAGTTCTTTCAGTCGGGCAGCATAGGACAGATTTTTGAGACCCTTTATCCTTTTGGTGAGGAACTTTTGTGGCCTCTCCAGCTGCTGCAAGTGTCGGGTCAGATACATTCCGAATGGGGCATTGTACTCAATCATTGCTCTGATGAGTGATGAGTGAGACTATGACCTCCCTTGATCTAGATGAGAATCCCTTCATGATAAGGTGGGCAATGTAGAAGGTCTTCCTAACTACTTTAGCTACATGGGTGTCGAATGACAGACTACTATCAACCTGGGTCCCCAGGTCCCTGATAACTTCTTCTGTGCTCAGTGGATTGCCACCTATTTGGTAGCTAGTAACCTTGTTTTTTTTGGCATTTAACGCTCTGGCACCAGTTATCCGCTTCTGTGAGACCCTTCTGAAGGATATCTGTGTCAGATGTATTTTTTACTGGCTTGCAGTCATCTGCAAACTTTGTCACCTCCTGTGTTTGCTTGTACGGACTGAGCCCTGTGGGACACCACTTGTGACAGGCTTTGAGTCTGACATGGCGCCAGCAGCTCTGACCCTGTGGGTTCTGTCAAGTTTGCAACCCATCTTGTGATGTATGGGTTGACATTTAAGCTGATGAGTTTTTCAATGATACCGAATGGGGTATTGTATCAAGGCCTTAGCCAGATCGAGGTAGGCTGTATGGACTGCCTTTCCTCATCAATGGCTTTGGTGACTGTTTCAAAAAGTCAACCAAGTTTAAAAGGCATGATCTGCCTTTGACAAAGCCAAACTGGGTTGGATCCAAAGTCTGCAAATTCTATGTCTTTATTTATGAGGTCCATTATGATCCTCTCCATGGCTTTGCAGATAAGGCTTAGTGGTACCACAGTTGCAGTAGGTAAGACTTTGATTAAACAGCTGTCCTAACTGTGGGTTTAATTCCTCATTGAGTTCATGGAGCACACAGCCGGGGACACCAACAGTTCCCATGGTCGCTGTGTTTTTGCTTTGGAGAGCAGTTCTCACGAGATGTTTGGGGGCTGCAATCGTTTGGTATAGATATCTCTCCGGAGAAGTTTGCACTGAACCTGTCAGCCAGTATGTTGGCAATGTCTGTAGGATCAGTAATCTTCACATCATTTTGAACTAGCTCTGAGCATATCTGGGAGTTTCCTCCTAGGTTTCTAACATAGCTAAAGAAGGCCTTATGATTGTCTTTTGAGTCTTTAGCTATTTTCTCTCGAAATTTGCTTTGGATGATTTTATGAGAGCTCTTAGTTTTTTACTTATAGTGATCAAGGGTGTCTTACCTTTTAAGGATTTTGCTCTATCTTGTAGTAGCTTCCTCCTTTTGTTGTAGAGTTTGTTTATGGCTGGGGTCCACCAGACTAAGAGTCTTTGTTTTGCTTGGGATTGCCTTATCCATGCAGTCCTGCAGGTGCTGGTAGAAGGCATTTGTAAGTGATTCAGCGGCTTGAGTACTGTTTTCCCGCCGCTCTCGGGGCCTTAAAGGAGACCACACTAGTCTTTAGAAGTGTGAAGTAGAAGTTCTTTACTGTGGTCTTTTTATTTTAGGTGGGGTGGGATGAGGACCTGTTGAACATTGTGCTCCCATGTTCGTGATGATGAGATCAAGTATGTTATCTCCTCTTGTGGGGATGGTGACTAGTTGTTCCATGGCATTTGAGTTTATGAATTCCAGAAACTTTTGGGCTAGGGTGTTTGGGCTTGAGTAGTGTTCCCAGTCTATATTAGGGTAATTGAAGTCACCTAGTATGATGGTGTTTGGTGATACATTTATCCCCTCTAGTGTTTTCAGGAAGGCCATGTGAGGTTCCTGAGTTTGTGAGGGTGACCTGTAACATGCTACAATTTGCAGAGCAGTCTTGCCTCTTTCTAACACTGAAAATATAGATATCTGTATAACTAGAGCATCATGGTTCCAGTGTAATGACAAATTTCTTCACTTCCTGGTACTTCATACATCTCAACTATCCATATTTTTGCAGAATCTAGATTTTTGTGTCATATGTTTGACTGTTCCTCACAAGATCTGTGCCTTTCTGGCAAATCATTGAGGACAGCAGACATTATATAATGATACACATTTGAGTTTAAGACTTCATATACTTTAGAAAATACATGCTAAAACAACATATTTTATTCTAGCAACTTTCTAAGTTTATACCTACAACCAACTGCATTACTAGCTAAGTTAAATATAAACTTGCAGTGTTGAAGATTGTACTGCATTTTATTTTTCTGTCTGTTTAATTGTTTCATTGAATATTGTGGTCTGTGTCTCTCTGTAGTTATTTATTTTTCTATTTAATTGTTTCATAGAATACTGTGGTCTCTCTCTCTATCTCTCTCTGCAGTTAGTTTCTCTTCCTCCTTCCCTCGCTGTTCTTGTTCTGGTATTAATCTTGGTGGTTTTGGAATTGCCCGCCCCTCCTGTAAATTTGTGTTTGAAAACTCCTACCCATCCCATCTGTTCAGCTCTATCCCAACTCTATTCCAGTCTAGTGTCACTAGCTCATTCTACTTAATACAGAGAGACCATTTGTGAAGGGCAAGCCACTTAAGTCCTTAATTTTGAATTATCTTCTGTTTCTCCTTTCTCCCTTTCCACTTCACAAAAAAAAATAAATAAATTAAGCTTGCTTCCTGCCTTTCCTGTAACTAGTCTAGTCCAGATACAGATTTGCTGTATCCAGGACTGTTTGTAAGCTTCTGAGCCCCCCAAGCCTTTCTGTACTGGAGGGAAGCCTTCTAGCTTATCAGTGGGAGTGGTAAGCACTAGGTAGCCTATCTACCACAAGAGTGGTTTCTGGCCCACAAATTGTAGTTCATTGGCCATTTGGGCAGCTTTTCCATCTCTTTCAACTTTCTGGTTTAAAAGCCCACATTTGCGCTTTCCCACCTTTCCTGTAGCTAGTCTAGTCCAGATACAGATGTGCTGTATCCAGGACTGTTTGTAAGCTTCTGATCCCCCCAAGCCTTTCTGAGTTGGAGGGAAGCATTCTAGCTTATCAGTGGGAACGATAAGCACTAGGTAGCCTATCTACCACAAGATCCAGGTACAGATTCATAGTTTTAGCACTTGAATTTGATTATTCATACTCAGCACTTGTTCAGAACTTGTTGTTAGCACTAAATAAGCTACAAATTACTACAGCACTCAACCTTCCTCTTTACCTAGAGGAAAATAATGTTGTACTTACTTTCCTCACTTGCTTAGAGAAAAGCAGCTCTTATACTCACTTTCCTCACTTGTCTTCAGGAAAGTAGTTTTTTATTCATGCATGTCCAAAGGTCAGCTCCCAGTGTTCTCTCTTGTCTATCTGATGAATCTTGGCATCATGGGGCAATGTAACAATTGCCTCATGTACACAGACAACCCTCTCCTCCTACCACCCAACACCACAACCTGTCAGGGATGTACTTATCTAGCCAAACTGGAGGTAAAGCTTTCTCCAACCAAAACTGAACTTGAAACCCAAAAGAAGATAAACATTTGCACCGCACTCATCACATAGTCCCACTAAACCTTTACCACCAAAATCCATATGTAGAAACTCAAAAATATTTGTGGAGGCTCTCAATAATAATCTGCTCAAACAACAGAGACCTCCAAAGCAGAAACACAACCAACCTCCTCCCCCCAACACAACCCAAATGACACATAGCCCACAGACTCACAGCCCATAAGGCAAAACAACGTACCCAACACACTAGTTATAGGTGACTCTATAGTCAGGCACACTTAATGTCCCACTCACGAGGCTAAACAAGGAGAAGGTTACTGTCAGCTGCCTGTTGGGTGCCAGGATCCACCACATAACCCACCGCACTCAGGTCACTCCACAACAAGTACAAATATGATTCTGTCATTGTCCATACTGGGGGAGAACAACCTGAGATGTACCTCCTTGGACTACATGAAAAGAGACATGGAAGAGCTTTCCGATTTTGTAGCCCAGCCAGGTATGACCCTAGCCCTGAGTAGCATCCTGCCATTGCCCAGAATGATACCACAGTACAAGGACAAAATGATTGATTTCAACAATTGGCTAAGTTTCTGGTGTCTTTCTAAGGGAATCCATTATTTGTCTGCCTGGGATGACATGGTCAACAGACCACGATGCTTTGCCAGAGATGGCCAGCACCTGTCGCCCCTGGGATTCCAGATACTGGCTAAGGGTGTTGCTGCCCATATAGTGCCTTTTTAGGCAAAGTTAAAATGACAAATTCACCACTCTAACAGGAACAGGCAAGCAAAAACTGAGGGTAATGCTACTCAGTGCTAGAAGTCTAAATCTCAAAATGCACTCACTTGAGGCACTCCTTAAAATGGAGAACATTGATATCCGTGCAGTGACTGAGGCCTGGTTCAAGGCTCCAGACAGCACACCTGCATTACCAGGCTATAACTCATACCACACTTTTTGGCCATCTAACCTGGACCAGAACACCAAAGGTGGAGGTGTGTCCATATTCATTATGGATATCCACGCCTCCAAACTAGCTGTGCAGCATAATGCATTTGAGTTTATCCAAGTGCAACTAACTCTGGGCAAAACTGCAATCCAAATTGTAGCTTGCTACAGATCCCCTGCCATACCCCAGGATTTGCACTCCTCTTTTCTTGATATACTGGAAAATATTAGGGTTCAACCAAACACCCTAATAATGGGCGATTTCAACTACCCCACCATTAACTTTGAAAACTACTCATGTACCAACTCCTTCACACAACACTTTCTGAAATTCATAAATTCCAATGCCCTGGATCAACTTATCCACACCCCCACCAGGGGCAACAATATCCTAGACCTAGTCATTACCAACATGAGTGACCAGTGTTCCACACCTGAAGTCAACTCCTCGTTGGTCATATTCAACCATAAGCTAGTCACCCTAGAAATCTGCATCCCGCTCCCACCCACCATTAAGGAAACCATGGTAAAAAATTTCTCCAAAGCCAACTTCATGCTTGTTAAGACAGAAGTGACGAACTTCATGACACCCATGCAGATGGACAATACAGTTACGACTGCTGAATCCCACAATAATGCACTCTATAAGCACTTACACGAGTGCATGGATCGTGCTATCCCAAAAATAACCAAGGTGCTATCCTCCAAAAAAGAAAGCCAATTTGGTGGTCCCCTGCCATAAACAAACTCTACAACAGAAGAAAGAAACTGTTGCAAAAGAGAGTAAAATCCCATGAGTGGAGGAGCTCCCTGGTCAGCCTCAGTAAGAAGCTGCGATCCCTTATAAGATCCTCCAAAGCTAGCTATGAAAACAAAATTGCCGCTGATTACAAGGGCAACCACAAAGCATTCTATAGCTATGCCAAGAATCTCAATGGCAATACCTAGATCTGCTCTGAGTTACAGCACAACAGCACAAAAATTACAGAACCAAATGATATTGCCAACATCTTGGCAGATAGGTTCAGTGCTAACTTTACCCCCCTCTCACCCCTTTAAGGGCCCAAATATATATACAGGAAGAATGCTGAGTCCCTGTAATCACATCTATGCAGGTAAAAGCTGCACTCTATAAAACCAAAAACACAGCATCCATGGGACCAGACAACATCCCACTCTGCGTTTTACATGAACTTCAGAATGAGCTGGCTCCCCACCTAAGCACCATGTTCAATAGTCTCACATCAGGCTTTGTGCCCACTGAATGGTGCACATCAACAGTTATCCCACTCCAGAAAGGGGAGCCACCACTGATCCTGGGAACTATCGCCCTATTAGCTTGACAAGCCTGGTCTGCAAGGCCATGGAACGTATCACAATGGAACTCATAAACAAAGACATTGGTAACCTCCAAACTCTGGACCCCACCTAGTTCGGGTTTGTGAAAGGCAGATCTTGCCTTGTGAACCTGATCGACTTCTTTGAGGCAGTCACCAATACCACAGACGAGGGTAAGGTGGTTCACACAGCCTATCTAGATCTCGCCAAGGCTTTCAACACCATCCCCCATTCTGGAATTATAGTTAAACTCACAAAATTAGGTATAAATCCCTACATCACAAGATGGGTTGCCAACTGGCTCACTGAAAGAACCCACACTGTGAAAGTTGCAGACTCCAAATCTGACTTCAAACCAGTGACAAGTGGAGTACCACAGGGTAGAGTGCTGGGACTTCTCCTGTTTGGGGTCTACTTCTCTGTAGTACTGGCTAAATCAGAAGGCCTCTGGCTAATGAAGTTCACAGATTACTGCAAACTAGGAGCCATAGTCATGCAGTACAAACTACCTGGACTCTATCCACACATTCAATACAGATGGGCATACTGGGCATGCACACACACTTAGAGAAATAAAGGCAATGTCAGTCAACAACATACTGAAAATTCATACTGGGCATGCTCCCACTCTTAAACAAATGAAGGCCATGTCTGCAAACACCAGTGGACCAGTCATATCTGGCAGTCACAGATGTTAGTGCAGACACTCCTCAGTATGCACCACTCATGCTTTGCACACACACACACACATACACACACACACACACACGCACACACACACACACACACACACACACACACACACACACACACACACACACACACACACACACACACACACACACACACACACAGTGGATAGGAATACAGACATATATCTAAGGACAACACACTATAATAAGCCAAAGTTAGATGCACATAGATGTGTGGAAGAGGATGACTGTGACAAGGAGCCAAACAAGCCTGTCCCACCCAGCACACAGCCAAAGGGCCACAACCACATGAGGTTCAGATGTCACTCACTGCAGATACTAGCAACCGGTATCTGACAGCATTACAGACTATGTGGTGCAAGTGCTAGCTGTGCAGCATGACTGTACAAGGAAGTGGTTACCCAACAGCTGTATACACGTACCTGTGAAATATGATCCTGCATGTGCCCGCATGTGGAGTGTCAACCTCTAGATGAATGGGTTATGGCCCATGCACACACATACACTGCCCTCCCTATAGCCCTACTATGACAAGCCTGCTGAGGTCATCCACTGTGAAATACATCTTTGGGAAAGATGTAGGCCAGTAATCTCCGGGGTGCATCCTACAACTGTGTACTGCTGTAGTGTGATAAACTAGCTAGGTAGGAGTTCCAATCCCAGACATGGCAAATGTGTGTGTGTGTGTGTGTGTGTGTGTGTGTGTGTGTGTGTGTGTGTGTGTGTGTGTGTGTGTGTGTGTGTAGGGAGCAATGCTTTTTAGGGTAGTCACACTCCCTACAATTCAAATGGTCTACTTTGGTAAGGCTGCTGATGTCATCCACCTAGAAATACACCTCTGGGAAGGTTGTAGCCCAGTGATCTGCATAGCATGTTCCATAAGTGTGTACTGCTGTAGTGTGATAAAATAGTTAGGTAGGAGTTCTAATGCTACTCAATGCTAGAAGTCTAAACCTCAAAATGCACTCTCTCGAGGCACTCCTAAAAATGGAGAACATCGATATCTGTGCAGTAAATGAGACCTGGTTCAAGGCTCCAGAGATCACCCCTGCAATACCAGGCTACAACTCTTACCACACATTTCGGCCACCAAACCAGGACCGAAACACTAAAGGTGGAGGAGTGTTAATATTCACCAAGGATATTCACACCACTAGGCTAGTTGCCCAACACAATGCATCTGAAATTCTCCAGGTGCAACTAACACTAGGTAAGACTGCAATCCAAATTGTAGCTTGCTACAGATCCCCCACCATACCCCAGGATTCTCACTATACCTTTCTAAATATACTGGAAAATATTAAGATAGACCCAAACACCCTAATACTGGGTGATTTTAACTACCCTGCCATTAACTGGGAAAACTATTCATGTACCAACACCTTTGCCCAACGGTTCTTGGAATTCATAAATTCCAACGCCCTGGATCAACTAATCCATAGTCCCACTAAGGGCTTCAATATCCTAGACCTGGTCATCCCAACAGGGGAAATCGATGTTCCACACCTATGGTCACCCCCTCGTTAGTCAGGTCTGACCATAAGCTAATCACCCTTAACATCCACATCCCACCCCCACCCCCCAGTAAGGAAACCTCCATAAAAAACATCTCCAAAGCCAACTTCATGCTATTCAAGTCAGAAGTGACAAACTTCATGACACCCATGCAGATGGGAACTGAAAGTTCAACTGCTGAATCCTACACTAAGGCACTGTACAAGCACATCCACTCATGCATGAATCGTGCCATCCCAAATAAAGCCAAGATGCTCTCATCCAAAAAAAGGAAGCCAATTTGGTGGTCCCCTGCCATAAACAAACTTTACAACAAAAGGAAGAAACTGTTGCAGAAAAGAGGAAAATCGCAGGATGCAATAAACTCCCTTACCAGCCTCAGTAAGAAACTGAGATCTCTCATAAAATCCTCCAAAGCTAGTTACGAAAATAAAATTGCCAAAGATTCCAAAGACAACCTCAAGGCATTCTATAACTATTTCAAGAATCTAAATGGCAATACTCGGATCTGCTCTGAGCTAATACAGAATGGCATTAAATATACTGATCCCAAGGATACTGCCAATATCCTGGCAGATCGATTCAGTGCCAACTTCACCCCCCTCTCACCCTCTAAATGGCCCATCTCAATACCAGAAGATTGCCAAATTCCAGTAATAACGGCCACACAGGTAAAAAATGCACTCTCCAAAGCTAAGAATACAGCATCCATGGGACAAGATGACATCCCGAGCTGTGTACTACATGAACTACAATATGAAATGGCACCTCACCTAAGTGTCATGTTTAATCATAGCCTCACCTCTGGTTTCGAGCCCACTGAGTGGTGCAGAGCTACAGTTATCCCACTCCACAAGGGGGGATCCACCTTGGATCCCGGAAACTACCATCCCATCAGTCTGAAGAGCCCTGTCTGCAAGGCCATGGAGTGTATTATCATGGAATGGAAGCACTTTACATAATCGAATTACTGAAATCTCGAATGTCATATGGTCGAGACCATATGATTAACATTTCAGTAAATCGAATATGTAAAGTTTTAAAAAATAACACTTCACTTACCTTAAAACATTATGTGCGCACAGAGGCAAGGCTTCTTGTACGCTATGTGTGTACGTAATGTTTTTATCTTTTTTTGCGGTGTTGACAGGAAGTGGGAAATCTCCCGTTTTGCGCTTCCACATACAGCGCAATATGGGAGATTTCCATTTTCCCCACTGTAGTGCGATCTCGGAGTTGGTATATTTAAATAGGGGGGGTGTGGGGTGGAGAAGCCCCCTGCAAAAGCGATGTTTGACTTTTTTTTTTTTTGGTTTCATTTTAGAAGTTCGAGTTTCCAAAACTCGATCTTTTGGTCTCGACCATATGAAGTTCGAGATTTTGGGAATTCGAGCTTCTGAAGTGAATCCCATGGAACTTATAAACAAAGACATTAGCAACCTTCAAACACTGGACCCCACCCAGTTTGGATTTGTGAAGGGCCGATCGTGTCTCCTGAACCTCATTGACTTCTTCTAATCAGTCTTCAGAGCCATGGACAAGGGTAAGGTGGTCCACACAGCCTATCTAGCCCTTGCCAAGGCCTTTAACACCATCTCCCACTCTGGAATCATAGATAAACTTACTAAGCTGGGCATTAATCCCTACATCACCCAATAGGTTGCTAACTGGCTTACTGATAGAACCCACACTGTAGAAGTAGCCGACTCCAAATCCAGCTCCAGACAAATGACAAGTGGAGTACCTCAGGGTTCAATCCTTGGACCGCTCTTGTTTGGCATCTACTTCTCTGAAGTACAGGCCAACACTAAGGGACTATGGCTAACAAAGTTCCCAGATGGCTGCAAACTGGGAGCCATTATTGAATCCCCAAATGATGTGGATACTCTACAAAAGGGCCTTACAGAAACAGATGCTTGGTACCAGAGCCATGGGCTAAAACTTAATGCCAAGAAATGTATAGTTATCCCCTTTGGGAAAAAACATATATCCATGAATTACCATATAGGTGGCAGTACACTAAACACCAAAAGTGTGATAGCAGTCTTAGGGACACAGGTGGACAGTGGTCTCACTTTCGATAACCACATCACCACAACAGTCAGGAAATCCTTCTATGTGGCACACCTCATTACTAAGGGCTTTTCATCCAGAAAAAAGGAGATCATTGTCCCACTGTACTCATCCCTCATTAAACCCATTATAGAATACAACACCCCATTTGGTATGTACCTCTGAAGACATCTGCGACAACTGGAAACGCCACAGAAATACCTCACTAAAAGAATCACAGGCCTAAAGCAGATGCCCTACACTGACTGCCTTAAAAAACACCAGCTATACTCTATCGCATATCGTCTACTCAGATGCGATCTCATAGGTTCATAAGTAGGTAGGTAGGTAGGTTAACATACTGCTTAACATGCAAGGCTATGTCAAACCCAAAGCTTTTGGACATGCTACACTTAAAGAAATCCCAATCCCTCAGAGCCACACGCTCCAGGGATCTAAACCTTGTCATCACAATAAACAAAACATGCTGGAGGGATAGGTTCCTGACCCAGAGACTCCCCAGACTCTGAAATAGATTGCCCATACATGTCAAGCAGAGTGCCTCTTTGGCGCTCTTCAAAAGGAACCTTGATGATTGGATGGGAGAAAGGAAATTCACCACGGGGATCACGTCATTCACCCTGCTAGACAGGGGTCCAGGGAAGTAAATAGTGTGGGAAGAAATAGCCAGGGAATTGTTATGGCTAGGCTTCTATAGGCCCTAGGGCTGATAGCATAGTACCAACCTATGAACCTATGAATCCCAGACATGGCAAGTGTGTGTGTGTGTGTGTGTGTGTGTGTGTGTGTGTGTGTGTGTGTGTGTGTGTGTGTGTGTGTCGTCTCTGTCTGAGTAGAGAGCAATGCTTTTTAGACTAGTCACACTCACTACAGTTCAAATGACCTATTTTGTCAAGGCTGCTGATGTCATATACTGTGAACTACACCTTTCAGAAAGCTGTAGCCCAGTAATTTCTGTGGCGTGTCCTATAACTTCGTACTGTTGTAGTGTGATGAACTAGTTAGATAGAAGTTCTAATCCCAGACATAGCAACTGTATATGTGTGTGTGTGTGTGTGTGTGTGTGTGTGTGTGTGTGTGTGTGTGTGTGTGTGTGTGTGTGTGTGTGTGTGTGTGTGTGTGTCTGTGTGTGTGTGTGTGTGTGTGTGTGTGTGTGTGTGTGTATGTGTGTCACCTTCTGTGTAAAGACTAATGCTTTTTAGGCTAGTCACAGTCACTACAATTCAATTGCTCTACTTTGTCAAGGCTGCTGTCGTACACTCTGAAATACACCTTTCAGAAAGCTGTAGCCCAGTAATTTCTTTGGCACATCCTATAACTGCATACTGTTGTAGTGTGATGAACTAGTTAGGTAGGAGTTCTAATCCCAGACATTGCAAATGTGTGTGTGTGTGTGTGTGTGTGTGTGTGTGTGTGTGTGTGTGTGTGTGTGTGTGTGTGTGTGTGTGTGTGTGTGTTTGTGTGAGTCTCTCTCTTTCTGTGTAGGCAGCAATACATTTAAGCCTAGCCACACTCACTACAATTCAAATGCCCTACTCTGGCAATCCTGCTGATGTCATTCATTGTGAAATACACCTTTGGGGAAGGAGTACTCCAGTAATCCCTGTGGTGCATTGTATAACAGCTTCATGTTGTAATGTGATATAAAACTCTGGCAGGGTTTCTATTCCCACACATGGCAGTTGTGGATGTTTTGTGTGTGTAGGGAGCAATGCATTTTAGCCTAGCCACACTCACTACAATTCAAATGCCCTACTTTGGCAATCCTGCTGATGTCATTTGTTGTGAAATATACCTTTGGGGAAGGAGTACTCCAGTGATCTCTATAGCACATCCTGTAACTGCATAGTGCTGCAGTGTAATAAACTAGTTAGGTAGGTGTTCTAATCCCAGACACGACAGGTGTGTGTCTGTGCATGTCTGTGTTTGTAACTCATATCCTGTGTGGAGGTGATTGTGCGTGTGTAACAACTGGGCTCAATGAGGAGCGGGTTTTGCAAATTTCTTATATGTCAACCCTAGTATATAACACAATGTCCACTGTACAGGGATAACAGATGTGAAATAGCCAAGAAGCTGGGGTACAAATCCACACCCCCACATGAGACATCAAGGCCAGGCAAAGAAAGTTAACCTAGTATTACTCAGAGAACACTCACAACCCATGTCTCATACACACACACACACACACACACACTTGCCTAGGTAAAAGCCGCTATGTTGATAGTACCCTGCATATTGCCCACTGATAGTAACCATGGTGTGATTGCAGTGGGCTACAGAGGGCATGGCAACCTGTCCATCTGTCCAATAGGCACGTACATGCCAGAAATGCACCTGCCCCATGTTCCCCACTGGACACCTGTTACACCTGTGGTGCCATCAAATGTGACCCACAAAGGACATACCATGCCTGAAATCATGCCCTGTATGGACAGATGCCACTGACACCAGGGAATGCTGGTATCATGCTATCAATATAGGTGCAGGGTAAACCTGCTGTCTATTACCAGTTCCCACCACATGAGGCCAGGACTGGCACATTTGATGATAATCTGTGTGCACAACATGTGCCAGAAACCACAGGTACATATCCAGATGTCACTGTACATGCATATGGGAGGTGTGCATATCCCAGACACCATCCATGTCATGGAATAAGGAACACATACATGGCAAGCAATGCACAGAATTGGCCACATACAATAGTTACCCAGGTGACTGGATGGTGAATACAATACCAACCTGTGTGGGCAAATCTACAAACTACACTCCTGAGCCACAATGCAGACCATTGTCATGTGGGCTGATGCCAAGATATACCCATCACCTAGCCTTGTATAGCTGTCTGGCACAGTTGACCACTACACACCTGTGAAGCAATGCACCTATGCATGTCAGTACTAGCAGTGTGTGTGTGTGTGTGTGTGTGTGTGTGTGTGTGTGTGTGTGTGTGTGTGTGTTGTATGATGTGTATGATCATACTCCCATTGGTATACTGAAGCATGCTGTCCAATGTCAGACACCTCCACATACCCTTTGCCCATATAACCTCTGTATGACCCCTGTGGTGCATGTGATACATGCACAGTAATGTGTTGTGGCAATCTCACTCATAATGACTTGTATTCCTGGCCCTGCCATGTGTGTCAATGTGTGTGCATCCCTGTGAGAGTGTGGCAGTGTTGATACTCGCACCTGTTTATGTGGACAGGCACATGTGCTACACCTACCGTATAGCTACCATACTCCTGTTGCAGGTGCCATTCATCATTGCATATACGTTTTGAGGACTCTTAAACATGTAACCTATGTGGTGTATCTGATAACTGCATAGAAATGTGATAGCACTACATAGTCATCAGGGGTTTGATACCCTGTGCTTTTAGGTGTGTGACACAAGCATGCTTAAGTTTTTCTCTCCCATCCCTCCATGACTTTACTTTGCCTCTGTCTGCCTCTCTCACTCCCTCTCTGGTGGATGTGGAGACCTACACCTGCTTCGCTTAGGCAGCAGCATGTCTATTTTAATTGGTGCTCATGATCAGCTGATGGCCTCTGCATGAATTGCAACCCTTCTGTGGCTGATTGCATGTGGAACAGCTGTGGTAACATTCCCATTGCCAATTGGATGGAAACACACTCCAATATCTAGGAACATCATGTTGGTGTTGGGCCTTTTCATTCACTTTAAGCAGGAACTTGTTCTGTTGTTTGGCAAACAGCATCTCAGATGGATTGGAGATTTACCTCTAACAACATACACTGTGGAAACAGGGCAAAAAACAGGAGAGGTGTGTCCCTGACCTGACTACAGATTGTAAGTGCTGCTATACTGCATTTGGAGTAATGTCGGTTTAACAGGGTGTGTGTGGATATGGCTGTCCTACATGTTTTAATAACTGCCATGTCGGTGCTATGTTTATGAGGGAACCCCATCTGTAGGGTCATTTGCAGACTGGGCAGTGCGTGGTGCCTTTTGTTTCAAGTGTTACCCACAGAGCACCTATATGTGGACTGCAGAAGGTAGTGTGAGGATTGCAGTCTGTAGAAGGTGACAACCATGAGAGTTACTGACTTCATATCCCTCACAGGACATATGTTGCAACAAACATTGTTACAACAGTAAATGTATGAAGTTATCACAGCAACATGTCAATACTGGCCCTGTGTATGTGCCTCCAGCCACAAGTCTGTCAACCTTTGCACATATGTCATGCAGTAAGAGGTGCATATGTGCTGTATACCATAATTAGTGACATCATAAGTGATAAGCCAGTGAGATATTAGACTGCTACACATCTTATGTGTAATAGGGGTTATATCTGATGACATCACCTGGACATTCTCTGGTTGTGTGTACAGTACTGAGGTCTGTTTAGGTAAGGTGAATGTTGACAGTGTGTGTATTGATAATATGTACTTTGACCTGTGTACAGACTGTGGTAGATGTCATTGTTCTTGGTCCCGTTCTATTTGATGTTACATGCTGCTCTACTGTATGTTACCCTATTGGCTTACATTTTTGTAGGGCCATACACACACATACCACAGACAGACATTGGACCACACTGTGTAGCGGCCTAGTATATGTAGGGTTAGTGTGTGAGTGGCACATATGAGGATGGTGTTGAACACATAGTCCATATACTGTACTATAACACTAGCTTACCATAAGTGGCTGTGGTTGTGTTCGCATTGGCTGTGGTTATGCACTTTCAGACTGATGTATTGTACTCTGTGCTGTGACATACCTGTAGAGCCTGCTATATATGCTGGTACATGTGCATTCCCCCATAGGAAATGTAAGCCATTGATGAGCCAGTCTGCCTGTAGCCTGCACAGTGCTTTGTTACATGCCTAGCAGCTTAATGTATATAGCCAGTGAGACGTCATGTCCAGATACTTGACAGAAGTACTGCTGCTGGTCCTCCCTTAACAGTCATGTATGTCATACAGAGCAGTGGAATGCTGTACAGATGTATGTCAATATCTAGTGGGTAGTATGTGGCCATGGCACTTCTGTATCAGTGGTTATTATGTGTCAGGACAGACAGGGATGTGTGAATGCATAACCTATGTGGGCAAATGTATACCAGTCATTACGTGTTGTACCCATCTACATGGCTAACATCCACATTGTCAGGCTTGTTCCACATGTCTTGCACCAAGGGGTCTGTGTACACCTCTGGACTGTCTAGAGTGTGTCAGAATGGTTGCATATATCAGCCACATATATAATGCACATGATCAGGTGAGGACCTCTGCACCAATCAGTTTCCTCCACTTGTTAAATGCATGCAGCTAGTGATTGTGTACAGAGTGTAGATACAGGCTGTTGAACTATACACCTGCATTACTTACTGTTGATTGTTTGGTATCCTGTGGCCCAGTCTGTCTTTACTATTGTACTATTTGAAGGGCTCTGCCTGGACAGCAACATTTGTAAACCTTTACATACTACTGTATTAATATAATTGTTTTACAGTTGCATTACTCTGTTTATATGAATGTCAGTGTTTGAACAGCTATATGACATGGCATATACAACTGTAATAGTACACAAATAAAGGTTTTCCATTTATGCAAACCTGTGTGTGGTATTATACCCCCTGACCTCTCTGTGGGTATATGTTGCAGGCAATGGTTGTCATTTGTATGGGTAGCTCATACTGTGTCCAGTTGTTAAGGTGTTAACTGTAGGCATAGTGGCTCTTCCAATTTGTGTGCACCTTCTACATATTTATCTTACTATAAATATCTCTGCGTGTGTATGTGTAGTATCCCTGTATATATATATATATATATATATATATATATATATATATATATATATGTGTGTATATCTGTATCTACATATATGTGTCTGTGTATATGTATCCTAAGGATGTTGATAGCTTCCACACTGTACATTACCTATGGGAGCCAGACTGTACTGCATGATATGTTACCGATAACAGCCTGACATCATACAGGTGGGATGGAGTACTGTTAACATCTTGTGCCCATGTCATGTCAGGTCCTGATTATGGAATTTGCAACACCTGGTAGTGTATTGCAGAGCAGATGTGTTTGGCTGTGGGGGGGGGGTGTACTATTTGTACAAGACATATATTGTTTGGGGCCTCTCAGCTCCGTTAACGGTGCATGTGGACATATATGTTTTTGTTATTTTCCCATTGTTATCTACAGATGTATGGCCGTATATACCTATATAGATATATATATCTGCTTACATAAATATAAATTATGTCTGTATATACCTACATATATATATATATATATATATATATATATATATATATTAAAAAAGTCAAAGCAAATTTCATATAGGCACGAAGACAGCTGATTACAACTTTCAGTACATACTCTGTTTCTCCGTTCTCAAAATATAGTTAATATTCCAAAGCAAGCCACGAACAAATTCAAATATTCCAGTCTATTTAAAATTATAAAACAGGTTTATTTCGAACCAGTGAGCGCTTTTATCAAACTTCTGCGTTCACTATCGTTTATTACAGATTTAAATACTGGTTAAAAACACTTGATAGGTTCACGTATCAACACGTGAACTTTACATCTCATTATCTTACTTAAAAACCATCATTCAAGTGCACTATGTGCTGTAATAATCTTTCTAATCAGCATTCTTAAACACAGTGACTTGAAAACATAAATAACACCGATGACACAGTGATTTATATTAATTTAAAAAGCTATTTAAAACTCTATCTCATATATGATATAAAATAATCAAATTATAAACAATCCATATGCTAAAAAGCATAATACTATGTATAGGGTGCATGATTTGAATTGTAAAACATACGCACTGATTACTATCTACCTTAGTTAATAATAAAGTCTGGACTATAGACTGTATCACCTTTACTTTAGGGTTTCTTTAACTTCTTTTTACGTAGAATGGGCTGTAGATGTACCTTGTCATTAAGACCAGGTAATCGATCAGACCTAAGCCTGATAATCCATCTAAGCTCACATTCTAATAAATAATTCTCTATATCGCCCCCTCTAATTGTAGGTGTAACTATTTGAATGGCTCGAAAACTAAAATAATGGGTGGCTCCCATAGCCATGACATGTTTGGCTAATGCATAAGTTGTTGAGCCCAGACGAATGTGGTATACATGGTCACGTATGCGTTCCCTCAATGACCAAGACATGTTGTCAGAGTGGATATGTTGTATACATGGCTAAGTGTACAGCATGTGATGCGTTCTATATAGGCAAGACATCTAGGTCATTGAGGGAACGCATACGTGACCATGTATACCACATTCGTCTGGGCTCAACAACTTATGCATTAGCCAAACATGTCATGGCTATGGGAGCCGCCCATTATTTTAGTTTTAGAGCCATTCAAATAGTTACACCTACAATTAGAGGGGGCGATATAGAGAATTATTTATTAGAATGTGAGCTTAGATGGATTATCAGGCTTAGGTCTGATCGATTACCTGGTCTTAATGACAAGGTACATCTACAGCCCATTCTACGTAAAAAGAAGTTAAAGAAACCCTAAAGTAAAGGTGATACAGTCTATAGTCCTGACTTTATTATTAACTAAGGTAGATAGTAATCAGTGCGTATGTTTTACAATTCAAATCATGCACCCTATACATAGTATTATGCTTTTTAGCATATGGATTGTTTATAATTTGATTATTTTATATCCTATATGAGATAGAGTTTTAAATAGCTTTTTATATTAATATAAATCACTGTGTCATCGGTGTTATTTATGTTTTCAAGTCACTGTGTTTTTTAAGAATGCTGATTAGAAAGATTATTACAGCACATAGTGCACTTGAATGATGGTTTTTAAGTAAGATAATGAGATGTAAGCTCGTGTTGATACGTGAACCTATCAGTGTTTTTAACCAGTATTTAAATCTGTAATAAACTATAGTGAACAGAAGTTTGATAAAGCTTCGGGTGAAAGCTCACTGGTTCCGAAATAAACCTGTTTTTAATTCTTTAAATAGATTGAATTTGTGAATTTGGCTTGCTTTGGAATATTAACTATATTCTGAGAACCGAGAAACAGAGTATGTACTGAAAGTTGTAATCAGCTGTCTTGCCTATATGAAATTTGCTGACTTTTACTGAATCCTGTCATATTAGGCACGTTTATCCTAAGAGTGGTTTTGCTCTTTTATATATATATATATATATATATATATATATATATATATATATATATATATCTGCTTACATATATATAACTTGCTGTATATATTTAGACATATAGATGTAGACATATATCTATGGATGTAGGCATTTGTATGTATATATGTTTATATATATATATATATATATATATATATATATATATATATATATATATATATATATATATATATGTTTTATCTGTTTAGCTATTAATATATTTACACACATACATGCATCTATGTGTTGGAATACATTCTCTGTACTGTTGATTGACTGGGCTGGATGATATGTTTGTGAATACATCAGGATTATGTATATCTGACATGGCTTAGTGGTAAATCATTTTGTCTATTGAGTGTAGGGTGCTGGGTCCGAGCCTTGCAGAGGCTGTTTATTTTGTTGCTGGGCAGGACAAGGGCCATTGAATACAGAGTGATTAAGGCACTTTTGAGCAGTTGTTTGCATGGGTTTGTGCAGAGGTAAGCACTGCTAACTTTCAGGTACAGTTTCTTATACTCAGCTTCTAAATTGCTTAACCAGTGTTGGCATTCCTTATCTCTGCACAAACAGGCTGAAACCCACTTACTGCTGCTTAAAAGTGCTTACTCCTGCTTATCCCCACTCTAATTTCTTTAAAAGAAAAGAAAAAGAGGATGATATGAAAGTGGTGAAAATAGGGGCACAAAGAAGGAAAGACAGTAGGGAAAATAGCCAGGGAGGTGCAGGAAGGGTGTAGGGAAGGTCTATAGCTGTCCATATTTTCTACAGCAACAGCTTTGCATATACACTGAATTTGGAGGTAGAAACCCCTGGAAGGGGGTGAGGACAACAATAATAAGTTGTGATGCCAATTAGACTGGATTACATTTGTTCAGTGGACATGTGTAGAAAATGGACAGCTGTATGGGTAAAGATTTTTTTTTGGGGAACAGATTGCCCTTTTTTTTTCAGGTGACAGTGGGATGTTGAGGAGGGGTAGTAGGTATATTTGGGGAGGTAGCTTGGGTAGGTTAACAGACAAGGCAAACAAGATGCATACAGGGACAGTATATGACACATGTGTGGGGTAAACACCTTGCTGGGGAGGGGTGTTGGGAAATTGGAAGCCCATGAGACCCCTAGTGGAAACAGTGGGACTGAGGTCCCCACCCTTGGGCAGTCACCACTGCACCTTCACAGACCCGATGGTGGCTGTGCTGGGGGCTGAGTTACAGAGACAGACTGATGCTCCAGTTGCGACACACGTTCCTCGAGCTGGCATAGAAGATCACCAAGCTGCTGGTTGATCTCTCTATGCACCACAACCCCGACCTGGTGACAGGTGACAGGTACCTGTCCGTGCCCGCTCCCAGTGGGGGGCGAGCTCCATCCCCTAAGGTGGTTCCACCCAAATGTGGTGCCGGACCAACAGACAGGGAGGTCCTGGGTTGGGCCCCAGACATGCTGGTGCCTGGTGCCATGGCCAGCTGAGGTGGGACAGGTGGGTCCGCTGGGACCAGCCTTCCCAAACATGCTATAGTGTTTAGATTTCATCATCATATGTGGATTAGTAATAGTCAACACATTCCAGGGTTAGGTATAACAGCATGCACAGATATTCCCATTAATCCAGACACCAGATATGGAACAGTTGCATAGCAAACAGAACACATGCATACATTGGACCACATTGGTAATAAGAAAAGCATGCAGGTACATGGATGGCACCATGCCACCAATGTTGGAATAATTAAATATAGCACATGCATGGGAACAATTAAAATATTTATCAAACAATTGGACATTATCAGAACATAGGTGTCATTACATGATACCAGCTAGGGTGGGTATGTTGATTATTGTTGCAGATATGGTGGGGGTGAGAAAGATGTCAATTAACAACTAGTATATTCATGTAGTCCACATTACTTTCCTAGTCAGTGCTGTTATCTGTACCTTACAAGTCTTACTACACTACCTTATAGCCTTAGTTTGGACATTGATATGGCTATCGTCATCATTACACATGAACTGGTTTTACCTGCAGTAAACACCTCTTACCTAGTATACCTGTGGAAGGAATGTTTGTTAACACTAACTGTTTCTACACATACTCCCAGATTCCAGGTTGATGTTGTGGACATAGCTATCCAACTCTTTCTGCACAGACTCTGGCCAAGTGTTGACCACATGCAGGTGTGCTGGGACATATCTAGAATATTTCCCTCTTCAACCTTTTGTGACGTGACACACACATATGCATGGTTTCCTACACAGTTATATTATGTAGCACAGTTTGGGTGACAGTGATCAGTGATACTTTATTATTCAGAGAAACTGCAACACTCACATTTCCCTACAGTACCAGAGTAAACAGCACCAATACAGGTTATAATGATCTTTATTTCTCAGCACAGTGTTCGTATCCGACGTACCCGTGGGAGCAATGTTTGTTAGCACTACCTGACTGTTGCCACACAAAATTCCAGATTACACATTAGTATTATGCACATACATCTCACTCTGTTACTGTACACACTCTGTTCACAGCTTGACAACATGGGGGTGTAGATAGGATATACTTGGCATATGACTTTCCTAACAGTTTTGGGGTTGCTACAGTGACAGGTGTGTTCTCATAGATGTTTGACAATCACTTGTATTCCCTGTTTGCTGGCTAGACATATGAGATCATCCCACAGACTTACCAGGGTGACAGGTGGGCAGGCAGCAGATATGAGTCCATATACTGTACATTCTGGCCTCATCTGTACAGTTGTGGGGCATGATTCTGTATAGGTTCATAGGTTCATACTAGGCTATCTGCCCTAGGGCATTTATAAGCCTAGCCAGAGCATGTTTGGCTTTCGCCACCCATTTTAAATTAATTTTGCTATGCCCTTTTTCAAGGTTAGTATACTGTGCCTCTGTCTAACAATGACACAGAAGTGATACCCGGGGTAAACCTATGATCTCCCATCCACTCATCAAGATTCCTCTTGAAGAGAGTCAATGAAGGACTCTGCCTTACCTGGACTGGGATTTTATTCCAGAGTGAAGGGAGCCTCTGGGTTATGAATCTGTCCCTCCAGCATGTCCTATTTATTTCAGCGCTGAGGTTCAAGTCTCTCGAGTGCGTAGCTCGATGGGATTTTGATTTTTTGAGGTGCAGCATGTCCCTTAATTCTGGGTTGGACATGGCTTTATACGTCAGGCACAGATCGCCTCTGAGCAGGCGGTATGCCACTGAGTAGAGCTGGAGTTTCTTTAACTGGGCACCATATAGCATCTGTTTGAGCCCTTTGATCCTCTTGGTGAGGTACTTTTGGGGTCTTTCCAGTTGCTGCAGGTGTTTGGTAAGGTACATTCCAAAAGGGGCATTGTACTCAATTATGGGCCTGATGAGGGATGAGTAAAGAGGCATGATGACCTCCCCTAATCTAGATGTGAATCCCTTCATGATTAGGTGGGCTATATAAAATGTTTTTCTAACCACTTTGGCCACGTGGTTGTCAAATGAGAGATTGCTATCAACTTGGGTCCCCAGGTCCCTACCACCTATGTGGTAATTTGTGGGCACTTTGTTTTTGTCAAAGGGGATGACTATACACTTTTTGGCATTTAGCTTGAGGCCATGGCTCTGGCACCAGTTGTCTGTTTCTATGAGGCCCTTTTGGAGGATGCTTGTGTCGGCTGGAGAGTTGATTATGGCGCCCAGTTTGCAGTCATCTGCGAACTTGGTCAGCCACAGTCTTTCCATGTTGGCCTGTACCTCCGAGAAATATATACCGAACAAGAGAGGTCCCAGGACTGAGCCTTGTGGGATGCCACTTGTAACTGGTTTGTAGTCTGACATGGCTCCAGCAATTCTAACCATGTGGGTTCTGTCCTTGAACCAGTTTGCAACCCATCTAGTGACATAGAGGTTTATATTTAAGCTGGTGAGCTTATCTATAATGCCCGAGTGGGGTATTGTATCGAAGGCTTTTGCAAGGTCCAGGTAGGCTGTGTGGACCACCTTCCCTTCGTCAATGGCCTTGGTGACTGTTTCAAAGAAGTTGACCAGGTTTAAGAGGCAGGATCTGCCCTTAACAAAGCCGAACTGGATAGGATCCAGTGTCTGTACATCCCCAATATCTTTATTTATGAGGTCCATGATGATCCTTTCCATAGCTTTGCAGACCAAGCTGCAGCCTACATGCACTCCCAGGATTCAGACCATGGCTGTGTCTGCTACAACGTAAACACTGTCCATCACAGTTGTGCCTGCTATATAGATATTGCTGTGTATCTCCTATCTGCTTTCTCTCTTATTAATCCCCTGTGCTTTTGCATTCAGACCTTGTATTACAACACTCTTATACAGATCTCCTAGACAGTAATATTTTGTAGGACAGTGTGGGTGACAGTGATGTGTAATACCTCATTATTCAGAGCAACTGCAACAGTCGCAATGCCATACAATACCAATGTAAACAGTACCAGTGCAGGGTATCATTCTTGTATTTCTGGGCATAGTGCTGGTATCTGACAGACCTGTGGGAGAAATGTTTGTTAGCACTACCTGAATGCTCTGACACACAGAACCAGATTCCACATTACTATTAGGTGCATACATCTCGCTCAGTTACTGTACATACTCTGCTCACAGCTTGACAACATTCAGGTGTAGATAGGACAAACTTGGCATATTACTCTCCAAATAGTTTTGGGGGTTGCTACAGTGACAATTTTTTTTCTCATAGATGTTTGACAATCACTTGCATTCCCTGTTCACTGGCTAGACATCTGGGATCATCCCACAGACTTACCAGGGGGACAGGGGGACAGGCAGCAGATATGGGCCCATATACTGCACATTCTGGCCTTATCTGTACAGTTGCGGGGAATGATTCTGTATGAAGCCTACATCCACTCCCAGGATTCAGAACATGGCCGTGTCTGCTACAACGTAAACACTGTCTGTCACAGTTGTGTCTACTATATAGATATTGCTGTATATCTCTTATCTGCTTTCTGTCTTATTAATCCCCTGTGCTTTTGGATTCAGACCTTGTATTACAACACTCTTATACAGATCTCCTAGACAGTAATATTTTGTAGGACAGTGTAGATGACAGTGATGTGTAATACCTCATTATTCAGAGAACCAGTAGCAATTCCATACAACACCAATGTAAACAGTACCAGTACAGGGTATAATTCTTGTATTTCTGGGCACACTCTTGGTATCTTGCAGACCTGTGGGAGAAATGTTTGTTAGCACTACCCGAATATTCCCACACACAGTACCAGATTCCACATTACTATTATGGATATACATGTCACTCTGTTACTGTACAGACTCTGGCCACAGCTTGACAAGTCAGGGTGTAAATGGGACATACATTGCTTCTTAGTCTCATAAGGTTTTGGGGAGTTGTGTCAGCTTTGTTCTCATAGATGTGTGTCAATCAGGTGTATTTCCTGTTTGCTGCCTATATGTCTGGGGTTATCCCACTGATTTCCCAGGAGGACAGGTTGATAGGCAACAGATATGGGCCACTTTACTGGGCATTCTGGACTTATCTGTACAGTTGTGGGGTATGATTCTGTATGCAGACTACTACCACTGGCAGGATTCGAATCATGGCCATGTGTGCTAAAAAAACATCAGTTCACATCTCAGTTGCATGTGCTATTTGAGTTTGTTGTCTGCATTTTCCCTGTTTTCTGTCTATGTGTGTCTCAGTTGTGCTAAATGGCCTCTGGGGATTACACCAGTCATATACAGGCATTCCTACACATTCAATTTATGGTGCATGGTGTGAGTAACAGTGCTTAATACAAAAGTACTATTACATGATTGCAAATCTACATTAACAAATGATACCAGTGTATACACATGCAGTCCAGCAGTTATACCTTTACTGTCAGGCTGTTACACTTTTATTTATACACAAACTATATGAGACTCATCCTGCCATATTTTCCGGTGTATGCAGTACTTGCCTTGAACAATACAGGTTTTATACGGGCAATTGATTTACTACTCCTTTTAGTTTTATTTCCTATGACAGTAAATGCATGAGTATTACTGACCTGCCTTGTGTTGCAACCTTGCCAGGTGACTGATGTGGGACTCCTGGTTCATGGCCTACTCCATTGCAGCTGTGGAGGACATAAGAGGAATATTTAGCCATACCTATCCATGATATACCAGAGCTGGCAATTATTACACACATAGTGGGGTGATACTTAACACATAACTGGAACATCCCCTGCTACTCTAGCCTCTGGGATCCACTGGTCAAGAGGCCCCCCTTACCCAGCTTCAGGTTGGCATAGTGATGCCTGACCTGCTCACCAGTTGGGGTATGCCAGTGGCACTTATGAGGTCACGGGCAAGACGGTCCTAGAACTCTGCCTTATATTGGGAGCCTTGGTACTGGCCCCACAGCAGTCTCTGATCATGGTCTTTGACAAGGAGTCCTGCCATGACTCTGGATTCCTGGATGTACCAGTGCTGTGCCTGAAAGTGCACACCTTCTCCCCTTCCTGACATGGTGCCTACAAGGGGAAGCTACAACCAGTTATGAGATGTATTCCTGGCCCTTGGGTTTAAGTAGGGCCGATTTCCCCTCACTTTTCTGTGATTGGCATGTTTTGAAAAGGCTAGGCTATGGGCAAACCTGCTTACCTGGGGTTGGCATTGTTTAAAGGGGTATAAGACTGAGCACATTGAGTTATCTGGCCTACACATTGCTTACACTTCCTAAGCTGGACTGTGCAATGCTTAGTGTTGCTTACATTAGACTTTGCATTATAATTCCTTTTTGGCATTGATTTATTATTCATTACACCATATATATATATATGCCTAGTATCCATGATTCATGTGTATGTACACTGTATGGGGTTCTTGTGTTTTATTGGGGGCTTCACACTCTATTACAATTACACCTGACTTTTGGGCTTACTGCTTTACTCCAGTTCACATATTTATGTTATGTAGGGGGTTAATGCACATATGTCTGTATTCTGATTCCTTTCACAGGTTCATTTTGGTTTTATTATGGTGAAGACTTGTTTGCTGATACTTCACTCTTCTGTACTTCTGTGATGGCTTGGTGGTTAACTACTGTGACTATGGTGTATAGGGTCTTGGGTTCAAGACCTGCATGGCTGTTTATTTTGTTGATGGGCAGAACAAGGGCCTTTGTATACAGAGCGATTAAGGAACTTTAGAGCATTTGTAAGTGGGTTTGCGCAGGCTGCGTGAGGGTAAGCACTGCTAACCTCCATATTTGGCAAAACTCAATGATGTCATTTAACATGGATAACTTCCTTGTCCTGGTTAGTTGGGGACTATGTTTTCCATGTTAGGCAGGATAAACTTTTCCCTCTTAACTGTGTCATTCTGAGATTTAAAGTCAACACAGATTATACATTTTCCACTTTTCTGTATTAGTCACATTTTTGGAGAATGCCAGTTTGCTTGTTCTGTAATCATTTCGTTCCCCCCAGAAGATGCACTTAGTTTACTTCACCGTTACAGAATATGGGTAACAATACTCTTTGTATGGTAGTAATTGCATAGGAAACTAGGTTTCAGATGAATCTATACTGGCTCACATTTAAAGGGTCCAAAATCACCTAATGCATCAGCCCTTATTTCATCAGTTCTGACAATTAAAGCCAAATTAACTTGTAGTAGCTCTACTTTGCAGATTATTTACAGAAATGTTCAGCAGCACATAGATCCAAAAGTCATATTTGTGTTATTTCTACTAAGTCACAACTTTGAACATAATCTGATATCTTGGTTTCCTGCTGCTGAAGTTTTTGAAGTGCTTCTGTATGTATCATGTGACATTTCTTATGTTTCTACCAGTGTTTATCTTGTATCTAACTGTACTGCCATGAATTAGATGTCTGACATTCAACTCCTACATCAGAGTCTGACGGCTGATTACTTACTCCCAAAACCTAAAAAAAAAATCATATTCTTTTCCCTCATTTTAGCATTGACTGCTGACTCTCTGACCACTGTAGTCTTACACATAACAGCAAAAGGTTCCATTTTATTACATTTTCAGTACATTTTGCTTTGTATCAAACACTCATTATACACAACTTTGTATCCGGTACATTTTTACTTTAATACAGTTTTACTTTCACTTATTTGTTTATACTAGCCCCCACATACAGTTTGCTTTGCTTCTTCCACAGTTATTTGCTTAATTTTGCTTACATCTCACATCTCTTCCATGTCTGAACTGTGCTTTGTAATTTGTTTTAGACTAATGAGCAATTCATACAGCTTTCTCTAACAATAAGTCTGGTTCCAGTTGTACCTTTTATAAAACTTTAAGGCCTACAATGCCTATAAAACTCGTAGTATTCTTCCAGTTCCCACAAATCTCTCAGAACTGCTTCTACAGATTCAGCACGGTATACCAAAACATTTCTATTAGGTACAGAATGCTCTTCTAGTTTTGCTATAACAGCCTCAGGTATTGGGGATTGCTCTTCAGTAAATGTAAAAACACCAAAATAAATTCAGTAGCTCTGCTGGTAATGTAAACAAGGACATTTACCTGAATCTCAGGATCTTCATTGCCCAACTTTGGTGTTAATTTCTTGAGTGCAAATGTTTGCTTCCATATCAGAAGGTTGTAGACAGTCACATGGTCCTGGAAGCTTGAATTCTGCAAGTTTAATGTTATATGTTTGGAATGCTAAAGCAAGTCCTGAAACACAGACACTGAACGGCTGAAAAAAACTGACTTATTATATCAAGTCTAAGATGACCATCTCTCAGAATATTCCCTTTTGTCTGAAGTATGGTGATCTCAGACTTGATATATATATATATATAAGTTCAGAATTTCAGGGGTATGGGGAGCTTGCTTTCCACGTTGGAAGGTGCAGAAGGGCTTGCCACCCTGTAGAAGCATAGTGTTCAAGACTGTCTCTTCTCCTGGTTTCCAATCCTTTTTTTTTTTTGGCTTGTCGGGACTCTGCATTTCAAGTGCTCCATAAAGAATCTCTTTTAATCTTTACCTCCTTTTCTGCTTGTTGCCAACTCAGCTGAGTCAATGCCATTCCACAATGGCAGTAAATTGCTGATGTGGCTCTCCATGGCACTATTGTTTCTCCTAAGTCTGAAATGTTGCCAGTTTCTTTGTGGCATTGGTAGCATTTCATTTTAATTCTGCCTCATTCTGATACTATGACAGTCTTAGTGCTTTATTTCAGGACATCAGACACCTGTTAGTCCAGGATTTTATGTATATTAGTCTGTTGTATTTTTCCATACCAGTTACATATGCACACACTCACATATGACATATAACACAATGAGAAACTAGTTTTCTGAGGTTCACTGTTTAACTCAACAATGGCTACAACTACAATAATACCCATTTGCATTATGGGAAACCCCCTTAAGGTTTTACACATGTATGACTAGTCTAACACTAATCTTCACAGTAATCTGATACCACCAGAGTAGGTTTGACAAATCTGTCTGTAATACAACATCAAATCTTGGACATGTGAATCACTGTGCCCCTTCTTTGTGTAGACATGCATGTAAATTAAACACATGCAGAAATTTGCTTTTACTTAGGTTCATAAGTTTATATGTAAGCAGTAAATCATCAGTCTATAGACCATTACAGGCATAGCCTATTTGCCATATTCTGTAGGACTCTCAAGGCTCAAGGAAGAAAGCACAAGAAAGACTGGACAGAATTTGAAACTGCCCATGAGTTATTTAGGTACATTTTAAACTTGGCAACATTGCTACTGTGCTTAAAATGTAATGGTAGTTTGTAAAAGAGGTGGTAGATATGTTGGGACATGAAGACATGACATCAGTGGGCCTTTCTTATTTGTTCATGATGGTTTTGGTTTAAATGGGTATTTTAGGAGGTCAAGCACTGTTGGAACTTTTATGACTTGAAAAGCTAAATACAGATCATCCTGGGGAGGATGGTCTATAAGAGACAGATACAGGAAGAGGACTGTCAGCCTGTCAGAGTAACTGAGGATCCAGAGAGGCTATTGATCTTTTTACTTATGAATCTCTGTGGTCTTTCAAGATGGGTGATATGATTAAATACATGCCAAAAGGGAGAGTATAATCAATAAGTGGTTTGATAAGAGATGAGTAAAGGGGACTGAAGACTTGTTTTGGATACTTAGGAGAGGCATTTGGAAATTAGATGAACCAGAGAGGAGGTTTTTCTGAACTACTGTATAAACAAAAGATAATGAATTATTAAAAGAAACCCTGGATGTCTTGCAACATCATCTGATTGAAGTGGTGAGTCACCTATGTAATGTGATGTGGACATATTTTGCTTACCAAATTGAACTATACTTCATTTTTACACATTTGCTTTGATGTCTTTCTCCTTATACCATTTGTCAATACAGTCTAACCCATGTAGGATCAGTTGTCAGTCAACAAAGAATCAAACATCACACATATCTTACAGTCATTTACAAACATAGAAAACCATAGGCCAGGCATGTTTGCCTGAATGAGACATACGTGCCAGAGAGAAAGACAGGCAAACATTGCACCAAGTGGTATACCACTGGTATCTGTTTTGTTTTTTAAGTGGCACCATTGACTCTAACCACATGGGCTCTGTCAGACAAAGCAGTTAGCCATTAACCATACAATATATAGATTTATATAAAGTTTTAAACATTTGTCAATAGTGCCTGCATGGGGAATAATGCCAAAGGCCTTGGCCAGGTCCACATATGCTGTCTGTACTGCAAAAACTGTTCACTGTGTCTTTGAGCTTTTCAGAAAAACAAACAATCTAAATTCACTTGCATTCCATTATATCATACACATATCTATTTCCTTTTCTTACCATTAAAAATATGCACAAATACTGTAATCTAACTTATGTTGTACCTTGCTATTTGCGATCCTCTAAGCTGCACAGAATCAGATTACCTTTGTACAGTTTTCCAAGTGTTAGTATAAACTTCATCCACTATGTCTTGCTTATGTATCCAACTTGAAATGCATCCTAAGTTATGTTTTTCTCTGTTGTACACTACTCACATTAATGCTTTATGTATATACAATGCATCTTTATACTTCTTTTCCTGGATTTCTTTGCTATCATTGTATGAACTGAATTATTGCTGCACTCATATCTTTATCTCAACCTACATCGTACTTAACGTATCTGATTTCATTTTGCTACAATTGCCTTATCTTCCTTTTTTTATTTCTACAATTGTTTGTATCATGCATTGCTTATTGTGGTTGAGCTTTTCTCTAAGGGGTTACTTTGTTGCCAATTTGAAGTTTTCCTGTAAAATAATGAAAATGAAGAGGCAAGCCAGACAGATGAACACTGAAGGTTAGGAGGTTTCCATTTACTAGTGTAATGAAGTGTAATACACTCCGTAGATTTAGATATATGTATAATGGAACCAAGGAGTCCATAGTTACTATGGTCTGTGGAGGGGCTATCCTCAATGCACAACATTTCAATGACTACTTTCCAGCATTTGAGAAGTGTACCCAACACAGGTGCTTAAATGCTGAGTTTAAATTGAGTTCATACAGACTGTATGTGATTCTGCTAATCAGACAACCCAGTAAGTTATCAGAATCCATGGATGAGGTTTATTTAGCTGTTGAGTAAGCTGAGAGGGCTTGTTCCAAAGTAATTGTTGGAGCAGCTAGGATTGTTCATAGGTTCATAGGTAGGTACTAGGCTATCTGCCCGAAGGCATTTATAAGCCTAGTCGGAATATGTTGGCTTTCGCCGGCCCCTTAGATTAGTTCCCTTTGCCTCTGTCCAACAGAGCCATTGAAGTGATCCCTGGGGTAAACCTTCTGTTTCCCATCCACTCATCAAGGTTTCTCTTGAAGAGGGTTAGCGAGGAGCTCTGCCTAATATAGATTGGAATCTTGTTCCAGAGGACAGCAAGTCTCTGGGACAGGAATCTATCTCTCCAGCATGTCCTATTTATTGTTGTGGTGAGGATTAGATCCCTGGAGCATGTGGCTCAAGGGGATATGGTTTTCTTTAGGTGGAGCATGTCCATCAATTCTGGATTGGACATGGCCTTGTATGTCAGGCAAAGATCACCTCTGATTAGGCGGTATGCAACCGAGTACAGCTGGAGTTTCTTCAGTCGAGCTGCATAGGGCATCTGCTTGAGGCCAGTGATCCTCTTGGTGAGGTACTTCTGTGGTCTTTCCATTTGATGCAAGTGTCTTGTAAGGTACATTCTAAATGGGGCATTGTACTCTATGGAATTTTGTGGAATTTGTGTAATAGCTATAATCATGGGAGGTGCAAAATTTTAATAAATTTCTCAGCTGGGGTATTACCTATTTCCTTTGGGTCAGTGTTGGCATTATAACTGTGAACACCCTCTTATTTGCTGGGTGTTAGTTCCTAATAACATAAGTCGGCACAGTCCTTGCTGATACAATTGGTCCATTAAAGTTAAATACTTATCATCTTCCCAATTTGTAACTGTTCACTCCTTTCCTGTGAATATTTAAATCACTTGTTGTTCTTTGCAATGAAGTGGCTGATTTCCAATCTGCTCTCAAGAAAATGATGACAAATTTGTATTCCTTTTTTATCAGTCATCTGCTTACATGTTAGAATTAACATATTCTACTCAGGGAAGTCTTTAACAAATGAAATTCATTGGCTCACTTCCAATTTTCTGGATCTGACTAATTTCAGATCCCTTTAGCACCAGGGAAGTACCTTTTAATAAAATTTTAAACTACTTTAAGCCACTTTTGACACTAGTGCTGCTTTCTAAGACATATTGTACACATAGAACACTTTTTTGTACTTTGTGTGTTGATTTATTTGCCGAGGACGTTCCTTGTAAGTTTCATTTGGCTGATTTTATTTTTTTTTTGCTTTGTGCTAACTTCTTTTACTTCTTTCTATATTATATTTTATTCTACTAGTTTGAGCAAAGCTGAAACACATTACACTTCTAAGCTGAAATATTTGATGGATTTGACTAGTTTTTGATCATTCCAATACCAGGAATATGCATTTTTATAAAACCTTTAGTACACTTTAAGCTGCGTTTAAGATTAATGCTGTTTTTTGTAGTATTTTTTTTTGTTTTAAGTTTGGAACAGGTCTTGCACTTTGCTGTCATGAGAGGGAAGAATTTGTCGTGACCTGATTATTTACTTGGAGTGGAATTGAAATCCATGCTTTGAATGACTGCTTCCTATTTTCTTATGACTGTCCTGTTTAAGCTGATTTGCAATGGTCTTTATGGCACACCAGTGATACATAGTAGGCAGTGAGCACCTATTCATGTCACAGTGATTCAGATGATCTGAAAGCAAGCTTTCAAACTGGTGCACTTAAAGTAGCAGCAGCTTGCAACCCTATGCAAACAGCTGTGACACCCTATACACATACCACTGGATTGTTTGCTTATTTATCTGTTGTACATCCATTTTCTATTCTGCATTTTAAAAAAGTATGCAAACTCATGCAACATCTGCTGCACCCCTCTCTATATGTTTGGGCACCATCAGCACCAGCTTAAATACTTATAATGAGTTTCTAACTTTTATGGCACTCATATCTGTAGCCTGAACCTTGTAATAATAGGTAGGTTTTGTGACACTCATTCATATAATGTGCCATTTTCTCACTATATAGGAATGTGCCATTTTCTGTCCATACAAGATTGAAAATATTGCGGCTGGTTGCCCATTTTTGTTTTGACTGTGCCATACTTTGCACTGCAACAAACTAGCATTGCTATATTTCATAATTCAAAGCTATGCGTCTATGTTGCAGTTATTGTATTGATGCTAGCATACTACACAGAAGCCTCTGTGCTTATCTCTTCATCTGAATTCCAGAAATCATTGGACCACAGTCTGCTGTACACATTCGGTTGCCAGCTTACTTGTATTAGGCATGCTGAGGGTTCCTTATTATCAGACATATAATACAGTTGTGAGAGATATATTTAGATATTTGAGCTGGAGGCAAACCTCTCACATCCTTCAAGTTTCTCTGTTGTCAGTATTCTGCACAGCTATACCGCCACGTCAGAACCCTAACATTAACCCGAAATATACTGGTATAATATAAAATCCCTACTAAAGGCTCTTACTCCATCTAGATAGTGCAGTAATGGGCCTAATCTTCAACAGCAAAGTCACACCTCACCCAGCTAGTACAGCACTGTTGCCACCATAAGCAGAATCACAGAAATACTACAGAAAAGCATGCAAAGCTGACAGAGCATAATGACACATATGAAAACATTCTTGTTATACGTAGGTGACACAATAGTTTAACACACTGACATGCCTGTCACAGGAGGGAGCAAAACTACAAGGATGGTCAGCTGGGTCTTAGGTGCCAGAATTTGTGATCTCACTAAAACTCTTGGACACCCTTTACCCCAATATGCACATGACTTGGTTGTTGTACAAATGAGAGTGAATGGGCTGCAATGCTCTGGCTTAGATAATATGGAAAAAGAGAAGGCTGAGCCTTCTACGTATGTTGTTGCTGATAGTAATCTACTAGTCTTGAGCAATATCCTGCTATCACTGTGAAGGATGTTACAATGCAAACCAAAAATAATTAACTTCAACAAGTGGATTAGCAATTTATGTGCTTCTGGAGGAGGGAGATGGTGGGTCAAATGTGTGTGTGTGTGCATGTGTGTGCATGTGTGTGTGTGTGTGTGTGTGTGTGTGTGTGTGTGTGTGTGTGTGTGTGTGTGTGTGTGTGTGTGTGTGTATGTATTTGTGTTTGTTTTACTTGGGATGAAGATGATTAACGGTCCCTCATTCTTCATTAAAGGTGGCCTGCAGCACTTTATTCCAGCATGAAATGTATTGCCAACAGTGTTGTCTACCCCAACAGTATCTTTTTTAGATCATTCCAGTCCCCAATCCCTTCCAGCGTAAAAGTTTCAAATCAAGCCAATATTAACAAGGCACTGTTTTGTGCTAGAAGTCTAAACAAAAAAAGGTATGTTTGCTTGAGGTCATCCTAACCATGAAAATATAGACATCTGTATAACTACAGCATCATGGTTCTAGTATAATGACAAAACATATTTACTACCTCGTTTTAATGCTTACTGTTCCTTTAGATTGTCTATTGTAGGGGGCTATGCCTCTAGTGGGGATACATTTAGTTTTATTCAAAAATCCATTTCATCATGTCTAACCTTACAAGACAGCAATTTAGAGTTCCTCCTTAGCTTCATACCTACAAGCAAGACGATCTTTCATATCATGGCCAATAACAGACCCATCTCCCCATGACACACGGAGCACTATGAAAATACATCAGGAAATTAGGGCCCCTTACTATTGAACCGAATACGGTCATCCTAAGTGATTTTATTAAACCATTCATAAATTTACTAACACACACCACAAATAATAAATGTGCAGAATGCTTTATGGACACCACCAATGAGAGCTCTTTCAACCAATTAGTGTACTCCTGTATGAGAGGTTCAAATCAAAGTGATGTAGTTCTTATGAATATGGTGGCATTATATACCACTCTTGTAGTCATCCCTTGTTTGGAGATATCTGACCATCATGCCAGAGTATTCTTTTTTCAGATCAAAACATAAGACACCCTCAATTCCTAATGTGCTAGGATACTTCTCCATGACTAACTTTCTAGCACTAGTTTCCATCTTAAAGGGATTTAAAAGTTCACATCCTATAGGGACTCCAAAGCTAAAGCGCCCATTGCCATTCCCAATTAAACATCTTCACCACAACTTCTATGCACATTCATCACAAATATGATGCCAATTTCAGAAATAAACATATTGAGTAGAAAACCTACATCAGCATACTCTACAAAAAAGAAAGAATTTCACCCTAAGAAATATACCCAAATCTCCTCATTTCAAAATGTGAACACAGGAGGGTAAATAAAGAACCAAGGTAGAAGATCAACACAAGTTTACATTTAAAGTCTATATTGCTACCATATCCAAAGGTAAATATAAAGCAATCTTTAGCTATTTCAGGAACCCTCAGTTACCATTACACTGAGCTGATGTCAAATGGTACTATTCATTCTGACCTCAAAGATATAACAAACATACATTTATTTATGTCAAACTTCACTCTACACAGCTCTCACCTTTTTAATTCAAGAATCAGTGACAAATCCAAAAATAATAACAGACAGATGTCCAAAATCAGGGACAGTTTATATTTGTTGGCATTATTCATTGAAAACGGTATTAGTATAAGTGGATTTTAAAGAGTAAAATGTTCAAATAGGATGTTGTTCAGTGACTTCAGTCTTTATTGCTGTGCTATAAAATCATAAAGTTTATCAGAAGCATACCAAAATTCTGAGGCAAAATCAAGGACATTCCTAAAAATCACTACCAACTGAGTGCTATGCCCTTCTGTCTGAGGTATTGCTAGCTTGTGGAGCACCTGGCACAGTTCCATGATATGGAACTCTTTATCTCTAGGTTAAGGAACACAAATCTCCAGTTCTTGTCAATACAAGTTTATGAGCTGAGGACCAAAAAAAAAAAAATGTTTTGTGCTTGAGAATGTAGCAAGTTACTTACTCCAAATGTTAAAAAGAAAAAAAAAAAAAAAAAACAGCTTGCTACAGGTGGAAGGCCCACACACAAAGTTTCATCCAGCTTTGAATACAAATTCAGTGTTGTCATTTATTATTTAATGCCACTACTGGAATACTACTTACTGGAAAACTACCCCACCATTAAATGGGAAAACTACTCATGTACCAACTCTTTTGCTCAACGTTTTCTGGAATCAATAAATTCCAATGCCTTGGATCAACTTATCCACACCCCCACCAGGGGCGGCAATATCCTAGGTCTGGTCATTAACAACATGAGTGACCGGTGTTCCACACCAGAGGTCAATTCATTGTTGGTCAGATCTGACTACAAGCTAATCACCCTAGACATCCACATCCTGCCCCCACCCCCCATTAGGGAAACCACCTTAAAAAATTTCTCCAAAGCCAACTTCACGCTTAAGACAGAAGTGGCAGGAAATTTACCCTGGGGATCACCTCTGTGGCTCAACAGGGGCACAGGAAGATAATTTTCTTGGGTGGCAAAACCAGGTTACCTTTTTGGCTAGGCTTGTATAGGCACTAGGGCCAATAGCTTAGTACCCACCTATGAACTGGCAACTGCCAATTTCACATATTAACACCTGTCACTCATTATAGCCACCCTTTTGACTCCATGCTTCATCTCCCCTCAATGCTTACCTCAGAGCAAGTGCTAATATTCATCTCCATATCCAAAAAACACTAGATCTAGGCAACATGCCAGACTGCTTCAAATGTTAATATGAAATGCTGTCTTGCAAACTACACTGTAAACATATTTAACCTCAAAATGCTTACTCTGTGCATACATGAAGCTTGGAGAACAGTCCTTCTGGTCCCCTTCCACAAAGATGGCCTACCCACTGACAGTCATACATGTAGCTCAACTGGTATCATGGGTCTCAATTGTAAAGTAATATAATGTATCATCATGTAATTTTTGACACTATTCCACATTCTGATATTGCTAATAAGCTGTCCAAGTTAAAAATAAACTTAACTTGTACCGAGTAGAACAAAAAACTAAAAGGACTCATCACCACTCAGGTATTATAAAGAAACTCTCTCAGTTGGGAATGTACCCCTACATTACCAAAAGGGTAGCCAACTGACTCACTGCCAGGACACATAATGTCAAAGTGGGTGACTTCACTTCTAACATAAGAGCAGTCACCAGTGGCACACCACAGGTTTCTGTGCTGCACCCCTTACTGTTCGGAATTTATTTCTCAGAAGTCCAGGTAAACTTAAACAGCCTGTGGCTGACCAGTTTCAGTGACAATTATGAATTGGGAGCAATCGCTGAATCCCCCAATGATGTTAATATACTGCAGACAGGGTTAACACAGACAAATGATTGGTGCCAAAGCCACAGAATAAAGCTACATGCAAAAAAAAACACTATTATTCCCTTTGGGGAAGCTGACATCCCTGCTATTTGCATTATAGACAGCACCCCCCTAAGTGTAGACTCAGTGGTACATGATCTAGGTACTCAGGTTGATAGCAATCTGAAAGTTGACCACCATGTATCCATAGTAGTAAGGAAATCCTGACACATCTTATGAGTAACAACATTGCATCTAGATCCAACAATGTTATAATTCCATAATACTTGGCTCTCATCAGACCAGTTACTGAGTACAATGCTCTCTTTTGCAGGTACCTCACTAGACAATTGCAACAGTTGGAGAGACCACAGAGGTTTCTTACCAAGAAATTACAGGGTACACAAAACAAGCCTTATGCAGAAAAACTAAATGCCCTGTCACTGAATTCTGTCTCCTGCATGTTGCTAAGGTGTGAGATGTGCCTGGCTTATATGACAGTCTCTGGCCTGGCCATGATGGAAATGCTACATATTCCATCATCAGCTACATATTCATAAATCAAGCTGTGGGAGCTTCTCTCCCTCCAGGGATCTTAACCGAGCCTTAGATAGATAGATACATCTTCCAGAGACTGCCACTTCTCTGGAACAATTCACATGATACAGAACCCTTCCCTGATCCCCTTCAAATGCAACCTAGATCAATGGATGGTTGACCACAAATTTAGCCCTGGAGTGGTGCCTATGTCCCTCCTGAACACAGGAAGCCTGTATTAACTACCATAGACCCTTACCTCTGTGAGCTTCACTCATCTAACCACTGACTCAGAATAAATATAGGTTCATATTTTAGTACTAGGCTAACTGCCTTTGTAGGTCATTTTAAGCCTAGTCAGTTACCTCACTTGAGACTCAAACCTTGCATCTTGTGTTTGTAAGGTAAACACCTTAACCATTATGCCAACCTTCCACCAGGCTTGGCTTGTAAGGCCTCTAGGCCTGTCAGCCTAGTAACCTTCTATGAACCTATGAGCCAGTGTCGCCCAGGACTCTGCTCTTGGACCCCGGCTCTTCACTTTATACTTCATTGATGTTAAAGCTAACATTAAGGTTTTCTAGCTGAACAAGTCTGCTGATAAGGGCAAATTAGTATTGTCATAAATACTCCAGATAGTAACAATATTTTTCAAGGGACTAACCTGTATGCATTGTTAATGTAGGGGACATGGAATAAACCTTAATGACACAAAATGTAGCACTGCACTCCTTTGTGAAACTAGAAAAGGCCTGCAACAACCACATAAATGACATACCCTTCAAAACTGACACTGTCATTAAAGGCTTGACTGCATTTGTGGAGAATAAGCTTTCCTACAACAACTGCATTATTTATTTATTTATTTGTTTATTTATTTTGAGATTATTAATTAGGATTGAATGTTGCTCAAACTGGCTCTAAGACGTTAAGAAATCCTTCTGCCTAGCCCAATTAAGGCATTTCCTTCATTTCTAACTAATCCACTGCCACACTCTTCTCCTCTATTATCAGGTCTATATTACAATACAGTGCTTCTAGTCACAACTGTCTCTCTAAGCAGCTGGTACAAATGGAAAGGCACAATGTTTTCTTACCAAAGTTTCTTATTTATGAGTTCCATAAATCATACAGAGCACGTGATTGAAAGGATCTCCATGATGTGATATAGGCTTCCTATCCATGTGAAGCAGAGTTCATCATTAACCCTATTCAAACATAATCTTGACCACTGGATGGGAAATCACAAATTCATCCCCCGGGCTGGCCCCCATGTCTCTGATAGACATAGGCTGACAGTAAACATTCCTTAACTAACATACCCCATCCACATAACGTTTTAGCAACCTTCAATCATACCTAAAACTTTTAACAAACATGACCCCCAATTAAGATGCACGTTACAAGAGGACTTGGTTGGGTTGTGTGGCTAGACATATAAAGGCACTGGTCATTAGCCTAATATATACACATGGATCTATGAAATCTCTGTCACCCTGTTCTGTCTCTTATAGATTCCTATGCGGTAATCTCTCCCTGACCTACAAGACTGCAAATGACTTTGGCCCTCTTGACCTCCTGTATATTTTTAACATGGTAAACATCAGAAATACCCGCACTAGAGGTCTAATCCTAAATCATAATATAAACAGGAGCAGTTGTTCAGAAAGATACCTTTCCCAAAGGCTACACTACCTTTGGTATAAGCTCCGACTTCATGTCAATTCAGTAACTCCCTCACTTTCTTTAAATCTAACTTAGACAATGTATATAAAACAATAAGTTCACCCCACATCTGGCTCCTCAGTCTCTTATGGACAGACCAAGTGGATAAATTACAGGGGCTAGGATGATAATGGTCTCTAGACGGACTGTCAAGTATATATATATATATATATATATATATATATATATATATATATATATATATATATATATATATTCACTCAGATCGACAGCTCTTTCATCTACTTTTGATCCTATGAAACCACCTTATGAAACCACTTACAAATAACAATCAGAGTAAGTTTTTTTTTTTTTCGCAGTTGGTGAGCCCCCTTCCACCCCCATATTGAGGATAGCCATCTACATGCCTATAATGAGTTTAAACAACAATGAAGTTGCATAAATGAGTTGATTTCATAGTATTGTCATTCTCTGTAAGGGTGTTGATTTTCTGACCTGTCCCCATACCTATGGGCCTATGACTGATATAACACCACTTTTGTGGTAAAGGGTAAGGGATTGTGACATTTAGAAATTTAACACTCAAGATGGTAATTGGCATCTAAACTACATCCATTTAAAAAAAAAATACTATGATCTCAAATAACTCAGCAAAAGCCATATTCCTTAGAAGAAAATAATCAGATGTGGCTATATGTCCCACATTTTTCTGGCAGACAGTTAAGGAATTAAATGGTTATATAACTAATGCCATATGTTTACCAGCCATCTTAATTATCAATCTAGCCCATAATAATTATAAGAATTCATTCCAAAATATGAAAGTAAACCCTGTTTCCAGTAATATATACCTCACTACCATCAGACATATAACTTTTCAACTAGGCATACATTCATTATTGCACTTCAAAGAAATTTGGGAAGCATCAGTCTTCAAACTCCTAGGAAACATGACACAAGGTCTGGGTGCACATTTGTTCAAATTAACCTGCTTACATATAAATGGCTGCACATTACCTCTTATACTCAACTCAATCTCTCCCTCATCTCAAATGTCATATCATCACTGCTTAAATATTTTTATATATTGCCATTACCTAAAGTCTCCCAGTCCAAATGCAATTTTTTTTCCTGTTGCCAAAATGTTGGAGAAACCTGATGAAGTCCCTTGCAGTTGGAGAAGAAAGTGCTTAACTTATGGAATATTGTTTTACCTGTGGTTTTTGAACTATTAAAGTGGTATATTTCTACATCGTGCCTGCTTGTTCCATTTGCTGGTTTGGTTCTTCAGTTTGTTGTTGTTGCAAAGACATATTTGAAGAAAAAGGCCTGCATGATGTAACATTTTACAGATGAGCACTGCATTGTGGGATACCTAGAGGCAGACTAAACTATCAAAACTACTTCTAGATGCTAGACTCCATGTGGTCAGACTCAGAAATTACGTATAAAAATATTTAAAAACCTGTAAATAGTCCCAGAGTGGTGTTAAAATGTAGGAAACACCAAACTATGATGAAATAAACATATTAGTTTGAGTCTGTAGGTGCAGTTCTCCTTTAACATCTATTGCAACTAGATTCACTAAAGTAATGGGAGGTGGTCAGAAATACATAATACACTGGGTAATCCTGTTTCCAGCATGGTTGCATGGTTGCCCAGTACATTATAATGAATCGATTAAAAGACTACTCTAATGATACAATGGACAGAAAGTCTTGTGTCCTACAGTGGTTTTGATGGAGAGAATGCTACTTACAAATGTGGCAGTCTAAAGGCGTGGCTAATGTAAATTAGCCATGTTCACCTCCCTGCAGTATTTTACTAGGACTAGAATAGCTCATTACAGTGATTCAAAGACAAGCTCTACCATTCTTTTTTGTGAGCCAAGCAATGGCAATGTACACTATCTTATAACTGTGTACACCAACTGAAGTCTGTGCAAAGACTGAGACTGTTAAGGCCAGCGAAGGAAAATACTTTGTGTGTGTGTGTGTGTGTGTGTGTGTGTGTGTGCACCTGAGTGTAGTGACATGCCAGGGATCAGCTTACTCTATGTGTCTATGCAGGGGAGCATGGCTGGAGATTTGTGTGTGTGTGTGTGTGTGTGTGTGTGTGTGTGTGTGTGTGTGTGTGTGTGTGTGTGTGTGTGTGTGTATGTGTGTGTGTGTGTGCACGCACATTTGTAGGTGACTGTGCAACAGTGAAGCAGTTTTACATACTTTGGTTGGAGACACAGTATCATGCTTACTTCTAACAGTGCTGTTTAATTCAGGAAACTTAATGAGCTGCTGGTGAGTTTTTGCTCAATGTTGCTCTTACATGTCTGTGAATTGCTTTTATCACTGTTGCATTAATGGAGCTCACCAATGATGGCCAAATAGCAATGAAGTGATAGTTTTTGTGAATTCCCCCTAATATCTCAGACATCTCTAAAACATCTCCTATTATAACATTTTTTGTATTGTGAGTACATTGTTTATTTGTTTTATTTCACTTATTTTATTTGTCTGCACACAGAGACAATGCATAGACATGCAATCCTCATGCCTGATGCTGATGCCTATTACTTCTCACCACTGGTTAGCTGTGTACACTTTCTGCTCTTAGACTATGTAGTGTTTACTTTTGTTGATCCTATTCCAAATAGTTATTACTGATGGGATAGTGCTACAACACCTTCTCCCCTTCTCCCATTCTTTCTTCATCCTCACCCACCCTATTTCCTCATCTTGACCAGTTTTTGACATCTTCTGCCCATATCTATAAATATATTCCACACTTCTTGTTCCAGTCCTTTTTCTAATTCATTGTAACAATAGTTCTGATCTCAGATGCTATGAGATTCTGCACCCTTAGTTCCTTGTCTCCTTACTATCCATCTTCCTGCTGTATAATCTTCTTTCTTTATATGAACTACTCCCACTGGCAATCCAGAACATGTGAATCATTCCTGACTTTTCCACATCTCCAGCACTGATTATTTTACATCTTTTCTTCTTTCATCAGTCTCTGGAGAGCTAGATACCATTTCTGTCACACCCACAGTATCATGCCCCTATCCACTATATATTTTGCGTGTGATGATTTATTTGCAGTCTCTCTAGGCTCATTTTTATCCCTCTTCTCTTCTCTTTCTCAGCTTTTCCTTCATTTAACACTCTTTCATTTCTTTGCAGACCTTTGTGTATCACTCTACATTTTTGTTTTGGTGTTTCTTTACATTTTATTCAATGTACTCTTATTTGAATTTTCTGACTATTGTATCCCTCAACTTCATACTTTACCTCTCTCACTTCTTTTTCTAGTCTTCCTTCAGCCCTAAGCAGTTTTACCACTTTAACTTTAGTATACCTACTTGAAGCTTTTTAAACCATTCTTCTTCCTTCATTTTCTCTCAGTAGATCTGCCTATTTCTACTCATGATTTCTTACTAATTTCCCCTCAGCTTCTTTTCTCATAATGCTTGTCTTTTGCTTTCATTACAAATCACATTGTCTAGCTCTTTCAATGCTGTCTTATTTTTGTTTCCGATGTTTTCTCTCCACTGTCTCATACCCCGTCTTTCGGTATATTCTGCTGTTGCTTCCTATGCCTTTATCCATTACATTGTTTTGCAGAGCATGGCATATGTGAATAAATGTTTGTGTCCTTAACTCTACTTTCACCTGCCTGCCCTTATTTATGTCTCATTATTCTACCCTTCCTCCCCTTTCTACCCTTTCATCTATCTTTTTCTGCAGGTTTTGGAGTTTTTTTTGTCCACTTTATTTACTTGTTTCTTAGCTTATGCAGTATTACCAGAACTACTATCATTTTGGTCACATTCACTGTCCCCACTATTGTGATGGTCCTCTTACTTCTTTCCAGTGCTCGTTTCATATTTACTCAGATTTCCTCCATGTTTTTCTCTGTGGTCTCTTCTGTGACAGACTCCATATACAGCCCTAAGTATTTTAGGAGTTCTGTTTCTTTTAACTACAACCCCTCCTCTACCTTTTCCCTGCTTTACTGTGACTAATACTGTCTTTTTCTTATAGCATTGCAGGTCTGAGATTAATTAAAACATCTCAAAAACTGGATATATTGCTTCAAGGACTGAAAGTATATCCTCTGAGAACAGCATGCAGTCATGCAAATAGATTAGGATTCTGCTGTCTAGCCCCTATACCCTCAACTTGATTACTCTATCATGTACCCGAATTTCTGGATAACTAATATCACTGTCTCTTCAATATTATATATCCCCTGCACCAGTGGTGGCTTGTGCTATTGGACTGCAGGACTGCAGCCCCCCAGTGGTACAAAAATAAAAAAAATAAATAAATAAAAAAGCTTTTAACAAGTCCTGGAACTCGAATCCGGACTGCTGTTTAACCAGTCCGGATTTGAAAGAAGACATCAGTCTACTGATGGCCCAGACGTCTATGCAGGTTACAACTGCATAGACTGGAAGGGCATTGGACTGCAAGGTCTGCAATCTGAGCATGCTCGAACAGAACTAGAGGCAGCACACGCATGCATGCCAGGCATTCCCCAAGAAACAGGTGCTGCTTTGAATGTGGGACTTTCAGCTGCTGCTTGCTTTTGAATGGGGAAAGGACTTTGAGCTGTTGCTTGCATTGGGAAACATTGAATGGAGTCATTTGTATTTGCAGACATTGCCGTAATGGGACATTGCATTGAATGGAGTCATCTGCATGAGGAAACTGGACTTTAAACTTGTTGCTTGCTGTTGCAAACATTGCTGCAACGGGACTTTTTACTTAGGTACTACAACTAAAAGAATGTGCTGTCGTATATCACTAAATGCTTAATTGTGTTTATCTGCACAAGTGGATTCACAACAGCTCTTGTAGCAATCTAGATTTGTGAAATGTAATGTTAGAAGTAGGTCTCTGTCTGCAATACCAATATTGCCAAACTCTTTACAAAGCAAGCAAAACACATTGAGCTCCTGCCTGACAGTGTTATCATACATTGTGTTCCATTGCTCTTGTCTTTTAACAAATGTCTCATTTCAGATCCTTTTCACACCCTCTTCTTGCAGGGTTTAATGTACGTGATTAATCTTGACTCATTTTAATACTGCTTGCAATGTGGCAATGACCTCACCCGAGCATTAGAAAAGACATTAATGTTACATGGATGGGGATATTTTTTCACTCCAGGGCCTGAGTAAATACAGACAGGCAGTATTCGGTTTCTCCAGCCCTTTGCACAAATGAAAATGTTCTGCAAGGCTGCAGGGAGTAATGTTTCAGATGTAATAAACAATGTTAGGGAAACATGATTCTTGTCAGGGAAAACGCTTTCTGAAACCAAAGACTCAGTGATCATAAATGATGAATGATTCACTAGATACACTGAGCCACAGAAACACAAGATTATCTCAGTGATTTAAATAGTTGCCTTTAAGATATTTGGTGAAACCTAGCCATAAACTGTCCACAAAAAAGCTTTATGTATCCTTTTTCTTTTTTTAAATATACGGTTGATGTTAATGAATGATAAAACATGCAGTTTGGTGTTCTTGCAACCTTGTTATTTTATGAATTAATGAGTTTTATGTAAAACATTTAACTGTTTCACGTGTGCCATGTAAGTTAAAGATAAATGTTTGTCATTTATGGCTGAGTTTGCCATTTTAGATATATAAGGTGTGTTGCTCTTTCTACGCAGAAAAAAGCAGTGCATGTTCAAGTGCATGAAACCATCATGAAAACATAGTTTCCATAGTAACTGAATGATAACATCCTGGACAAGATCAAATAGCAATTATAGGACTTTTGTTTAACATGTGTGATACTAATTATTGTATTTTCTGAATGACAGAACGTTTTAAACAACTGTTTATTTAGAAAAGCATGGTCCTGCTGAGATTAAAATGTAAAGAAAAAATAGCAGTGTGTAAATATTGAGGACAATCATATGAATTTTATTTTACACACACAAAGTATATGTTTAGGCTGTCAAAACAACCCCTAATAAAATGTTTACAAGAAAAGTAGATCTGCAGTTCCCTAGCCGGCGACTGTGTTTCCTATTAAAGTGATTTGATCTGTAGTCCAAGACTAACGGGATTTAATGTGAGACCCATCAGCCATTCATTGAGTCACTTTCATGTTACTGTTAAGTACACACCACTGGCTTCATGTAATCACTGTGGGTTGCAGTGAGTGAATAGAGGGATGAATTCTATTGTTTGCCATCAGAAGCAGTAAAGGCCTAAGCAGAGTGTACTGTCTTTTGGAAATGGGAAACTAGAAATTTGTTTAGGAACTTTGTGGAGAATGTCATCTTAGTAGCAGTCTAGATTTCATGTGCTTTGAAATAGCTACTTAACATATGTACACAGAAGCCTTGTGTTGTCATGCAGATGACTTGTAAAACTCGAGAAGATTAACAAATAACAATGCAGTAGCACTTTGAATAGAAATGCTCCCTTATTTGTAAGTATAGACTACAATGGCATTGGTATAAGATATACAGCTACAGTCAAATACAGTAGTTAATTACCACTAATAGGGATATCAACAGCACTCTCACGTTGTTTTCTAAATGCTGTTGTTGCCATGCAGAGAATATTTACATAACTAGATAATGTATAAGCCTTAAGTATTGAAATGCATATGACAGTATTTGCAATAAAGGACAGGATTGCAGTATTTTGAGAAGCTTACTACATTTGTTGGAGACTTGCAGTCATCTTTGCAGGCTTTACCAGTAAACTAAACAGAATGTAAATCTATCATGTGTGGTCCATAAACTGTGCAGTAATCCTTTAAGCAAGTTATCTTGCGCTTGTTTCTCGTTTGCTGTTCATTTTTTACTTTGATCATGTTTTCCTCATGAAACAAGTAGACAATTGCTGTCGGGCAGTAGGTCTTCTTTGGATAACAACCATTTTCACAAGTAGGGGTATCACAGAGATTGCTACCCTCAGCATGTTACTTGGTACTTTTATAAAGCTGAATATAAATTATAATTTGAACTGCAGTGCAAGGCAAAGTGGTTTGAGTTGAGTGCTGCTTGTTTTTTATACTTGATTTTGACTGGCGTTCCATTAATGTATTTTAAACGTAATTTATTTTTTCATGCCTCACATTTTTGTTTCCATCTACATATTAAGTAAGCTGTCATGTAGCCAGTACATTGAAATATTTTTTTTCTTCTACACTTCATTTAGTCTTGATTGGACTCTCATAATGATGGCTTGGCACCCAGGGAAGCATATTTAATTAAAGTCCCAGTTTTTGTGGTTTTGAGCATAGCTCTGCCCATTTCTAGTTGGTCACACCCCTTTCTGTTGGCCTCACTCATTCAACAGTCTCTTGCAGCCCCCCTTTGATTTGAAGTCACCAGCCATCACTGCCCTGCACTGAAAGCTTTCTCTCACTCCTCCCTTTTCATTACTTTCAATATGTAATCCATCTCACTATGTCAGAGGCGTCTTGGAAGTCAAAAATTAAAAACCTTTCCTAATGCTTTACTAGTTTTCACCACTTTTGTTCCACTTTCCTACATTTTATGAAACCATTCTTTCTTCTTTTACCAGGGGAGGATCCACTCAATCATTCTTGTCAATACTTTGTCTGGAATCTTTATAGCTCTGTTTTAATCAGAGCAGTGAGCTGATAGCATTTTACTTTAGTTCCCATCACTATTCCTTTTTGATATTAATACTGTCCTCACCTACCTCACAGTAGATGGGATTAACCCGATTGTAAGACCCTGTTAAACTCCTCATTCAGCACCTGTCACATCTGCCCCTACTCCAATTGTAGCGATGAAATGGAACTCCATCTGGTCCTCCTGCTTTTCTTTAGTTCATTTTATGAATCTTTAATACCCTCTTTGGTAACACCTATATTAAGCATATTTTTTTTTTTTTTGCATCTGCCCTATTCTGTGCCTTTCCACAATTTTTCCTGTGCTGTGTTTTGTGTGTTCTTCCCTCTTGTTTTGTATAAATGTATTTATAATATTCTGTGAAAGCTTTGCCAATTTCTTTGTCATTTCCCCTAGTTTTTTCTTCTCCTGTTTCCACACTATTTCCTTTCCATTTTGCTGGGTTTATACCTTTTTTCTAGTTGTTTACCTGTGGTCTCCCCACCAATCCCTGGTAATACTTTTAGTATGACTGCTCAGTATGTAATGCTACAGCGGTTTGACTCTCTAGCCTCCATGCTGCTTTCATTTCTTTTATCTTTTCCTCATTGCGTTCTTCACTCTGACATATTACCTGCTGGATCTTGTCCATCCATCATTCTAGCATACTTATGTAATCATCTTTCTTTCTTTTCTTGCTACTTCATTATTGGTGTCATGACCTCTACCTTTACACCATCCCAGAAGTTATCTTTAGCTTTTTTCCTATTCAATTCAAATGTCCTGCACTGTTCAAAGAACTACTGAACCCATTTTTGCATACTTTCCTGTTGCTCCCCCAACCTTTGGAGCTCACTTCAGCATATATGCCCTGCAGTAATAGTCAGGACCAGTGGTTAATGGTGTGATATACAACTTTCCTATATTTCAAAGCCCTCAACCCTTCTTCATTGCCTTACATGTCCAGTATCCTGTCAAGCCTTGCTGCCTGCTTCATGCAGTTCCTTGGGAAAGCATACTCCTTTATCTGTGAATCTTTTCCTTAATACACCTACCCATCCACATGCTTTCATGCATTTTCCAGTCTTAACACTCCTTTGTTTTTTATTCCATCTTCCTAAATAATTTGTGTTTTTCCAGTTCTTTTGAGATATTAACCCCCCCCATGATGTCTTGTGATCTCCTTGCTCATTTGCACTCTTCATTCACCAATAAATAAATAAATAAATAGACAGATAGATAGATAGATAGATAGATAGATAGATAGATAGATAGACAGATAGATAGATAAAAGCCAAAGAATGCAGTCTCATCCTTGGCAAGTTTGTATATGTGGTCAATCTTCTATCTGGTATCTTTAACCATCCCTTGCCTGTTAACCATCTTCCTTCTCCACAATTCAGTGTCACATCTGATATGACTTACAGTCCTTTCTTGAATATCACAGATAACCCCCATCCTCAAAAATTTGTCAGACTCCCATTAGGAGTATTCAGAAGTTAAAAAAAATCTTCTCTGACTTTCCATTTTATTTCCTGCAGTAATATTATACCATCTTAACCTGCTGAACCTTGTGTGTTTGCTTTTCTTCCTGATTGGATTCAGCGGCCCACTATGTCTCATGTGATCTCTGCTGTCTTATCCTTACAACCTTTCCCTTGGTTTCTACCCCCTTGTGCATCTGTCTGAATGATCATCCCTCTCTCACCTAGACCTCTGATTTGAGCAGAAAAATCTGTTCCTTGTTAAGTTCCATCTTATGCCATCCAGATGAGTGGACTCTCTAGACTTAGGCTTCCGTTTCCTTATACACTCCAGTTCCCTTTCGCTGTCCCAGTTTCTTTTACATGTTAGACTAACAGAGAGCTGGTGTTCAAATTTTCAAATTATTCATAGCTGTACACTTAGCTCTTTGGCTCCACCACATGCACCTGCCATTTGAATTTCATATAATTTTTATGGTTGTTATCACTTGTACAATTCATTTCAGTCTTTCAGTATTTTGGCTTTTCCCTGTGCTTACTCAATTGTATCTTTGTATATAAAGGACTTGACAGTGCCTTTATAGTTAAATCTTACTAAACTCACAATGAAAATGAGGTAATAAACCAAGCTTATCTTCTACTCTTGCCCCTCTTCATTTGTGCATCATTTTGTTTGACCTTTATGTTCCATCATATGTAAGACCTGCTCCCTTTTATAGATTTCCAGCTTGTCAGGTAGTTAACATGCATAATGCTCCTGAGTCATTCACCTTTTAAGCTAAGCTCACTTCCTCCATTTCTGGATTGCTCCTTGTCTTTTCATTTCTTCCCTTGAATCTTGTCTGATTTCTGCTTTATTGCTACACATGTTAATGCTGTCTGTGATGCTTTTGTCTTCCCTTTCCCAGCAGTTACATTCTGAGGCTACAGAGATGCCCAAAAGTCTGTCTCCCCATCTGTGGGCTATGCCATTTTTTTCATATACCTGACCCTACTTATGCCTAGGATGCTCCTGCTCCTTGCACTTCTTTTATCTTTGGATAAGCGCCTGTTCTTTTTCCACCTGTCCCAGTTTTTTTTTTCTATTTTCATGCCTTACATTTTTCTGGCCAGCTTTTCCCTTGGTATGTTATTTTTCTCAGCTACATTTGCCATCCACTCTCCCTCTTCAGCACATGGTATAGTCCTGCCTTGTTTTGGTTTCTACCAGTATGGCACACCATCTGTGTGACCATATATAATGATTTGTGGGAGTTGCTGATGCAAGGTTGAGTAGGGGTAATGATTGAGGGGGCCAGGATTGGGTTGGACATCTCCATATAAAGGTAAGGTGATTAGCCTGAAGTAGTAACCCTGAAAGTGCTGTTTCTTAAGTAGATTAGTAAAGCAGGTTTGAAAATTTGAGGTAGAAATATGTGGTATGAAGAAACGGCTATGGTCTAGTGGGAGTATTTTTATTTTGTGTACTAGTGAGGGTTTTATTGGATAAAGGTTAGGAGATATATCTGAGTAACTTGCAGACAGGGTAGCTAGGTTGGTTAATGGCGATGTGATTTTTGTGTGCCTGAAGGGTAGTGAAGTGGGATAGGGAGCTGTTAGGTACTGTAAGGAGAAGATGAGTGTGAAGAGGAGTGAGAATAGAGATGTGAGGATGCCACATGGGTACATGGTAGAAGAGAAGTAATGATGCGTAGAGTGAGGATAGGTGTAGTTATAGGCTGATAGGTATAATCGTGCCCCTTTATTCATCCCTCATCAGGCCCATCATAGAATACAATGCCCCTTTTGGGATGTACCTTACCCGACACCTGCAGCAATTAGAAAGACCCCAAAAGTATCTCACCAAGAGGATCAAGGGTCTCAAACAGATGCCATATGCTGCTTGGTTAAAAAAACTCCAGCTCTACTCAGTTGCATACCGCCTACTTCGAGGCGATCTATGCCTGACATACAAAGCTATGTCAAATCCAGAATTAATGGACATGCTCCACCTCAGTAAATCTAAATCCCTTAGAGCCACACGCTTGAGGGACTTGAACCTCAGCACAGAAATAAATAGAACTTTCTGGAGGGACAGGTTCATAACACAGAGGCTCCCTTCGCTCTGGAATAGAATTCCAGTTCATGTGAGGCAAAGCACCTCACTGAATCTCTTCAAGAAGAATCTCGATAAGTGGATGGGGGATCGTAGGTTTGTCCCAGGGATTACTCCCGTGTCACTATTGGACAGAGGCACAGTAAACTAAACCTTAAAAAGGGCACAGTATACTCAAATCAAGGGGTGGCGTAAGCCATACAGAATTGGGCTAGGCTTATAATTGCCCCAGGGCAGATAGCCTAGTATGAACCTATGAACCTATAATAGCAAGGTAGTAGGAAGGTATAACTACATGCAAAATATGTTTAATAGCAAGCTGGTAGAAGGGGATAGGGATGAGACTTGGATAAGGTTTATATGAGATGTGAGGTAAGTTTAAAGACTAGGTTTAGAGTGAAAAGATGTTTGAGATAGTTGAAAATAAATTACTGTGCAATATTTACTTAAGGGATTAGTAAGAGTTGTTAGGAAGAAGAGGAAGAAGAGGAAGAAAGGGGTGGGGGAAGGGGAGGTATGATGCACTAGTTAGGTGGAGTGCAAAGAGGAGTAGCAGAGGAGGAGGTTTATGATTGGTTAAGGTTAATTGATGGGAGGGGATGGTTTGGAATATGTGTATGTGTACTAGGGATGGGTGGGATTTGGGGGTAGGGTAGGAATGGATAGCAATTGACTGCAGGAATAATCAGTGAGCAGTAAGAAGTAACCAAGAAAACAGTCACATGGCTGTTTTTAAAAGAATGTGAAAACAGAGGTTATGAAGGGGATGTAAGAAAGTGAGTTGTATACATTTTTTTTGAGCTGACTACTGGGCAAATGTGGTAGAAAGCACAAGCACAAGGAAGCTCCTGTGGGTGTCCCAAGAATAAAGTAATAGAATTAAGAGATAGGTGTGTTCTATTATGTAGTTTTAGAGGGAGAAAGCAAGGGATAATAATTATAGTAAGAGTAGTTCGAAGTGGGATTAGAGAGGTTGATAGAGGTTAGGAGATCAGATTAGAAATATAGCAAGGATGAGGAGGGGTACTACAAGAGTGAAAAGGCAGGAATACACTAGGGGCAGGGCAATGTCTGGCTCAGTGATGTGCAGGAAGCATATTCTATTCCGATAATATCAGAAATATGAAAATAGAATGACATACATTATTAGAAAAACACAGTTATTTGTAGGACCACTTTGCAGGAAATAGTTTCTGACTGGAGAGTTGGGTAAGCTTGTGCTTATTTCTGGGGTGTTAAAATCAGGGCTACAACCTAAAATAAAAAAGAGAAAAGGAGAGGTGAGTTAGGTGAGAGAGTTGACCAAAACGGTTACACTACTATATATATAGACAGGGGAGGGGGAAAAGATTTGGTAAAGATAAGTGTGTATATTGGTTGAGGTAGTATAACTGTAGATTACTGGTTAAGCCAAAAGGCTGGTATGAAAAGGCAAATGGTGGGGGGATAAGGGTTAGTCCAGAGAGCTAGTAGAGTGGAGGAATGGAGGGAGGGTGTTAGTAAGGGACAGTATTAAAAATAGTGTATATTAGAACAGTTGTGCATATATTTCAGTAGTTAATACAGCTGCAGTGCAGTTTTAAAATGTTAATCATTGCTAGAGGTGCACTTTATCAGTCTTAGGACTGAATCACCAAGCCCAATAGAATGACATGCATTATTAGAAGAAAAACAGTTAATTGTAAGACTGTTTTGCAAGAAAAACTCTCTGAATGGAGAGTGGGGTAATCTTGTGTTCTTTTCTGGTCTATAAAAATCAGGGCTACATTATTATTAAAAAAATACAGTTATTTGTAGGACTATTTTTAGAAATACATTCCGACTGGAGAGTTGGGTAAGCTTGTGTTCATTTCTGGGGTGTAAAAATCAGAGTGAGGAAGCAACAATAATGAAAACATCATAGAAATTCACTGATATAACAGAAGTAAATAGGATAAATTACTGTGCAGCTACATTAGTACAAGATAAACCCCCGGATTCGGCAATCCTCTGTGTAAGACTAAATAAGTCTTACACGGAAGCTGCAGCTGAATGGTATGACATCAGCATGCCATGCATATTCATGAGGGCATGCTGACTCATACTCTAGTCTAACACGGTCCGTGTAGGAAAGTAGGGGGCGTGTCCGATTGCCGAGTACTGCAAAGGGGCACGCCCCCAGAAGAGGTAGAGTCCTGATAGTAAACACCCACGAGCGAGTCCGCCGAAATGTCAAGAAACACAACACCACACAGACCCACAGACTAAACCCTAGTGAAAGTGTTTAAAAAGTAAAAATAACCATTTCATTTTTTTTTTATAATTTCCAATATGTTTGCCTGCATTTGCGCTCGTTTTCGCGGGTATGCCCTTCACTCAACCACAGTTAGCAGATATGGCATTGAAAAGCATATAAGATCTACATATGCAAATTAAGCAAAGTAGCAATAGTGTAGTGGTAGAGATGTCGCCAAAGAATAGGTAGTCATGGTTTGAGCCCCACAACATCCCCCTCCATTTTTCTTTAAATAAGTATGAAACAATTCCCCGATATATATAAATTTAATTTAAGTAAAATGTAATGAAATGGCCCATGTATTTGTGAATAAAACTTATATTATGTATATATAAAAAGGATCATAATTCCCCATAGCTTAGCAGGGCTTTAACAAGCTTAATATGAGTGCCCGTAGCTAAGCAGCGCTGTACCTAGCTTAATATGAGTGCCCGTAGCCAAGCAGCACTTTACCCAGCTTAAAATGACTGCACATAACTAAATAACGCTTTATCCAGTGTAAGCCATTTGCGCGGAGCTGCGCAGTGCGCCAACCAGCTTACCATCAGGCAATATTGGGCAACGTGTAGCAAAGTCGCCTTTACACAGACACACCTCCTAGCCTGTCTAGACAGTAGTAAAATAAAAAAGCAATGACAAGGGTCGAACCCGGGATACTGTGCACCATAGTCAAAGTACTGAACCACTAAGCCATGACACTTGTACCTAGAAATCCAGTATTACCATACATATAGGAATGAATGAAAATATAACCATGACAAAGCAGGTTTGCTCTTAGCTGAGAAATTTCCAAAACGGCCAATCACAAATAAGTGCGGGAAAACCGGCATATATAAGCTCCATAGGCGGGAATACACACCATAACTGATTGTGGTACCCATTTGCAGTCAGGATGGCAGGTGTTGGAGAGGGAAATCGCTTTAGAGCGCAAAGGTGGGGCATTGAGGAGTCCAAATATATGGTTTGGCTCCTAGTCCATCATCATGAAGGCCGACTCATGTAGGGCCAGGTTCAACGGGGTGCGTATAAGGCAGAGGCATGGAACCAGTTGGCACATGATCTCACCAGTGCCACAGGCATTCCGAGGACTGGTGAACAGGTCCGTCACCACCATGCGGACCTGAAGTGACAAAAGGAGGACCAACTGAACTGATGGATCCAGGAGGCCCGTCAAATTCCCAATGCCCCACTACTGAGTAAGTATACATGTAATTAAGTATGTAAGAAATGCTATCCTAGCCTATAGTATGGATAGGTATGTTCCAATATCCCTTCATTTATATTACAGCTGCAGGTGTTCGTTCCGCGAATCAGCAAGCCTATGCTGATAGGCTAGTAAGGCTGCGCCACCAGGCAGGTTAGTAATTATTCAGCTGGTATTATTATAGAATATAAGTGAGACAGCCTGTAAAAGAGTTCAGTATTGTAACCCAGTAATAAAGGTCAAATAAGCCTAGAATAAAGCTTCTGCTAGTATTCTAAGATCAGATAAGTGATGCAGCCTGAAAAGGAGTATTGTAATCCATTAATAAAGAGTAAACAAGTCTCAAATAGAGTTCCCACCTTTATTGTAATATCAGATAACTGCTTCAGCCTGAAAATGAGTGTTCTAATCTATCAATAAAGGACAGACAAGTATTGAATACATCCTTGTATATACTGTCATATGAAATAAGTGAGTCAGCTGGAAAGGATTGTTGTTACCCAGTAATAAATGTTAATAAAGCCTAGAATTAAGTGCCATCCTGAAATGTAAATATAAAATAAGTGAGAGAGTGTGAGAAAGACCTTGAAGTCTGTAATAAATTTATACTGTATGCACTACATAATGAAATGAATGAGACAGCCACAACCAAAGAGTGAAATGTTTTAATAAAGTACAATACCTGGACTGTGTCCGTCCCACATTTCGGATATGTTGTTGTATCCTTGCATTATGGAAATAGTATGGTTGTATGAAATGCTGAACATCCACAGTTGTCTACGCCCATATAGACTGGCTGATGGGAATGCCAGTATGTCAGAAGAATATTTATAGTCCTCAACTGTGTCATGTATAGTATTTACCTGTTAATCCGGTACATGAGCAGCTTGTGCTTGTGATCCCACAAACGTCAGTGTGCTGCTACAACTGTACGTAACTGTTTAAATGTAGCAGGATTAATACAAATGGAATGTATATTAATGTAGCAGTAACATCTCCATCACCAACATTTGTAAGGTTACATACAGGAAACTGTGCTAATACATGTAGGGGATATATATCTGCATCTAGTAGGAATGTATAGTATACATATAGGTATTTTAAGTTGTTAATGTAATATATTATCACCCTACCTTATGTTCACAAATGATGCTATTCCACACCAAACTGGGTATGTGTATTCACAATTAATTCCTATGGACATTTGTCCTGTTTGTTTATGCATATCTGCATGTACGTTGATGCATGTGCCCTGTTCACATATTCAAAACCTGATGGCCTGTTGCCACCAATCAACCCTGCATGCTGTTGGAATGTCCACTGTTGTCCTAAATATGCATGTGTTATGCTTGCTGTTCAACTTTTGGAATCCATGTGTGTTTGGTGAATGGGAATACTAATGCATGCTGTTACAACTAATTTGGAATGGTGTTGTTTGTTACTAACCCAAAATGCCATTAAATACTGCTAAACATAGGACAACTGGGAAGGCGGGTGCCAGCGGACCCACCTCTCCCACCTCAGCTGGCGAGTGCACCTGGCATCAGTACCCAGGCCTGGTGCCACCTTTGGGTGGAAGCACTGCAGGGGATGGGGCTCACCCCCCCTCTGCAAGCGTGGCCGGAGGAGAACCTCCACTCACCCTCCAAAGGGTCCGGTCTGTGGTGCGTAGTGAGATCAGGCGTTCCGTGACTGATCCCCTACGCCAGCTTGAGGCGAGAGTGGTGCAACTCATGGGTATGCCTGCCCATCCTATCCAGCCCCCAGCACAGCCCTGGCCTGGGCTGTGAAGGTGCAGTTGTAACTGCCCATGGGTGGGGATCTCAGTTCCACTGTTGCCATCTGTGGGCTCATGGGCTTGTGATACCCAAACATCCGTCCCCGTCAATTGTGTTTACCCCCACATGTGTCATTCTCCGCCCCTGTATGCATCTTGCTTGTCTTGTCTGTTAAACTCCCCAACCTACCTCCCCAAATATACCTACTTCCTGTACCTCACATTCCACTCTCACCTTAAAAAAAAAAGGGCACTCTGTTCCCACAAAAAAATTATGCCCCATACATAGTTTCCCATTTCACACACATGTCTGCTGGACATGTAAACTGATAATTACAATTGGCTGTACAACATACTTTGTTGTCCTCACTCCTCTCTCAGGGGTGGAAGGTTTCAAATCTCACTCAAAATTTCTAAGATATGCACAGCTGTTGCTGGTAAGGAATTGGGCAGCTATGGGCATTCCCTACATCCTTCCTGCACATCCCGAGCTTGTTTTCCTACTGTGCCCCCTTTTTCACCACTTTCCTATTTCCCCATTTTCTTTTCTTTAAAAGAAAATAGCGCAGGTGTTAGCGGGAGTCAGCACTTTTAAGCAGTTGTAAGCGTGTGTGCGCTTGTGTGCACTTAGCTAAGCGTAGCTAAGCTCCACGCAAACTCACACAAACACGCTTACAACTGCTTAAAAGTGCCTTAGTCACTCTGTATGACAAGGCCTGTAGTCTGCTCATCAGCAAAATAAAATACCCCTGTCAGTCTCGAACCCCAGACCTTGGGCACACTAGACTGCATGGATTACCACTGGGCCACAACAGATATACAATAACTTGGTGCTGTAATAAATATATCATGCATTACTGTGAGTGAATGTAAAGGGAAAATAAGAATGCCATAACACAGATCTTGTCCTGTGGGTCTTTACCAGCAGGTTATGTGGAATGCTATGATTTGACTATTTTGATGTGATATAAGGATTTAAGCAGTGCTCTACCCAGCTAAATACAGTTGCCCAGACTTTGACAGCACTTTACATGAATGCGTGAGTGTGAGCTTGTGTGCTCTTAGCTAAGCATCGCTAAGCACAGCGTAAACTCACGCAAACCCGCTTACAACTGCTTAAAAGTGCCTTAGTCACTCTGTATGACAAGACCCTAGTACTGCTCAGCAGCAAAATAAAATATCCTTGTCAGTCTCAAACCCCACACCTTGGACTCACCAGTTTGCATGACATACCACTAAGCCACAGGAGATATACAATAACTTGGTGCTGCAAGAAATATAACATGCATTAAAAGGAGTGAATGTAAAGGGAAACTACGAAAGCCAGAGCAATACATTTCAAGACAGAAATATAACATGCATTAAAAGGAGTGAATGTAAAGGGGAAATATGAAAGCCAGAGCATTACATTGCAAGAAAGAAATATAACATGCATTACAAGGAGTGAATGTGAAGGGAATATAGGAAAGCCAGAGCAATACACTGGAATAACCACTGTTGTATGCTAGTTAATTTCTTAATTCCAAAACAAAGTACATACTCTCATGTATCTAGTGTTAGCATTAGGAGGTGTGAGTAAACTGATACACTGAGAAGAGTGTACTGGAAGAAGCAACAGTCAGGTTTCAGTACAACATGCATTTCACTGTCTACAACCCAGCTGCAGATATGAGACATATACCAACCTTCTGACTCACACAACAGTGTCCACAGCAAACAAGCATGGTCCCCACCTTGCAAAACTGAAAGGCCTATGCCTACCTAACCTATCATTTTATAGCAGTGTCCTGAAATCACAGTGAGAACTGCAATTAGCACACAGCAGTCTGCATGCAATTACTAAATGGTGGGCACCAATTGGTGCAGAGGCCATCGCATGCACATGTGCAGATACCTACAAAAGCAGCCTGTACTTGCTGTCCACACATGCAATTATATCATTGCAGCATATGGAGAGAGAGAGAGCAAGCAAACAAGTGAGACAGACAAAAAAACACACAAACAAACAAACAGAGGTGTTTGTAGACACCAAAAAAAAAAAAGAAAATATTTAAAAAGAAAGATATATGTCAACAGGTACAACAGACAGAGGTAAGAAATACAAAGGTAAGGTATGTAACAGATATGTATTTGGTGAGATGCGAATGATGTGTATGAAGGGTACTGTACATACTGTGAACCCTCCATATGTGTGCGTAGTCCATATCTATATGTAAATGCAGATGTGCATAGGGCAAGGTACATATTGCAACTGTTAGTGAAGGCTAGACATATATATGTAGTTGAAGGTTGCTATGTGCACATATCTATGTAGGTTGTAGTGTGTGGCATTGAAAACAGCAAGCAGTGCAGGTATATGTCATGTGGTGGTTAAATGCTGTGGGACTGAGACAGTGAGGCCTGCTACAGCTATATGGCCTGAGGACAGCAAAATGCATTCTACACAACACTGTGCAATATTTTTACAAAATTTGTATGTCTCACAACTGTTTAATGATTTATATTCCCAACATGAAAGGTGGCCAGTATATGTGCCTATATGTGCATGTATATGTACAGCAATGGATGTTTACAAGTATGTGTATATATACCTGTATATATGTATATATATATATATATATATATATATATATATAGAGAGAGAGAGAGAGAAAGAGAGAGTGATATATATATATATATATATATATATATATATATGTATATATATATATATATATATATATATATATATATATATATATATATATATATATACATATGTGTAGATATATAGATATATAGATATGTAGATATATAGATATATACAGTTATATCTGGATATATATAGGTATGTATATATATATATATATATATATATATATATATATATATATATATATATATATATATATATATATATATATATAGAGAGAGAGAGAGAGATATGTATATAGAGGTATATATATATATATATATATATATATATATAGAGAGAGAGAGAGAGTGAGAGAGGGAGACACGGGGTCAGACTTACTGCAACAGGTGCCTGGTGACCAACGCATTGACTAAACACCAGTGTTGATACTGCAGTACCATACCCCATTCCAAAACACTTTACACACTAACTGCCAGATAGGTGGTTGCCTGCCCAACACTGAAGGTGTCAGAAGGGAACATGGGACATGGTGTACAGTAGCCTCCCCTCTGATAATCACAGTTCCACACTAGTCTTGTAATCCCTCTATGTGGCACGTGTCATCACAAAAGGTGTGCCATCTAGGGAAATATAGGTCAGTGTACCCCCTACTCCTCACAATGCCCCATGTGGTATGTACCTCACATGACAACCACAGCAAGTGGAATGGCCACAGACATACCTAACAAAGAGTGACACTGCCCCAAACACATGCCCTATGCAGACTGACTCACAAAACCGCAGCTAGAGTGCATTGTATACATCATACACAGAGGTTACCACTACCAGACATAAAGAGATATGTCACACCCATAGCAGTCGGCCAACCACCATGACAACACCTCACAATCCCTCCGGGCTACATGACCTAGGGCCCTAATCCATGTCAACGCACTGAACAGCACATGCTGGAGGTACAGGTTCCTATACACAAATATGCCATACTCTGGACTAAACTACCCAGCATTAATAAACATGGCTCATCATTAGTAGATGTCATACATACCCCTGATGAATGTTATGGAGATGGGTAATATGCCCTGTGAGTGACCTCTGTGTATCCGTTTGACAGGAGCAAGTGTAATCACATTACATGTATGTCAAATGGCAGGGTAGCATATGGCTAGGCTGCTGTAGGCCCTGGCCCAATAGTGTAGTACCTACCTATGACACAATGCGCACACACATGTACTCAGTGCAATACCACCTATGTGAGGTGGAATGAGTGTGATACTGACTGTGTGCAAGGTCTGTAAAGGTGTGATAGCTTAGCATGAGGTTGTGTCTGTCATGGTAGTCCGTGTCCTAGGTGTGAGGGCAGAGAAAGATGTGTCAGTTATTGGGATGCAGACATAGTAGGATGGCATATGTTGTGAAGTAGTAGCTTGTGTACGACTGTGGTGACCCATTGTAGGCTGTAGCAGTACATGTATGCTCAGTAAGTGATACTGCTGGTGAATCCAGGTCACATATGAACTGTTGTACTACCTGAAGCTGTAGGCCTAAACACCACAGTATGGTGTATGTTCACATTCCCTGGTATCACTGTCTTGTGTGTTTCCTGTAGTCTGCACAGAATACATTCCTCAGGCATAGGTATCTGTAAGTAGGGGCACACAGTACTATAAGGTACACAGGTACTGCTCATCTGTGTTGGCATACATTTGTGTGTTGTATGTTTGACTAATGTGTGTGTAATGATGCCTGTACCATGGCCGCAATCACATGTGTGTTACAGGGTATGTGTGTGTACCTAGCAACATGTATACTCTGTTACAGCAGTATGCCAGCTATATTAACAACCGTGCACATATGTTAGGTCGGGGTATGGCATCAAATACTAGGGTGGTTTACTGCTAATACTGTAACTGTACATTACAGTCATTGCATTGGATGACAATATTCATCATGCATTAGCTTGATATATACCCCCAGTGTGAGGTTGTGCATTGTATCCAATACAGTGTGTCAAGTACTGGTGTATACTGGTTTGTTGTATGGAGTGCGGCAGCCACTGTCAGGCAGTTGTAGGCTGAGGACTGATAAGTGGTATTGAAGGTGTGTATCCTCTGATAGACAGACAGATGCTATATTTGGCAGTTAAGTGATATCTGTAATTCATAATGTTAAGTGTGCCACATGCCTTGCTCACACATATTGTTTAACTGTCTTCCAGGGTTATGGTTCATCGCCACAATCCTGTGTATACAGCTGCAAAGGAGGAGGTCATACAGACCAGCCTGTATCAAAACTATGCACGGCTTTTTTCCAGGGCCAGCCAGTACCAGCATGAGCGCACTGCACTGTGGCAATGTCTTGTTCACCGGGTAAATGACATAGGCATGCATAACCAGACATATGAGCAGGTACGCCATCGCCGCAGTGATTTAATCAGACATATCTGGCAGCGTGCATCTGATATCCATAGGCAACAGCTTGCCACAGGTGGTGGGGCACCCATACATCCCCCCTCACCAGAGTGGAGGAGCTGCTCCTAAGCTTGGTGGCTCCTGGCCTACAGCAGCAGCAACATCATGCATGTGTTATCATGGAGGCCGGAGCTACCCAGCAGGACGACATGGAGCATGCAGGTAATATGCCCAAGCTGTAGACTACTGTTACCTGTATTGTTAGAATATGCTTATGTGAGATGTGTACTGTGTGTTTAGCAGTTGTGCTGTCTCTCATGTGCAATACTGATATTTGGAATAGTATCTCCACACCTGTGACTGTTGACTGTTGTTCCACTGTAGATTAGCGCACTCACTCATGGCAGCAATGCCACAGTTGTGGCCACTGATAAACTGTGTCATATTCTTGTAGGTCCCTCTGGTGTGACAGCAGGGCAGACGGTACATGCTGGTGAGTGTGTTAACACTTTAATAATGGTAATGAAATGTGCATGTCATAGGTGAGGTGTAGGCCATGTGGACGTAACACACCTACGCATAATGCATGCTGTCCATGTTTGCTGTGAGACATTAATCATCACATTAAAGTCAGTAGCTGCCTCAAGCACATACACTGCACAGTGCAGCAGACACAAGTGTGGCAGCACTGTACTGCACCTTAGATATGCATAGTTGCTACAGCTGTACACAACAAAACACGTTTAGCATATGCAGTACATGAAAACATGCTATACTCATAGCAGTCATTGCTTTGCACCTCAATGTTGTGCGTGTACAAACATATGCACCTATACACAATATGCATAGCATGTTGTGTGTGTGCTTACATATGCCAGTATACACAATATGCACAGCAGTTGCCATCCAAACAAAGTGTCACATATATGTCCTGGAATGCTAGTGGGTGTATAGGTCACTTGACACACATTGGGTTGTGTCCATGTACAAATTGTGTTCCAGGGTTTAGCCAATCACTGAACAACGACACAGTTGCAACAAAGCCATGTATACTGCCATTACATTGGGGCGTCTACACTAGCACTGTATGGTCTTGTGCAACACATATTCTGCATGCTGACACGTGTGTGGTGACTGTTTACCTTGTGATACTGACACCCACCTTCACCCACTATAGAGTATGTGTTGGATTGCTGGTGTGTGTGTATGTGCTGTAGTGATGAGTGTATTACTGTTCATGTGTGCATGTGTGCATATGTGCATGTGTTCATGTGTAGACTATAAAGTGTGTTTCCTGTCTTCTTCTCACAGGTGCTGAGTTAGGGCTTGCCGAATGCAGCAGGGAACCTGAGGCCACTGCCACGTATAGTGCTGATGATGAGACATGTATTTTGACACAGGGAGGTTTGACACGGTCTGTCGTTGGTCCACCAATCGACAGTACACAGTGTTCAATCCCATCTATGCGCACACTTATACTGCCAATACATCCCTCACCACCAATGGCCATAGGCGAGGGACAGCATACAGTTGGCACTGAGCAGGAGAGTGTGGTACCCATGGCACTTGCATCCCCTCACAGCAGCCATAGCCATATTCCTGGAACGGTACCACATAGGCGGAGGTCCAGGGGTTCTCAGGGGAGCACCACTGGTCGTATTGCCCCTGGCAGGCATGCCCTCACTGGTCTCATGACATCCAGTATGTTTCGGGCTGTAATGCAGGTTCAGGCACGTATGGAATGGTACACCAGGCAGGGACTTAGGGCGCAGAGGGCACATTACACCACTATCAATGACACCATCCGGACTTACACCGAGGTCATTGATAGACGTTGGAGGGAGACAATAGATGCCCTCCACAATATGTCATCCATGAGCCAGGACCATGTGGGACGGTTGCAATGTCGACGCGGATGCATGCCAGCAACAGCAACAGCTGGCAGTGGTCGCGGATGATCCCCGGGTCACAGCCGCTCCTGTAGTGGCAGTACCAGCCCCAGCAGTGCTGGGGCTGGCCTGTCCATTGACCATCCCAGTAGACCACATGCATGTGGCTCTGGCCATTCCCAGCAGGGACATGAGTCCAGTCATCCCACCTCTGCCTCTGAGAACAGTACCCAGTCAGGGTTTCTACCTGATACTGTCCGTAGCACCCCTGCCAGGCACAGGTACTGTGTCCGTGGCCAGAGACAGTAATCTGTACGGCCTAGCAGGTACAGTCTGTGGCTGTCCCACAAACTACTGTATATGGCAGCCACATGGTGGAGCTGTGTGCATGCAGACACACACACATTAACCAAACAACTAGGGCTCACACATACACACACACATTACATCAACATTGGCCCATGCTGTACTGTTGTCCTACACACACACACACACACACACACACACACACACACACACACACACACACACGCACACACACACAGACATGTCGATTGGATGGGTCAGTGTCAGGCTCTGGCAAACAACAAAATGCCCTGTGCATATGATGATACCTGTGTCACCTCCTGTCATCTGTAACATTGATGGAGGAACAGGCTAACATGGTGCTGATGCACAGGGTGACACTATAGCAGTGTAGCAATATTAACAAGTTGTCAACAGGAAAGTGTAATGACATCCTTGTAGGTATATCTCAGCAGACATTATTCATCAAAGCTCTGATTGTCAATGTAGCATTGTTTACACCACTGTTAGGTCTGACTATGTATTGTCCACCCATGTGCCACTTGGCTGATGTGTAATGTGTTGCCAGCATGTGTTAGTGAGTGGACAGTATGTGTGTGATGTGTGCAGTACAGATTAGCAAGTGTACATCTGTGAACATGGTGGGTGCACACTGTCTGTATGTACGTGCATAGTAGACACATGGGACATGTGGCATTCCCTGTTGTGCACATAGTGAACATGTCACAGTATCTTTCAATGGCCAGTATGCATTCTACTACAGTTATGTACTAACATGGGTAGACATGTGTGTATGACATGGGTAGACACCATGCTGTGGGTGATACTGTTAGTATCTGTCAATGATTTGCGGTCTGGTAGTATACATAACCTCAACAGCATGACTATACGCAATCATTGGATGTTGTCCTGACAAATGACACACAGTCATAGGGAACTCAGTAACAGTTGTATCCTTCCGGTGCTACACTATAACACTAACCATTGGTAATTACCACCACCCATTCCTGTGTCCACACCTGTTTGGCATATAGCCCCCTTCAGTACATGCAAACACACTAGGGATGTGTCCATCCACATCTGGTAATGCATGCAGTGGCCTACAATCCATTCCCTGGATGGGACACATATCCTACACAAGGTTATCATACAGACAGATGCCTGTCATGTGATATATGCTGTATAACAGTAAGCTGACTATGGCATAGTCATCCACATGTACTATAGTTCCTATCCCGTCAGTACCACATTGGTGGTAGCCCTCAACATGTATGTTGGGTACCAATGTGTACATACAGCCTCATGTTATGTCATGTGTCCCTTGGTATCCACATATCCATATGTATTGTGGAGTCCCAAGGTGTGTCACATGACACATTGGAGGCCTGGATGCATATACACAAGGCGGTTGTACACCTATAAAGACTGTCCATTATTGGCAGTCATGGTTGTGTATGAACATGCCTGACATATACCCCAGGCATATACCCTCACTCACACTACTGTAAAGTAACTGTCATGGGTGTGTGTGGCACAGATGACCTTGGCCATGGATCACGACAGTGGATGGGCCTGTCACATACATACATATGTGACCTATGATCTGAGAAGCTGCGGCACAACCTGTCAATGGCAACAAATGTATTAATGTAGTATGAGGGTTCACACCTATGTACTGATTAAGGGAACATGTACACATATATATTTGCAACGCATATACCTGATGTGTGCAATGCACTTACTGTTGTAATCATAATATGCAATAACATAGTAAAAGCAAGACCCACACTGCATTGACCAAGAGTGACACACACACAGTCAGCACTTGCAGGATTCAAACCCCTAACTAACTAGGTTATGATACTACAGAGAGATGCATTAGCATGGCGCGCTATTTGCTTTACTGGGTGGTTTCCCTTCTCCGTCTGTATTTCTAGGGTGCTGGCATCATCAGTCTTTTCAAAGAGGAATGTACATCTGTAGTGTGTTTTCCCAGTCTTCAAAAAGGCCACTCCTTTCATAGAGAATTGCACAGACATACACACACCCCCCACACACAAACACACAGTCAGCGTTTGCAGGATTCAAACCCCTACCTAACTAGGTTATGATACTACAGAGAGACACTTTAGCACGGCGCGTTATTTGCTTTACTGGGTGGTTTTCCTTCTCTGTCTGTATTTCTAGGGTGCTGACATAATCAGACTGGACATGGTAATGTGTGTACACTTTGTTTTAGGCCATTCCAGGAATAGTCTATGTGGGTCGTCAAGTGTCAACAGCTGGAACAGGAACTCATAATCCTTACCTTGTGTGATCTATCTGTGGACACATCGACATTCCTTCATATGTCAACACATATTTATGCACAGCTTGTTGGTTTTGTGGCTACTACATGTGTCTGGGATGTTGATAAGGGGCTATTAAAATTGTATGTGAGACGTGTAGCTGTTTTCAGTGATGTATGTCCTGTGTGGCTGCCTTGCAAACAGTCTAGCATGTTTGGGAACCATGATCCACACATGAACATACCACAGTTAGTAGGGTTGTGTGTATGTCAGCTTCCAATAGCTTGGTTTATGACTTCTACCATGATGGACTCCATGGCTTGCAGGTCATACTTCATAGGCATACTGGACTGTACATCCCATTGTGTGTTTTGCACCAACACTTGTGTGGAGTGCCATATGTTGCTGTAGCGGGGGGAGGTTCAGCTGACTGTTCAGGTGCAGGATCTGTTTGTTCTGTAGTTTATGCATGACACATATTGGTAATCAATGTAGTCCACTTGATGCCATGCTTTTAGCATTGGGGGTAGCTGTTCATCCATTCTACATGTGATATCTCCTGGTATGATGATATGGACTATCATCAGTGGGAGGTGGGTATGTATATATGGGCCTGTCTGTCAGGATGTTGGCATTGTCAGTCAGGTACAGTTGGCCCTGACTCATGACATATATGTGTGTACATTGCTATATATGACATAGCTGTCGGAGGTGTCATGATTCAGTCTGGACTCCTTCTCAGCTACTCTTTACAGAACACCAACAAATCTGAGTACTAATCCCTGATATACTCCTTTACACACTTAACACCCTACTGATCCTTTGTCATCTGGCTACAGAGTATGTCATGATGATATCCCGGCATGTCCAGGGGTCGGCTTTGTGTGCACTGTCCAGTCCAGCTGGTGAATATTGTGATGTAGACACAATGTCACGTCTGCCTCATGTACACAGACAAGACTCTCCTCATCACAACAAACCCAGATATATGTGTTAAATGCACCTATAGAGACATACAGGGTGCTGAACTCTCTCAACCCATGACTGGCATAGTCTATCAGGTGGTGGAGATAACCACGCACACCACATATCAGTCTCACATATCCTCTGGCGACAGCACTCAAACCACATTATCACACATACACATACTCGGATGCTGTAAATGAACTCTGCCTAAACAGCAGAGACCTCCACATCAGGCACACACACAACTGCTACCCCACTACAATTCCCACATCTCACATAGTTCACAATGTCAGGGTGCCACACAGTCACTTGCCTTTGGGCCACTCAACACACATAATACAGTTGTGATAGGTGACACTTATTGTCAGACACACTGACATACCACTCACCAGCCCATACAAGGGAATAGTCCCTTTGTGCTGTCTGTCGTGTGTCAGGATCTGCCACATAACACATGCAGTCAGGTCACTACAAAGCAAGTACAGGACTGGCACCATCATTGTCCATGTTGGTGCGTAAAACCTCAGATGTTACTCCCTGGACCACATGACATGGTACACGGAGGAACAGTGTCATGATGTAGCCCAGGCCAGTATGACCCTGACCTTGTCTAGCATCTTACACCCACCAAGTATGATGTCACAGTATACAGACAAACATATCACGTTTAACACTTGGCTAACAGATTGGTGTCATTCATAGGGGATACAGTGTCTGTCAGCCTGTGTTGACATGCTCAACATGCCACATAGCTTCACTATGGACAGCTTGCACCTGTCACCCTTGGACCTTTGAATGCTGGCTAAGGCTCTTGCTACCACCATAGTGCATTTGTTGAGCAGGGCTCAAAAGACAAACCCACCTACATAGACATTACAGGTTAAATAACATTAAGGGTAATGTTGCTCAACACTCAGGACTCCCCTCAGTATGGGGGATAGCAATATATGTGCACTAACAGATGCCTAGTTCAGGGTCACATATGCACACCAGCACTACCAGGTTATGTTTCATACCATGCTTTCTGATCACAGGACTTGGAACGGACAACACAACTAGGGGGAGTATCCATATACATCACAGATACACACACCTCCGTGTTAGTGGCACTGCACTAAGCATCACAGACCATACATATACAACTACCATTGTTCGAAACTGTCTTTCAGTTTCTTGCCTACTACAGACCACCCTCCCATATTCAGGAACCACACTTGGCTTTCCTGGGAACATTGGGGGATATGATGGTCTCCACGAACACCATTATACTGGGTGACATCAGATACATGAATATTGACTGCGGATACTACTCAAGCTGCAACAACCTCGCCCTACAGTCGCTACAATTTGTACATTCATATGCTATGGCACAACCAGTCACCACAGCCACAAGGGGGAATACATATTGGACATGTTCATCACCGACATGGGGACTCTGTTACACACCAGCAATATACCCCTCATTGGTAAGGTCGGAACATACAGCTATCTCTGTGGACATACATATACACTCCACACACCCATCCTGGGTAATCTTGGTGAACTTCTGATGAGCCAACGCCTCACTTCACCAAAGCAAGGTGGTATCCTTCAGAGACCTTGAGACAGTGTGAAATACAGCTCTGACTGCTGAATCCTTTACATACACATTCTATGGACTTCTAGTGGACTGCATGGATTGTGCTACCCCAAATAACAACAAAACTCACTCCTCCAATGGCAGGGGACCTGTCTGGTAGACACCAACCATTAATGAGCTGTACAATGTCAGGAGAAAGCTACTACATGATAGAGCACAATCCCAGATGGGGAAAGCATCTGTGATCTGTACTAGCAGACAGCTATGATCACTCATGTACTTATCTAAGGTCTTCTTCTCACGGACAATTGCACCAGATAAGTAGGACTATCACAAGGCCTTCAACTGTTATGTCAGGAACCTGGGTGGACACTCACTGATATGCTGTGAGTTACTGCATACTGACTACACTTACCCTGAACCCACTGGCATAGCCAACATCCTGGCAAACAGGTTCAGTGCAGATGTCTCCCCCCATCCCCCCTAGGGAGCAACTACCCATCCCAACAGAGTGTAACCTCCCTGGCACCACACAGTAACAGGTGAGTGCTGCCCTCCCCAAAGCATACATTACAGCATCAATGTGACCAGTTGGTGTCCAGGCCTGCATCTTACACGAGCTTCATGACAGACATAACCCTCACATTACATCACTGTGCAATATTGGAGTTACTACAGGATATGTACCCACGGAATGGCATACAGCGACAGTGTTCCCACTCCACATAGTTGGTGCCAGAATGGAACACAGACAATTTTGCCCTATAAGCCTAACTATCCTGTTATGCAAAGCTATGGAGTGTATTGTCATGGGACTCTTACACATAGATATCAGGAAACTACAGACACTGTGTCCTACACATTTCAGCATTGTTGTGGGCAGATCTTGCCTCTTGAACATGTTTGTATTCTTTTGACAGTTAACAGGTCCATCAACATAGGGACAGTTGTACAGGCAGCCTACCTGAAGCTTGCTAAACCCTTCCACACAATAACCCACTGGGCCATTATGCATTGGCTCACCAGCATCGATATGGACACATATCTCACATGATGGATTGCTACCTGGATCAGGGATAGCACCCACATGGTCAGAATTGCAGGTGCCATGTCTGACTATACACCAGTTACACGTGGCATCCCACACGGCTCAGTCCTGGGACCTCTCTTGTTCAGTATATATTTGTCTGACATACAGGCTACCACAGGGGGAATATGGCTGACCTTGTTCACACTTGACTGCAAACTGGGTGCCATGATCACCTCTCCAGCTGCCACATGCATACTCCAACAGGGTCTCTCAGAGATGGATGACTGGTGCCTGAGCCATGGCCTACAGCTAAATGCTATTAGTTGCATAGTCATCCCCTTTGAGAATAACAACATGCCCACACATTAACACATAGGTAGTACTCCATTACATATGGTAGGTGTTGTTAGGTGATTGGGGACATTCCCATTGTCACCACCCTCAGCATGTTGCATATGTCGGTTTATGACAGCAATGGCAGCCCCTAATATTTCTTTGTCTCAGTTAAGCCTTTTCAGTATTCACTTCTCTTAGCTTACTGCAGTGCTGCAGTGTCTCTGAGCAATACATGGTGAAAAGTTATTTGCAGAGTTTTAAGTGCTGGGCTGTGCTGGGCTGGTTTACTGCCTGTGTAATTGCCTGATTCTGATTATTTCCACCTGCTAGCTCTGCTGACTCTCCCTGGTTAACTTCCTACTGTTTGTTGTGCTTCCTTTTCCCTTTCCATTTCCTCAGGGGGCAGCGCCGCGCACACCAGCACAGATGTGCGTACACGTGCTAACATGCACGCACACAGGCTTAGACAGACTTACACTAGCTAATTCCTGTCTAAACGCATGCACATGGGTGCAGAGGTGCTTACAAGACTTTAAACTGCCTTATACATGTTTACTCCAGCTTAAACACGCGCACTCACGCTTCCACGTGCGCACACTGTCTTACTCGGGTTTACAGGAGCGCACACATGCACATACACGTTGCAAGCATTTACAAGAAACTTTGCTGATACTCACAGCGTGCACCTTCTATTTCTTGACTTTAGCTATTATACCTGATGACACACCTCTTCCAGTGATGAGCAACTGACAGCTAACACATGACACTCTGCTCCAATTAGATTATCTTCTTTCATACATAACCCCTCCTGATGTCACCTATATCCTACTCTGTTACTCCCCTTATCCTAGCCTTACACTCCACTGACTGTGGTCAATTGCTATGTAGACTTGGGATTCACTATCCTTACCCTCATCTGCATAGGATTGCCTACTAATGCTTGGTTACATCTCTTAGACTGGGTTCCCCCCCCCTTAGTAACCCCTACTCAGTAGCCATGTTGTCTTCAGCCTGCCATTGCCTTGCATTGTACAATACAAATCCCCATAAAATTCAAATTTGTGGGTTTTAATTTTTATTTTTCTGGTTTTTAGAGCGCAGCCCATTTGCGCGACGCTGCGCTATGCTTAAACATGGAAAATCTGAAAAAAAATTAAATTACTTTTTTTTCATTTTGCATCAGGTAACATTGCCAATGGCTGTATATTTGGCCATTGGCATGCTTCCTCTACTGGATGCAACCTTTATTTGGAGCGGTCATGGCTCCGTTTTGCTATTTGCAGAATGGTACTCAGTTGTCAACTGAGTACATTTCTGCAGATAACACTACTCTTACTCGGACAGGTTCGGGTTTCCTGGATCGCAAATCTACCTCATTTGCATGCCTTTCAGCTGCAATTGAGGTAATTTGCATGTCCCGGCCCTGTCCGTGTAAGAGCCGTTTTAGGAGCTCTCTTACATGCCCCTACATGCTGTTCCTGCATCGCTCGTCGGACATGATGGCTGCATGGATTCTTACTCTACTCTTAGACTACATGCAAGCCATTGTGAGTCTGTCCCATAGTCTTACCAGAAAAAACACAAGGCAGTAAGGGAAAGGAAGGGCAGAAATCCAATGCCATAATGAAAGTACTGAATACAAAAGAACTATAAAGAAATTAAAACAAGAAGTGTTACTGTTAGAAGAGTATCAAAAAATTGAAAAGATCAGCAAAAATATTCGGAAAGATAGACATAATAAAAGCAATTCACAGTATCAGAATGGATGAGGATCTGACATGCACTGTTGCAAATCATAAACCAAGTATATCAGCACAGGCAGAAAAACTTAGAAGATGTGCACATAAATATAAAGGAAAAGTACAAAATAAGCAATTTATTGTTGCCCCAAAAAAGTTCAATGGAGAACTGGCAAACAAGGCAAAAGGAATTGAAACACCACAGTAAGAAAAAGAAGGAATAGACATATTTTGGAGAAATATCTATGAGGATCCTGTGGAACATAACAAAGATGCTGAACGGATAGAAGAAGTAAAAGAAAGAATAAGAAGTTCAAATGTACAGCATTTGAAATTAGATGAAGTAACAGCCAGAGAGATTGCGACAAAGTTGAGAAAACTAGTTGGAAAACCACAGGCCCAGATAAATGCCTAACTTCTGGCTAAAAGAAGTAACATCTTTACATAAAGATACAGCCATGAGTAATAATTATTTATATGCACACCCCAAACAGACTCTAACCTGTTTAACAAAATGAAAAACAATGCTCATACTTAAGAACCAACCTGCAAGCTGTACTAAATACTATAGACCAATAACTTGCCTTCTGATGATGTATAAACTTACACTGGAATTGATGCCGACAGAGTTTATAGTCATTTAGAAAAAAAACTCAATCATGGCAACAGAACAAAAGGGTAAAAAAAGATAGTTATATGGAACAAAAGATTATGTGTTGTTAAATAAAGTTATAATGGAGAACTGTAAAAAGATGAATAATCTAAGTATGGCATGGAGGGACTACAAAAAAGCATTGGATAGTATTCCATAGTTATGAATAAAAGTGTGCTTAAAAATGTATAAGATACACCCTACACTGAACAATTACATTACAGCAACCATGAAACCGTGCAGACCACTTTGCAGTTAAGCCATGATAAAGGATAAATTATTATTTTATACATAAAAAATTCAAAGGGGGATATTTCAGGGTAACTTTCTGTCACCACTGCTCTTTTGTCTTGCCCTTAACCCATTAAACTGTCTACTTAACAGGTTAGGTCATGGCTACAATTTGTCTTTCAGAAAACAACAAATTGTAAAGACTTCCCATCTTCTTTTTGTGGATGATTTAAAACTGAATAGGTCATCAAATGAGGAACTGAAAGCACAACTGCAACTGGTCAAAACTTTTTCAGATGATATAATAATGTCATCTGGTGTTGATAAATGTGCAAAAGCAACATTTAAAGCAGAAGTGCTGCAGCACCAAGAAAACATCAGCCTGGGACAGGAATGCAATATAAAAGAATTTGAACAAGAGACAGTCTATAAATATTTGGGAACTGATGAAGGATCAGCAATAAAACATGAACAAATACGAATAAAGCTTAGTAAGAAATATCTTAGAAGACTAAAATCTATACTGAAAACAGCGTTGACCTCTAGGAACAAAGTCCAAGCTATAAACCAATTTGCTCTTCCTGTTTAACCTACAGATTTAGGGCAATTGACTGTCCCCAAATGGTATTAGATCAGTTGGACAGGAAAACAAGAAAAATGCTTCATGCTTATCAAATGATATACCAAGATTAAATGTTCCCTTTTCTGAACGAGGTGTGAGCTTCCTCAAAATTGATTACATGTATAGATCTGCAATCGCAGGAATGTATATATAACTGCTGACCTCACAAGATCCAAACATAGTAAAGGTTTTAAAACATGAGTCGAACAAGTTTAAGAAGACTTCCTTGCTTAATTTAGCAGAAGCATATCGGTGTCAAGTGGGAACAGAAGTCAAACTAGAAGTAGATAAAGATAAGGCAGCAACTGAAAGTAAAAAGAAACAAAAGAAAGACTATAATGTGAAGGATTAGATGAGAAGGCAAGAATTGTAGAAAATGCATAAATATAGTTGCAAGTATATAAAACTACTGTAATAACCTCATGTTAATCAGGATTTAACACAGGAATGGTAAAGGAGAGGTGAATTCAAAACAAATGACAAAGGGTTAATACTGCAGGCCCAAAATAGTGGGCTATGTACACATTAGTTTATAAATTTGAACATGCTGGACAAACAGACAAATTCAGGTTTTGCAAAGCAGAACTGGAAAAAGTCTCACATCTTCTTGGTGGGTGTGATACACTAATGGCAGAAGGACTGTAAGGCATAATAATGTCACAAGACTGTTGCATAGGGGATTGTGCAAACATTACAATACTGAAGTAGCTGAGAGGCACTGGAAACATAAGCCACAAAACATTATAGAAAATGATGTGAGAAAACCAGACATAGTAATCTAAGAAAAGAAGACAAAAGTAGTACTGATCACTGAAACTGCTACACTCATTGATTACAATGTCTTACATACAGAGAGACACAAATTCATAAAATACTGGGATTTGTTGGCAGAAATGAGAGCAATGTGGAAGAAGGATATCCAAACAGTTCCAACAGTAATATGAGCAATGGGCCTCATGAGAAAGAATTTATAGTCATACTTAGCTTATTTACCGATACATGTAACTCCATATGAACTGCAGAAGGAGTCAATTCTAGGCACATTGTGGGTGCACCAAAGAGCACTTCTGGGTAACATCAAAGACTGAAACAATACTAATTTCATGAACTTCAATCATACTTTGACTTAAGGATGGGGTCCATTCACATTATGGTATTAGAAACCCAAACGTCTCTGAGAAATTAAACAGCGAGAAAGTTGGAAAATGTTTATAAATACTCTTTCAAAGGGATTTTTTTCAGCAGTCATGCTTCCATAGGGTCTCTTCCTTGCCTTTACAGGAATGCAGACAGGCAAGTATGTGGCTTGAGCAATATTCATCACAGGATGATGCTTTGGCATAAGGCAGCACAATGACTTTATCAAAGAAAGTCAGTTTCAGTGAATGGAAGGTGTTGCATTTTCTACACTGTATTGTAACTCTGCAGTTGGTATATATAAGTTAGGTCAGTGGGGATCTCTATCCACATGGAGAGGAGCGGGAGATTTGCTCCCCGCAAAAAAGCTTAAAATCATGTTCACTGAAAGTGGTTTTCAGCAAATCATGTTTGCACATTTGCCTTTGAAAAAAGATCCTTCAACATTTCACCAAAAGCAGAAAGATTAATTTGTCAAAAATTCAAAGATAAGTGAATATTACCCAGTGTTGCCTAATACCTCGACATTCCCTCTGGAGGATTTTTCCAAGTGTATTGATACTTTCCTAAAAGTTCGTACAGTAGTAGAGTCCAGTTAGTATTTTCTTTTTTCTTGAAGTGACTATTGCCTTTATGGATTGGAGAAGTGAAGAGACCAGATGAGAAGAGAGAAGGCTTGTTGCCCTGAGAGCTCATTTTATGAATTTTGTCTTTGAGTCTTTTACACTGGCTAAAAGTTATTAAAAATCAGAGGTGGCAAGATTATAATGATATTCAGTTAGAGGTTGAAATAGGGCCTACCTACAGATCATTGATGCCTTTCTAATATACTGTGTATTTCTTTGAGGAGGATTGTATCTGTCTGCATTTTGATTTTCAGTGGATATTGCCTAATTTCTTAAGTATAGAATTTTGTTTTCAATTTCAAAAGATTGTCACTGGTTGTTTTTTTTCCATTTATGTAAGGATAATTACACAAAACTATGAAATTATAACTTATGTCATCTACCCTTTGAAGAAAGACTGATCACTCATACCAACTGTAAATTAGTAAAATATACGTCATATTTTAAGAGTATGCAGCTCTTGTATCTTACATTTCCTGGATTCATCTGATATGTTACCATAAAAGAATGGAGAACTAGTGACACTGAAAAAGTATCAATAACCCCACCTGGAAATCACTTATCATCATCATCATCAATACCATGAACCCCATTTTTATATGGAGTCAGAGTGTCATTGAACATTTGTGGACACTATTGATTCAGTGGTACTCTCCTCTCTTTGACAGTCATGCCTGGCTGTTGTAAACTTTCTCTTATGCCATCCATTCATCCATCCAGCTATTGCATGAACATCCTTTTCTTACTCTTGTCTTTTTTATATCTCCCCCAAATATGCTTTAGAAAATTGTTTTCTCCTTTCTTGCATATATAGCACAACCTTGATAATCTGTTTCTCTTAACATTCTCTATAACTGGTGCTTCTTTGGCTTAAGCTGTGATGTCCTTTCTTCATCTTTCTCATACAGTGTGTCTTTCTACCCATCTCAGGTATTTCATATCCATCACCTCAGGAGTCCTTAGCTGCTCTGCATTCACTGTTTTATAAAGAGACACTGGTCTGACCACTGGTTTGTTCTTCTTACTTTTCATCTTTTTCAGCATGCTTCTGTCATACAATATCCCTGACATTTTGCCCAATTTCTGAGTAAGACTTCTTCTTCTTTCTGCTTTTTCCCGGACAGTTTTCTTAAAAAAGGGAAATAGCCACACTTTACAGGGACATGTTTTAGACACATCTATCAGACTTGGGAAGCTATTATGTACAAACTGAAAAAAAATAACATAATGCGCTTTGTAAATGTTTCAGACAGTCAAGAAACTACATGCTCTTTTTGATCAATATCATAAGATTTCCAAAGAGTTATAAGTTCAAGATCCATCATTTTATATTGATCACAAGTTGGCACATAGACATGCATGCCACCAACTGTGTTATCACTACAAGAGTTTGTATATCCCTAAAAGGTGTGCAGTGATAACATGACACCAAGTTGCACATGTTTCCAGTTATGTTATTAGTGCAGGAGTCTATCTATCCCTGACAGGTGTGCAGTGATGACAAAGTGGCACCTAGGTGTACATGCTTTCAAGCACATTATGCATACAGGGTTCTGCCTACCTCTGACCCCACCCCCTATCAAGCAAACATGAATTGTTTATAAGTCAAACCTATTTCTCACTGACACAGGATGTCACATGCAGATTTGTTCTCCTGCACCCCTCAGTTCCAAAACTGAGTCATTTACTCCTGTTCCTCAATGATACCCCTCAGTCTCTGAGACAGATAGCCAAACTGGCATTATCACTAACATAACTCTCAACTTTGAAGTGCAAGAAATCTGAAAAAAGTCAAAAATTATGGGGAAAGAGGGCAAAGGTCAAAATCAGGGACAAAATTTTAAATATTGCTGTTACAACTTAGAAATTTGCTAGTATAACAAGTTTTCCATTAGCATGCATGTTCAAAAGGATATGAAGACTGAAACTCAAATGTGTGTTATTTTATAATGACTTCAGACCCGAATGATTTGCCAGACAACTACAAATTTTATGAGGAACATAAAAAAAGTATAAGGAAAAATCTGGGCATTATGCGAAAATCTAGACAGTCAACAGGTATGACCACGATCATGACAGATATCCTGCCATACAACATAGGGGTCTCCATAAATATACTGTTTTTCAAGGAGTAAAACTATTTAGTGTCTCACACTCCATTCAGAAGGTACTGCTAGATGCCTGTAATTGGCTGACTTGGGTTTTCTAATATACCTGAACTAATGTACACAGAACCCCATTCAGCAGTTGTGGAATCATATCAAGCAGTAATGCTATAAAGCTATCCTGTACCACAGCTGATAACTAAAATAAATATAAAACTCTGAAACATAATTTTTCACAGGAAAACGAGTGACTGGCTCACTGAAACTGCACAGTTATCTGATGGATGCATAACCTGCAGAGCTTTATTACAGCCCACAGATCTATAAATATGTTATATATGTGGATGCATAACCTGCAGAGTTGTATTACAGCCCACAGATGTATAAATATGTTATATATGTGGATGCATAACCTGCAGAGCTGTATTACAGCCCACAGATGTATAAATATGTTATATATGTGGATGCATAACCTGCAGAGCTGTATTACAGCCCACAGATGTATAAGTTATTTATTACAGCAAACACTGCCAATTTTCAAAGAAAAAAAACAGCAGTCTGTGAACTACAGTCTCAACAAAGGCTAGTGCTAATAAGACTGAAGAAATGAAAAAAGGCTTGGTAGTTTAACTAAAGGTGTCTGTAATCAACTACACTGAAATGTACTGTAGCAGGTCAACTCATTGTTTATCAAGGCCTTATTACATGATGGCCTTAGGAATATACTTTCCATATGCTAAGAAGGATCCTCAAACTTGTCCCCTTACCTTGTTAACAAATTTAAATAAATAAATAAAATACACTAGCCACTTATTTTCTTTGCAGTTCATTGTGGTAGGCAAATGATAATGCAGTGTATCATTGCAGCACAGAACATGACTTGTTGCGTTTTATTTGCACCTGCCACCCCCCCCCCCCATTGGTAACAACTCTCCTTTGAAATTTCCTGACAGAATAATATATCCTGATGTGACAGTTACTAATAATTTTTAAGGAAAAATGCCTGGCACATTATGGCACTATGGGACTGACATGTGGGCACCTATTACTGCATTACATCTGAGGATGATGCTGATAGCTTGTCATATAAATAACAGAGGAAGATGTTATGTTTCAAAGAAAGAACACGGCTTGGTGCATGTTATTTGCATCTCTAATTGGACACAATTTCATTTTAGATGTCTTGACATGAGCTGTCATTAAGACACTTGATACATTAAAAAGTAGTACACTGATACTATTTATAATTAAAAATGTGTAACAGGAGGCTTATTCATTTGCAAACCAAAAAAAAAAGATGTGCTGGATCTACTCAGTGTATAATATCTGGATGTGATTCATATTGATAAAAGTCAAAGCATGCCAAAATTGATAACATCATTTGAGTAAATAAGAATATTAATGCAGGAGCATTTCTCCATGACTGGGTCATTTTGCAGTTCAGTGTTGTCTGTGTTGGCATCTCGATTCTGCAAATAATATAACTGTGAAGAGTATAAGAATAAAACCAAGACCAAGCCTGATGAAATTTACAACCATGTAATCAGCATCTGAAAAAGAAAACATGATGGTAATTATAAATAAATATTCACTTCCTGATGCTTTTAAACAGCCAGAATGAGTGCACTGCACATTTATGCAAGTTTGTTATAAGCATATAAACATACAGAAATATAATAGCTGATATGAGTCATTTTAATATATATTTATTTTTTTAATAAGAAAAATGAAAACAGGTGTGTAGAAAAATGCGGCATTATCAAGAATTCACCTGAGCCTGTGACATCAGACCAAAAATTCATGAGTTTGATACAATGTACTGAACCATATACAGGCCTCATTATAAGATTTCACACTGTTCTAGGATATTCTTCATGCATTAGGTCTTCCCAAATCTCCTTATAAAATTTCATGGGGTTCATGTCAGAGCCCTATTGCACCAACCTTCCAGCGCCCACTTATAACATTTCATATGGTTCAAGGCAGTCCTCTTATACCACTGCATAGTGAAATCATCATTCTTTCCCTGAGTCCACCACATTGCTGTTTACAATCAGTGGCATGTTTGCCTATATATGTCCTGTAATTTCATATCTTCACAATGACAGATGCAGTGCATATCACTCTCCCCAATGATTTGGTAACTGAAAAGATATATGGGGCTTCCCATTCCTCAGTAATCATTTAATGATTTATGTCTGGGGTCTAAAACTATCAATGTCATGTCCAGAGCTGTGCTATCCCATCTGGTCACTTGAGATGACATCCAATATTCTGCCATGCATTATGGATGACATCACTTCTGCAGAAGATTGTTTTTGCTTGTGCCATTTTTACAGCAGTATGAAAACAGAGTTATGTCAGTGAACCACATTATTCCAATTATTTATCAGAAAGGTTGCACAATTGTTTAAAATACAATAGTCAGGATGAATGATACTCTGATTCATAATACATAATAAACTGACAGGCATTTCAATACTACTTTAAAATTATGCATTTTGGAGGTGCAGACAGCAGGCAGAAATGAAAAGGGTTTAGACAATAACTATTTTATTTTACATATCTAGTGCCATTTGCATGAAATCTGAAGGCAAAAGAGTGATAGGGTAAACATACTCAAAATATGACATCACAGCAAAGTCAGGGCTGGGAGTGCTTTAACAGTACTGGTGTTACGGTATGTCACTGCTGCCATGTACTGGTGTTGCAGCATGCCACTGCTGTCATGTACTGGTGTTGCAGCATGCCACTGCTGCTGTACTGGTGTTGCAGCATGCCACTGCTGTCATTTACTGGTGTTGCAGCATGCCACTGCCGTCATGTACTGGTGTTGCTGCATGTCACTGCTGCATATACAAGTGTTGCAGCATGCCACTGCTGACATGTACAGGTGTTGCAGCATGCCACTGCTGTCATGTACTGGTGTTGCTGCATGTCACTGCTGTCATATACTACTGTTGAAGCATGCCACTGCTGACATGTACTGGTGTTGCAGCATGCCACTGCTGTCATGTATTGGTGTTGCAGCATGCCACTGCTGTCATGTACTGGTGTTGCTGCATGTCACTGCTGTCATATACTACTGTTGAAGCATGCCACTGCTGACATGTACTGGTGTTGGAGCATGCCACTGCTGTCATGTATTGGTGTTGCAGCATGCCACTGCTGTCATGTACTGGTGTTACAGCATATCACTGCTGTCATGTACTGGTGTTGCAGCATGCCACTGCTGTCATGTACTGGTGTTGCAGCATGCCACTGCTGTCATGTACTGGTGTTGCAGCATGTCACTGTTGTCATGTACTGGTGTTACAGCATATCACTGCTGTCATGTACTGGTGTTGCAGCATGCCACTGCTGTCATGTACTGGTGTTGCAGCATGCCACTGCTGTCATGTACTGGTGTTGCAGCATGTCACTGTTGTCATGTACTGGTGTTACGGCATATCACTGCTGTCATGTACTGGTGTTGCAGCATGCCACTGCTGTCATGTACTGGGGTTGCAGCATGCCACTGCTGTCATGTACTGGTGTTGCAGCATGTCACTGCTGTCATGTACTGGTGCTGCAGCATGCCACTGCTGACATGTACTGGTGTTGCAGCATGCCACTGCTGTCATGTACTGGTGTTGCAGCATGTCACTGTTGTCATGTACCATGCTTTACAGTCTGACAGTTATTTATTGGTAAAATGTTTAACTATAGTCAAGATGGCTCCCTATCAGTTACTTCAGGACTGACAACGCAACCACTGCAAACAGAAATATCACATGGTACATAATGATTTCATTTATGTCCACCTGTACTAAGTATGCAGGAATTTAATGAAAAGTGAGCAATGAAGCACACTGTAGTAAAATACATATCATTTGCTTACAGCACCAGATGAAACATCAATGATAAGCTGTGAAAAAAACGCATTTGTGTGATGCTGACAACTAGATGGCTGTTGTTGATGATGATGATGATGTCATTACTCTAATCTGTATCATAAAGTATGATGACAGGCACACAACATGGGCCTCTTCCCACAACATGTTGGTAACTATGGAAAGAAATAGACATATAAGGCATCATCTGCACAGCAACAAATGCATCAGGGCAGTGTTCAAGGAAAAGTTATTGTTAATGATAGTCAAACAGAGATAGTTGGAGATCTGCAAGGAAAAAGTGAGGAAATACACTAATACATGGGAATATTAGAGGCCAAAAACAATTCCATGATGATCCTTGGATTTAGCAAGGCAGTTCACACAGCTTCCATGTCAGCAACTATCCACACACACAAAAGTGTTAAAACAGAAATGAGTGACACAGGTGAGAGTGCCAGAGGTCATGTCATCATGCATGGAAGTTATGTTAGGTGTGCATCATGGGTGTCATAAACAGGTCAGCAGCCATACACGTGGATTCCTGCATGACTCTGCCAGACTGACATTGCCAGAGTTTCATACTATGTTGAAGAAATTCTCAGTGAAAGTTGTTCTCGCTATCAAGTTCCTTAGCAGCATCTAACAGACCTCACCATTGTAGCAATTCAGTACCATGCTCTCAAGACTGTAGTTGTTTAAAGTTGCTCTAATGCTCCTTAATGCTATGATTAGGCAGATGCCATGTATGTCACAGTAGAGATGTGACTAGTACTCACACCTTCACAGCTTCTAACTTCAGCAATCACCCCCTTCCTAGCTCCCAGACAGTGGCAGCATCAATAATGCACACAACATTTGCAACTGAAGAAAATGTACCAAATAACACCAATTAGAAAGAAAAGAAAAAAATGCACCCCATGGGAATAATTGGGAAAAGAAGGAAAATAGAACAACATCCTGTCAGTACAGACAGAAAAAAAATAGTAAAAATGAAATATTTTACTTATGAAGAAAAGGCTGTTTCAAGTACAAAATTCTCTTTAGAAGAAAGGCTGGGAATAAATCTATTACCTTCACAGCATTATTTATTAGGCTTGCATTTGCATAAAGGATTATTGTGTTATACTATACCCTGCTTCACAACTGTGTCCACTATTCTAACCACCTCCCACTGAAGTACTTAGCTATATTTGTGTATGGTGTGTGAGGGAATGTCTGATGTACAGTGTGAGCCAACCATACTCCATAGCCCACAGCTAATACAGCATGCAGCAAGTTTTACCTTTGTAAATTGACGTAATGATGGTCATGGCAAATAGCTGGGAACTAGATGCCGCCATTTCACCTGCACTGTCACATGTTGTGCGCAAACCTCTCTGAGGGACTGCCATACTGCTGCTGCTGCTGCTGTCTGCTGGTCACTGTCACTACTGTCTCTCTTAGAAGGGTCACTTGGTGCAATATAAAGAACTGCCCAACTACTAGGTATTTCAACTGTCACAGGTTGTGACAGTGATGCAACAGAACAATGCAGTATCATTTTTGGGCAGTATATAACAAGCAGTTAATATTCTGCACACAACATGAAGGTAATACAGAAGGTTCACCCCCAGACTCCACCAGGCAGCAGAAATGGGATTTAGCCAGGCCAGGTACTTATTGATGACATCTGTTCCAAGGAGAGAGCAGTGCTATAGTGCTTTATCACAGCTTCTCGTGGGTCATAGACCACTGCTATTACTGAAGGTTTAAGTGGGCAGCCTCTGTCACCTCAGAAACATAACTGCAATTGGGACACATGTTGATGGGGTGGTTCATCCTTAAACATTAGTTGTTATGTAGAAAAATAGTCCATCCAACCTCAACCCCTTTTCTCATCTGGCACATGGGGTCGGGGTGTCACTTCAGTACTGACAATCATCTAGAGCAAGGTTTACACCACCAGTTGGCTAGCCCTACTATGGTAGTTCATTCATACCAGTCACTTGCACAGACACTTTCACCTATGGCCAATTTAGTGTCCAATCCATCTACTGTGTGTCTTTGGAATGTGGAAGGAAACTGGAGCACCTGGAGGAAACCCACATGACCGCAGGGAGGACATGCAGACTCCACACAGAAGGCACCCCAGCCAAGAATCAAATAGGAAAACATCTTGCTGTGAAGTGACAATGTTAACCACTGTACCACTGTGGCCAACCTAAATGATGGTGCAAAGTGATTTAGGATACACGTACTAACAAGGTGCCCATACAGTATCATACCATGTAGGAAGTTGTCATATAGTGAAAATATATGCCACATGTAGACACCATGGGTACTACCTGGACATTAGGCTGATACATTGGGGGTACAGCTACATGCATCACACTTTGCCTGGCAGTTAATGGAATGCAAACTCTTCTTGTTAAGGTATGCCTCCTATTGTGGTTCAGATGAGTTACTATTAACCACAAGTGTGCCATCTGTTACAACAAGAAAATTATGGAAGTGTGCCAGTCTATAGAAGGTACACATGACAGTGCGTTGGTTCTATAGTGATATATGCTCATCCACATAGGAGAGATACCCAGACAGTTCCAATAGTAGTAGGAGCAACGGGTCTTATAAAAAAGAGTCTATAATTGTATTTAGATATGCTACCAATACATGTAACTCAATGCAAATTGCAGAAGAAGTCATTACTGGACACATTGCGGGTACTGCGTAGAGCATTATTGGCTGATATTAAAGAGTGAAACAATACTGAATTCATGAACTTTAATCATACTTTGACTTAAGAATGGGGTCCATTCCTGTCATGGTATTAGAAACCCAAACGATTTGGAGAAATTAAGAAGAGAGGATAACATTAAGGAACTGCTGAATTATCCCAAGGCAGAAATCTGAGACATACTCAATGTCTCCCTAGTCTGTCTCTGTAATGTCCATGTGGAAAGTGTAGTGAGGGCATGCACACCTTATAATTCCAAAGCAGAATAAATGGGCTTTGGAATCTGCAGAAAAAAAAAAAAAAAAAAAAAAAAAAAACATGCAATAAGTAATAAAGAGGTAAAGAGACAAGTTAAAGTGTAAGGCACTTTCATATTTATTCCACTCAGACTTACTGAGAAATTAACTTTTTTATTTAAAAATACAATAAACTCCTTCTATCAAAATGTTTAAACCTATTACCATCAATATGTGTGTAACTTCAATAAACACTGAACATTATTAGCATCATTCAAGACTGACAGTGTAGTGGCAATTTAGGTAGTCTGACATTCTGATTCTTTTTTTCTCAAAAACTGTTTTGCCACCACTCTGATACTGTCCTGTAGAAAATTAAATGTAAAAAAATGTAATTTTGTTTTAAATTAGAAGAAGTTGAAGTGTGCATATATAAAGCATTCACAATATTTTTAATTTTGATTGCATGTTTGCGTTCTTTGATTCTTGAGGGCAAAGTTCTATTTTTCTTTTCTATATAGAATGCATTGCAAGTTCCTCAACTAGCAATATATACTATTTTTTTATTACAAAAAGGCTCAGACCAACAAAGTTGATTGTTGGGATAGGTAGTCTAGCAGATTTAGTTTTATTTACTAGACTAGGAATGTATCTCATTCCATCTTTAGGGTGTATTACAGTTTATATCAAAGTAAAATATGCTTTTTTTGTTATTTAACTGTTTCTCTGGGTTTGAAATGCCTGACACAATTGTTTTACTTTTATCTTTCATGGGGAAAGTTATTTGGATTGAGATAAATAGAAATACAACAATTGATATTCTATTGTCTATTCAGGAAGAGTATTATGTATACAAGATTCTATTAATGAAAGTTCCTTTATTATTTATCTTTAAAGAATTCTGATATGGATTTAACTTTGATATCCTTAAATACTAATGGCTTAAACAAACCATATAAGAGAGCCAACCTACTAAGGTATCTTCAACTAAACAGGGCTCAAGTAGCTGTTCTCCAAGAGACACACTTTAAAATAAATGACATATTTATGTGGGACCCTAAGGAATACACAATACTTGCTCAATCTTCTTATAAAAAATAAGAACAGAGGGGTAACAATTCTATGGAAAAATACTGTCTTAAATCCCCAAATTATTTACAAACATGTAGATAATGATAGACTCATGGCCTTAGTTATACTTAAGTTTAATAATATAATTTGGACCCTGGTTAATTTATACTGGTTCCCAGGTATGGGGTTTGGACTAGCTAAGAAACACTTAGACTTTATTACCACTACTTCTAAAGGTAATATTATGTCTAGGAGACGATTTCAATTGTATCACAAATATTACAGAAACTACCAATAGCAAATCTCCTAGACTATTGTCCTCAGCCAAACAGTTAAAAAAATGGACAGAAATGTTTAAATTAAAAGATACCTTTAATGCTTTGGGAACAAATTCTTTACTATTCTCACACCAGGACTATAGACATGGTACCCAAACTAGAATAGATAAAATATATATCTCACAAGATCTTTATTCTAAAATCTTGCATTTTTCAATACAACCTTGTCCCTTTTTAAATCATAATTCTCTGTTGTTAACAATACACTTGGAATTCAATCAATTAGCTATTACTTCAAAGATTCCTTCGTATAGCACAAAAAATTAAAGACTTTAAATCTTGGATAACTTCTGAACTTCAGCTTTTCTTAGAGATTAATTATAAACCTATAGCAAACACAATTATAGTTTGGGATTCTCTTAAGGCCTATCTATATGGTAAAACCATTAGTTTTTACAAAAATAAAATTAAAGAATGGGACTCAGAGATACAGCAACTCCAAAATCAAATATTATCTCTTAAATCTAATAAAAACTTAATTGTTACAGATGATAAGAAGAAAACCGAAGAAGCAAATAATAAATGCAATGTAATATTATCACATAAAACTAATTTAGCTACGGAAAAACTAAAATAAAATTCTTATGCTACCTCTCCTAAGCATCTTCATAACCTATGAAAGTTAAGATACAATCAAAAATTAATAACATTGATAGTATCTTTCATGAAGGGAAAAGGAAAAAAGTCTCGGACATAGGGGTTATTCTGGAGGCTTTTAATTATCATTATGTGGAGCATCATAAAGATAAAATAAGGACAAATGAATGTGAGAAGTTAGAGAATATAGTTCCCAACTTAACAAGAATTAGTGAAAGAACTTAAGTTAGATCTATGAAAACCTATTTCTCAAAAGGAAATTATTGATGGGATTAAAGCAAGTAAGGCTAATAAAGCACCTGGAATAGATGGCTTAATTATCGAAATGTATATATTGTTCCCTTCTTCTATAATCTCTCTCCTGCATAAAAACTTTCTTGAAGTTCAGACACTAGAAAATATTCCTCCTTCTTGGAGATATTCTCTAATTTCCCCTATATTAAAAGAGAATAAGGACCCTAATCATTGCAACCAACATAGATCAATTTCTTTGAATAATAATTATAAACTATTTATGTCAGTTATGGTCAATAGATTGAAAATACCCATATCTAAAATAATTAATGAAGACCAAACTGGTTTAATACATAACAGGCATACACAGGATAATATTAAAATAGTAATAACTCTGATAGATTACCTCAACAGAGGAAACAATGAAGCATTGATTATAGATCTAGATATTCAAAAGGCTTTTGACTCCTTAAATCGGGGTTATTTATTTAAAGTCTTACAGTTATTTGACCCCCCCATTTTTTATAACAATGAAAGAAAATCTATGAAAATAATCTAGCATATAACATATTATGTCCCTTTACTTCCAAAGTAATCCAAATCACTAGGGGTACTAGACAAGGATGTCCCATGTCCCCTATCCTATTTGCTCTGGTCATAGAAATATTTGCCATTTTAATACATAATAACCCAAAGATAAGAAGTATAAATGTATATGACCAATATATTTCTAGAATAATGATGTTTGCTGATGATGTCTTACTTACCTTACCCAACTCTAAGGAAGTGTTAGGTGAAGTGGATATAGTAACAACAACTTTACAAGGAAGCTCAGGACTCTCCATCAACAAACCTAAATCAAAATATTTATTATTAAAGAAAAAAAAAGAACATACAGGTTCCAGTTAATCATATTACTGGAAACCAAGTTTCAACTCTAGACTATTTAGGAATAGTCCTAGGCAAGAATATAGAAGAAACCTTACAGCTTAACTATGGTAAAGCCTAGACTTGATCAAGACATTAATAAGCAAATGGAATAATTTGTTTATAATATTTGACGATAGGTTACAACTGATAAAAATGATTTTGTTACCTAAAATATTATATATATAGCACAAGCCCTTGTACTTCCACCAGGAAAGAAAATCCTTAAAGAAATCACTTCAACTCTGATGAAATTCCTATAGTACCCCAAAATAAAACAATGAGTGCACATCAGCTGGGTATAACAGCCCTGTGTTTCTTATGCTTAGTCAAACACTCTGCTTGTTCTGTGCTGGTAAGGTCATAACAAGGCCGAAATATGCATATCCACAGCTAGTGGGGTTTGGATTTTCTGGCCTGAAATTGTCCATTAAAATGACAAAACATGTCACGGGCATTCAGAATCACCAATTAGCTGAAACACCTGATGTTCATAAGGATCATTTGCATATATCCCATGTGCCTCTGACACAAGAGTTTTGGGAGTTCACTCAGTGGAAGTTCTAGCTTTGCTGGAGTTTTCATTTTGTATTTACTGTATGGTACCCCAAAAGAAATAGAGTCACATTTTCTCATCATATCAGAAAATGGGAAGAAGGAGGGTTAAAGTTCCTAGAGATTGAAACTTATATAAATGCATCTAAAATTAAAATAGTGATGAATTGGATAAATCCTAGATTCTCGTCCAATTGGAAATAGTTACACTTCATTATATTACTGAATGAAAATTATTTATCAAAGAATGCTTTGGAAACTGACAAAGATAACAAGATATGGCACTACTTAAGTTTAAATTTTCAGTATAGTACAACAAAATTAACTAGACTAACACTAATAAACAATATTTTTGATATGTTTACGAAAATTCATTAACACAAATTTAGATATAAAACTGTGGCATAGATTTTTAATACCATTTACTACTACAAGGCATTTCCCTGATAAAACACATAGAGAGATTTTTGGTTTATGGGAAAATAATAACCTGTTTTGTTGGTTGCAATGTATTGAAAACCAACAAGCTTTGAACACACAAAATATATCAACCTATGGCCTATCCCCTAATGACTGGTTGGTTCTTCAGAGTGTCGCAGCATACACTAAGGATCTGTGTAGATAATACATAACTCATCCTTTAAAACTGTACCAAAAATTATAAACTGGAGTTTTGGAATTCTATATGATAATATCAATGCTAAGAATGAATCATCATATTCATATGACACTTTAATTGTCTATAAGACAGCTCCTAAAGATTCTTACTGGCAATACCTAACTAAAGGGTTTCAAGTATCATTATCAATGGAAGATAAAACAAAAAAATATTTTCAGTTAAACTAACTTCTTACTTATAATTCTGAAGGATTTTTCATTGGAAATTTCTATACAGATCCTTTTTGACACCTGAAAAACTCTCAGAAATTAACCCTTCAAACAACAAGCTATGTTGGAGATGCCATCTGTCCACTAATGCTGACTGGTCTCATATTTTTTATGACTGTACTAATATTAAACCATATTGGAATGAGATTAATAAATTTCTTCAAGCTATCTATACTGATATATTTGTTTTGACAAAGTCTTTAACTGTATTGAATGTTGTTTATAGTAATAATATAAAGAAAGATTACCTGTATTTTTGTGGATAAAGTTAACAATAGCCAGAGAATATATAACTAGAAGATGGAACTCTAATGAAGCACCCACAATGGAATAATTCCTATCATCACTGAAGAAATGCATACTAATGGAGAAAATAACTAAATAGTTAAGAACTTTTCCTTAGCCATTGGTTAATTGTCCATGGAGGAAAGTTTTGAATTTGATTGATACCCTACAGATGGAACCAAACTCTTCCTAACTATCATAGTTTATATATTAACTTATTATTTAACTACAAATGTTTTTATCTGAATCCTTTTTGTCAGGCTGAATGTAAATACTGTAAATAGTTATTGAATGTTATGAATTATTAAATTATTGTGTTATTTATTCATCAAAATAAAAATCATTTGAGTAAAAAAAAAAAAAAAAAAGAAGCTACTTGGAGGAATTAAGTATCTCAAAGAATGAAACAATGATGCTTGCACCAAAACAAGCAGTAATTTCAAGGTGATTAAATATGGGGTAGTATTAGTAATCCTGCCTGTTTTAAGTTTGCAACGGTAATCAATGAAGAGTAATGCTATATCCTTATGCAAATAAGGTCATTCAGGCTGACTAAGGAATTACCGATGTGTTTTGGTAAACATGCATCCCTAAAGTAAAAGCTTAACATGCTTCAGGCATAACCATTAAGATGCGAGTTATTACAAGTATAAAGGGTATTACACAATTACATATTACTATGATTCATAGAGATAAAAGTAAAAGGGCTCATTTTCAAAGAAATCTCATAAAGGACCCTGAACTTATGTCAGTACACATCAATTTACTTGTGGAATATGCAAGTTAGGCAGCAAATTAATTAGTTGACCGGAAGGGAAAAATAAATATTTACTACCATACTTTTTAAAAAGAGGTACAATTATTGACTTCATTTTAAGAAATGTTTGTTTTGTTGTATTTTAGTGCATATAACATACACAGTTAAGCTAGTGATGCGATCATTGAGGAAAAACATTCATTTTGATGTTAATAAAATGTTCGTGCATACATGGACAAACTACTGAAAGGGACTCTGGTGGAAATAGTTAATTTTAATTTTTCTGTTGGTACAGTGCTTGTGCATACAAGAACAAACTACTGAAGGGGTGGCTAGGTGAAATAGTTCCCTTATATGTCAGTTAAGTGCTTTTGTATACATGGCCAAAATACTGAAGAGATCGCTGGGGAAATAGCACATTTTAGGTCAATGAAGTGCTTGTGCATACAATGTCAGACTACCGAAATGATCACTGGTAAAAGTTATACATTTTGTCTCATTTTTGTGCTTGTTCATACTTGGACAATCTACTGAAGGGATTGCTGGGGCAAGTTCATGGATTGCAAAGCAGATAGAGTTGCAGCAATGTTTTTAGCATTTTAGAACAACAAAGTTGTACTCTATTATCTTCTTACATATTATTCTTATTATACTGTTTTCTTTCTTTAGGACTGATTTTAATTTTTGATATATTTTGCACCATGTATATTTGAATTTTCACATAACCTTGTTCACCTGTAACAACTGTAAATTACTTTATTATCTTGCTTGACATGTAATAATCGACAGCATTTATTTTCTGTTTTGCTTCTTGTACTCTTTGAGCTTTTCTCTTCAGGTCTCTGCTGAAAAAGGGGCCTTTGGCACAGTCAAACTAACCCATTTCACAAATGTTAATAAATAAATAAATAAACAGATTTGGGCATGGTGTGGATAATTTTTATTTATTTACTTATTTCCAGTTTGATGACCATGGAGGTCCACTGGGCTCAAGAAGCCTGTTTTCAGTGGAGGCCCAGGGAGAAAAGCTCCATAAAACATAGTAGACATAGTAATAGTCAAGCAAGTAGTACATGTTAAAATGTTAAACATAAGTAAAGTAAAATAGCAACATAGTATAATATACACTGCATATTTATTTGGTTATACATTAGAGAACAGTAGTACAGAATCACCATAGTACTGAGGTTTTAAATCATCTGAGAATGGTATTAAAGTCACATTTGTAAGAAGACAGTAAGTAGGACTGATCTCCTATTGGGTATGGTAGAAATATACTTTATTAGGTAGGATTAGGTAGGTAGAGTACAACTGCATTTCCTGTTATTGGAGAGGTAAGAAAGGAGCTGGGTTTTGAAGTGATCAAAGTTTTCAGAAATTCTTAGAGAAGGAGGAAGAGTTCCATTGTTTGGCTAATGAAAATGATAGGAGAAGCTGACCTGGGGGACAATTTGGTTTGTGTACAGAAATTAGATTTTGGTGGGCAGATCTTACAGTTATAGTGGTAAGACGTTTGTTAGTGCAGGGTACTTAGTAGGCTTAAAATAAGCTTGTGGGCTGTAGTGAGTTGGAGGTAGTCAAGGTAATTGGGAAGTTATAGCCATTGCAGCTGGTAGAGAGGTATACAGTGTTGAGTGCAGTATTTGGATGTGGTTGTGAACTTTGAGATTTTGTTGTAACAGGTTTCCAATTTAGAAGAGATAGAGGAAGATAGGTTGGTTAGTGGGGGGGGGGGACCATACATCAGAGATGGTAGTAAGTAGACCCTGCATTTATCTCTCTACCAGATCTCCTAGCCCTACTTTAATGTTCTGTTTTTTGCTTCTTTTCTCCCTAAAACCTGTTTTGCACTTCCTTACACTTATCCCAGTATATACTTCTCACTACACCCAAATTGTCTTACAAGTCTAAGCACCTTGTAGTAACCTAACTCCTTTATCCTGACTATACGTATGATACACTAGCCTGCTGACCTTCTTTAGCTTTCTCACACTACTAAACTTAATAAACGTACCTGCTTCTTTCTCCCGTACTACTGATTGTCTTACTTGGGTGTCCACTCTCTTGTCTCTGCCCACTCTGTTCGCCCTTCAGGCTCACTCCACTCCCCTACCCTAACCCCAAATCTCACCCACCCCCAGTGCTCCTACATTTATTACACTAGTGGCCACACCCCCTCCTACCTTACTCAATCATATAAGAACCTATCACATATGTCCACTGAACATACTACCACTAAGTAACTTACCAACCTTCACTCCCATTCACTTAAAGTGACATCACCCCCCCTTACTAGAGCTAACTACCTAATCTCCTCCTCACTCACCTCCCAACCATTACTATGTCCATAACAGTCACTCACAACTAAAACTACTTATCTGCCTAACACTATCTTCCTTTCTCATTACTACCTACCTTATAACCTACCTTGAATACCCACTTCACTCTGCTATCCCTTTTCCCTCTAAACATACCTCTACACCTACAACAACTTTCTTCCAAACCTTCATTAATCTCAGTCCCCAACCCAACTACATACTAACCAATTATCATAAATTAGCCTTCATCAAATTAAACAAACCAAAATCTAAAAAACTAACCAATATCTTTGACAAACGTCTACACCCAAAAGATTTTAAACTCCTCCACTTACTATTAGATGGAAACATTAATCTTAACCCTGGCCCACACCACTCCAACACCACCAACTACATAAAGCAAGACAAATCGACTTTTCTATCATCAACCAGTCTTACCAACTCTCTCTCTATTGCTTACCTCAATATTCGTAGTATTTGTAACAAAACTACTCAAGTCCATGCCCTTCTAGAAAACCATCAATTTAACATTCTATGCTTAACTGAAACATGGCTAAAGCCTTCCATCAAAGACAACTAAATTACTCCACCTGGGTATAACATCCTTAGACTTGATCGCACAGCAAAAAAGGGAGGAGGAGTAGCAATTCTCTATAAGGCTCAATTCCAAATTTGTACTATAGATCATACTCTTTGCCTTGATAAACAGGCAGAGGTTATCTGCTCCAAACTTCACATCAACAGTAGTAAAGCCATAAATATCATATGTGTTTATCTTCCCACAGGAAATAACATCAACTCACTTGAATGCATCCTCAGTTCACTCTCTACCCATCTCCCACAAGAAACACTAGTCCTAGGTGATTTTAACATTGATTGGTATTCATGCAATAGTACAAACCCCAGCTCCCATATAAACCTACATGGCTTTACCCAACTAATAAATAGTCCTACCAGAACCAATAAAACCAACAACAATGAAACCACCTTAGACTGGATTCTTACTAATACTCCTCAACTAATCTTCAAAGTAAGTATCCTTCCAGAAAACATAAGCAGCCATTCACTTACTTATGTTATCCGACATAAAACTAGCCTCAGCTTACCTACCACATACAGAACACTTCGCTCAAAAAAGAATTTCAACTCCAAACACTTTCTAGCTGAACTATTTCAAATTAACTGGTCCCCTCTAAAATATCTCCTACTTAATGAAGCAGTAGCATACTTCAACTCCACTTTCCTATCTGTCCTAGATAACCATGCCCCAAGTCAAACTATTAGAACCAAGGCTAAACCAGCTCCCTGGCTATCCAATAACACTAGGCAGAAAATCAATCTGAAGCTAGGACCACCTTAGCCAGATCTCACCTTATCTCTACTCTCCTATATGCTTCCCCCATCTTCACTAATCTCTCCAAAAACAACCTCAAGAAACTTGCAACATCTTACCATAACATTGCTAGATTTGCCACAGGATCCCCATTTAGAACTCACCATTGTCTGAACTTAAAACATCTAAGTTGGCTTGAATTTCCCAACCTACTCAGTCTTCATCAGTTATTAATAGCACACAAGAGCTTATACCAACCAACTAAAATTCCTATACTCTCTAACCTCATTTCACCATATAACAACCTGAAATATCTATGCTCTAACAACAAACTACTGATTAATATAACCAAACCCTCTAACTCTGCAGGTGACTGTCTCTTTTCCAACTCCGTTGGAAAAATGTGGAACAATCTTCCCTCTGATATCACATCTCTATCATCCCTCCCTCTTTTTAAAAGACATTTGAAAGTTCATCTCAACAAACACTGGCTTTGCTCCTGCACCTACCCAGCTTAATTCTTCCACTTCCTCTCTATCTATTTCTACCTCCTTAATCCTTACCATCTCTACTACCTTAGCCTTGTAAGGTCTACCTCATATATCAACTTTATAGAAATATGTTATCCCTCACATACTGTAGAACTAAAAAAAAAAAAAAAAAAATTTAAGATATTCTGTTCATTATATTTGTTGAGTTGTGCTCTAACCTTATTTTAGTACTATGCATATTCACTAGCTCTTTTTCTATATGTTTGTATTGTTGTATTGTATTGCCTGACTTTGTTTAAACTTTTTATAATCATTGGAGCTTTTCTCCCCGGGCCTCTACTGAAAATGGACATACATCCAGCTAGACTAGCCCGGCCAACAAATGTAAAATAAATAAATAAATAAATAAATAAATAAATAAAGTAGGTAGTGGTGAGGGTCTGTCTTGTATAAAGGGAGAGAAAGTGGGAGTCTCTATACAGCATGCCAAGTTTCTGATATGTTTTCTTAATATTTAGCTGAATATGGGTATAGAATTTTAGGTGTTCATCAATAGTGACCCCAAGATGTCTAGCAAAAGGAACAACTTATATAGTGGAGTTGGCATGACTGATAATATTGAAGAAGGTTTTGTCAAAAGGGTGAGATTTAGAGGGAGAGAATTGTAGAATTTTGGACAATAAACATCTGCTTGAGAACAACAGCTTGCTATTGGAAACACTGCAAAATACTACAGAGGCAAATTCCACCCCTCCGCCCAATCAGGAAGCAAGGCTTTAGGTCAAAATGGGAGCGAGACCGAAGCAAATAATATCAAGCACTATTGAGCATTTTTTACCATTATCCATAAAACAATGAGTATACCAACAACCACGATCAATGAGCAGAGGGAGGCAAAAAAGGAAATACTCAGTAGAAAGAGAAACCTAGAACCGAAGGGTGAAGCGATGAAGGGACTAGTGATTAATATATCAAATCACATGCTAACAGATGAAGAGATTCGAGTATTAAACAAAGGATTGACTTTCATACCATCTGCTTGCATCAAAGTGAGTGAACTGTTGACTGATTTGAGACTTTTTAGTCGCAATCTAGCACTAAAATTACATTTTTAAAATAAAAAGGAGAGTGAAGTTGATGTGGATACATTTAAGAAAAAAGTTTGTTTATACCTACCATTCCACCACATGCTGACATTTTTTGTTAAATCATGTTAGAAACATATATATGAAAGACGATTTAGTAAAAGTAAGGGTACTTATTATAACATGAGCAGAGAAGAGAAAATGGCTTTGAGTTCCTTACAAAATAATGAAATGATAACTATTAGGCCTGCAGACAAAGTCGGAGCCATAGTCCTCATGAATAGTCAGGACTACAAATATGCTATGCTAGAAATGCTGAGTGATAGAGATACATATAAAATGTTAGACAGATCTCACTATGACAGAATTTTAAGAAATGTGAGAGATAGTCTATATGATTTACTCATGTGTAGACAGATGAGCAACTATACACTTTTCTGCTTATAGATAAGCCCATGATACCTTGTATTAAGGGTGTACCCAAAGTACATAAGTCTCTCGATCACCCCCCCCAATGTTAATGTTGATGTTGACCCATAGTTGATGGAGGGGGATGAATAACTGAATCTCTCTATATATAGAGAGTAAGTTAGGACCTATAGTGAGAAATATACCAACCATTCTCAAAGATACAACACAGTTATTAAATCATTTGAGAGAGCAGGAAGAGAAATTCGATAGTAAAAAATACTTGATGCTCACATAGAGGCCATCAGAGAAACTCTTAATGCTACAACAATAGTTAGCAGTGAAGAAAACATATTGATTGCACATTACTTAATTTGGTGCTATCTAATAATATCTTCATATATAGTCACCAACTATACCTGCAACAATGGGGAGTAGCAATGGGCACCCCGTGTGCAAATTCATATACTAACTTGGTTGTCCATCATTGGGAGAAACAATATCTTAATAGTCTAGCCCTGAGCACAAATAGAATTACATATAGACACTTTGTTAATGACATTCTCATGTTTTGGGGTGGACATGCTAAGTCCCCTTGAAATGACACCAGTACTTGAGCCAATTATTAAAGCTGATCATCTTGTCTTTGTATTTTGGCATCATTCTTGGTGAGGGCAAGATGCTGCTCAGGGTCAGGTTCATACCAGCCTGGGCTACATAATCGGAGAGCTCCTCTATGTCTCTTTTCATGTAGTCCAGGGAGGTACGTCTCAGATCATTCATGCCAGCATGTACAATGACAGAGTCGTATTTGTACTTGCGTTGGAGTGACCTGAGTGCATGTATTATGTGGCGGATCCTAGCTCCTGATAGGCAGTTCACAGTCACCCTCTCCTTGTCCAGCCTGGTGAGTGGGACATCAGTGTGTCTGACTATAGAGTCACTTATTACTAGTGTATCAGGCATAGTGTTAGGCCTTAAGGGCTGTGTTTGTTTGACACACTGATTTGTTGAAATATGTGTTGCATGTGCTATGTTTTGAGGTGGTGGATTTTTGGGTGTGTGCTTCCGGGGCCTCTGTTGTTTTGGTAAGTTTTTTATTAGAGCCTCTGAGTATGTCTTTGTATTATTATGTGTTTGTTTTGCAGTTGTGGTAGGTCTATGTGGGACTGGATTTGTTGTGTGTGTGGTTACCATCTCCTCCTGTCTGGTCTTGCCAGCCTTGAATAGAGAGAGTTCAGCCTCCAGTTTGGCTATATAGTGGCATCTCTCACATGTATTTGTGTTTGTTAGGAGGAGGAGAGGGTTGTCTGTGTACATGAGACAATTGTAACATTGTCTCAAGATTCCCAGATTAACCAGCTGAACCGGAAAGGATGCCAGCACTCTACCACTCGACATGCTAGAATAGTATAAGGGAGGGCTGTGCCTTTAAGGGAAGTGGGTATTCACAGGGATGGTAGTTGGATGTAGTGCTTACTTTAGTTTGAAGAGTGCTCACTTAGAAGAGAGGTTTTGAGAACAAGTGCTAGGCTTATACTGTAGCGAGTAAACTGATTATACTAAGAGTAGAGCTTTCTTAAGGGAAAATTTGAAGAGCAGACTTGGCGGAGCCAGAAGAAGTTTAACCTTGTTTAACTGGAGCTGCGCTATGCGCACAATCGCGCAAAGACGTGCAAACACGGATTTTAAACAGGGAACTTCAAAAGAGCTAGAAATGGTCCAAAACAACCAATTACTACAGCTCTTGTGCTGAGGTCACTTCCCTCAAGGACAGGTAGGCTGCTCAAGGCTCCCCACTCCCACTGGTGAGCAAAGAAACTTCCTTCTATCCAAGTAAGGTAATGGACAACACAGGAACTACACCACAGCCCAGAATACAGCAGAGCCTGTAAACTGGTCTAAACTAGTCGAGATAGGCGGGAAAACAAGGAATATTTTTTTGTTTTTTTTGTTTTAAAATAGAAAACACACAGAAATGCAGAAACAGCAATAGATCAGTTATACAGGCTAGCACACTTTAGTGGGCAGCCTCAGCAGTTAAATTAAACAACAAACAAACAAATTTTCGATCAAAATTCGACTAAAATTCGACTAAATGTAACTTTAAGTGCAGATATTATCTAAAGCAGTAAACAGTTAAAAAAACAGTTAAAGCATGTTTAAGGTAAGCAGTAGAAGGTAATTCAAGTAAAAAAAAAAAAAAAAAGGATACTTAAATCAAGAAAGTAGTCGCTCTTCTGAGCTCTCTGTAGCTAAGACCACTCTGCAGGACCACGTGGAGCTGTGTCTGAGCAGTATAGCCGGAAAAAAACACCAGAGGTGGATTTTAAACAAGGAACTTCAAAAGGGCTAGAAATGGTCCAAAACAACCAATTACTACAGCTCTTGTGCTGAGGTCACTTCCCTCAAGGACAGGTAGACTGCTCAAGGCCTCCCACTCCCACTGGTGAGCAAAGAAACTTCCTTCTTATCCAAGTAAGGTAACGGACAACACAGGAACTACACCACAGCACAGAATACAGCAGAGCCTGTAAACTGGTCTAAACTAGTCGAGATAGGCGGGAAAACAAGGAATATTTTTTTTTTTAAATAGAAAACACACAAAAATGCAGAAACAGCAACAGATCAGTTATACATGCTAGCACACTTTAGTGGGCAGCCTCAGCAGTTAAATTAAACAACAAACAAACAAATTTTCGATCAAAATTCGACTAAATTCGACTAAATGTAACTTTAAGTGCAGGTATTATCTAAAGCAGTAAACAGTTAAAAAACAGTTAAAGCTTGTTTAAGGTAAGCAGTAAAAGGTAATTCAATTAAAAAAAAACAGCAGGATACTTAAATCAAGAAAGTAGTCGCTCTTCTGAGTTCTCTGTAGCTAGGACCACTCTGCAGGACCACGTGGAGCTGTGTCTGAGCAGTATAGCCAGAAAAAAACACCAGAGGCGGATTTTAAACAGGGAACTTCAAAAGAGCTAGAAATGTTCCAAAACAACCAATTACTACAGCTCTTGTGCTGAGGTCACTTCCCTCAAGGACAGGTAGGTTGCTCAAGGCTCCCCACTCCCACTGGTGAGCAAAGAAACTTCCTTCTATCCAAGTAAGGTAATGGACAACACAGGAACTACACCACAGCCCAGAATACAACAGAGCCTGTAAACTGGTCTAAACTAGTCGAGATAGGCAGGAAAACAAGGAATATTTTTTTTGTTTTTTTTTGTTTTAAAATAGAAAACACACAGAAATGCAGAAACAGCAATAGATCAGTTATAAAGGCTACCACACTTTAGTGGGCAGCCTCAGCAGTTAAATTAAACAACAAACAAACAAATTTTTGATCAAAATTCGACTAAAATTTGACTAAATGTAACTTTAAGTACAGATATTATCTAAAGCAGTAAACAGTTAAAAAAACAGTTAAAGCTTGTTTAAGGTAAGCAGTAGAAGGTAATTAAAGTAAAAAAAAACAGCAGGATACTTAAATCAAGAAAGTAGTCGCTCTTCTGAATTCTCTGTAGCTAGGACCACTCTGCAGGACCACATGGAGCTGTGTCTGAGCAGTATAGCCAGAAAAAAAATGCCAGAGGTGGATTTTAAACGGGGAACTTCAAAAGAGCTAGAAATTGTCCAAAACAACCAATTACTACAGCTCTTGTGCTGAGGTCACCTCCCTCAAGGACAGGTAGGCTGCTCAAGGCTCCCCACTCCCACTGGTGAGCAAAGAAACTTCCTTCTATCCAAGTAAGGTAATGGACAACACAGGAACTACACCACAGCCCAGAATACAGCAGAGCCTGTCAACTGGTCTAAACTAGTTGAGATTGGTGGGAAAACAAGGAATATATATATTTTTTTTAAATAGAAAACACACAGAAATGCAGAAACAGCAATAGATCAGTTATACAGGCTTGCACACTTTAGTGGGCAGCCTCAGCAGTTAAATTAAACAACAAACAAACAAACAAATTTTCAATCAAAATTAGACTAAAATTCGACTAAATGTAACTTTAAGTGCAGATATTATCTAAAGCAGTAAACAGTTAAAAAAACAGTTAAAGCTTGTTTAAGGTAAGCAGTAGAAGGTAATTCAAGTAAAAAAAAAAACAGCAGGATACTTAAATCAAGAAAGTAGTCGTTCTTCTGAGTTCTCTGTAGCTAGGACCACTCTGCAGGGCCACGTGGAGCTGTGTCTGAGCAGTATAGCCAGAAAAAAATGCCAGAGGGGGATTTTAAACAGGGAACTTCAAAAGAGCTAGAAATGGTCCAAAACAACCAATTACTACAGCTCTTGTGCTGAGGTCACTTCCCTCAAGGACAGGTAGGCTGCTCAAGGCTCCCCACTCCCACTGGTGAGCAAAGAAACATCCTTCTTATCCAAGTAAGGTAATGGACAGCACAGGAACTACACCACAGCACAGAATAGAGCAGAGCCTGTAAACTGGTCTAAACTAGTCGAGATAGGCGGGAAAACAAGGAATATTTTTTTTTTTTTGTTTTAAAATAGAAAACACACAGAAATGCAGAAACAGCAATAGATCAGTTATACAGGCTAGCACACTTTAGTGGGCAGCCTCAGCAGTTAAATTAAACAACAAACAAACAAACAAATTTTCGATCAAAATTCGACTAAAATTCGACTAAATGTAACTTTAAGTGCAGATATTATCTAAAGCAGTAAACAGTTAAAAAACAGTTAAAGCTTGTTTAAGGTAAGCAGTAAAAGGTAATTCAAGTAAAAAAAACAGCAGGATACTTAAATCAAGAAAGTAGTCACTCTTCTGAGTTCTCTGTAGCTAGGACCACTCTGCAGGACCATGTGGAGCTGTGTCTGAGCAGTATAGCAAGAAAAAAACACCAGAGGCGGATTTCAAAACAGGGAACTTCAAAAGAGCTAGAAATGGTCCAAAACAACCAACTACTACAGCTCTTGTGCTGAGGTCACTTCCCTCAAGGACAGGTAGGTTGCTCAAGGCTCCCCACTCCCACTGGTGAGCAAAGAAACTTCCTTCTATCCAAGTAAGGTAATGGACAACACAGGAACTACACCACAGCCCAGAATACAACAGAGCCTGTAAACTGATCTAAACTAATAGAGATAGGCGGGAAAACAAGGAATATTTTTTTTGTTTTTTTTTGTTTTAAAATAGAAAACACACAGAAATGCAGAAACAGCAACAGATCAGTTATACAGGCTAGCACACTTTAGTGGGCAGCCTCAGCAGTTAAATTAAACAACAAACAAACAAATTTTCGATCAAAACTCGACTAAAATTCAACTAACTGTAACTTTAAGTGCAGATATTATCTAAAGCAGTAAACTGTTAAAAAAACAGTTAAAGCTTGTTTAAGGTAAGCAGTAGAAGGTAATTCAAGTAAAAAAAACAGCAGGATACTTAAATCAAGAAAGTAGCCGCTCTTCTGAGTTCTCTGTGGCTATGGCCACTCTGCAGGACCAGGTGGAGCTGTGTCTGAGCAGTATAGCCAGAAAAAAAATGCCAGTGGCGGATTTTAAACAGGGAACTTCAAAAGAGCTAGAAATCATCCAAAACAACCAATTACTACAGCTCTTGTGCTGAAGTCACCTCCCTCAAGGACAGGTAGGCTGCTCAAGGCTCCCCACTCCCACTGGTGAGCAAAGAAACTTCCTTCTATCCAAGTAAGTTAATGGACAACACAGGAACTATACCACAGCCCAGAATACAGCAGAGCCTGTAAACTGGTCTAAACTAGTTGAGATAGGCGGGAAAGCAAAGAATATATATATTTGTTTGTTTTAAAATAGAAAACACACAGAAATGCAGAAACAGCAATAGATCAGTTATACAGGCTAGCACACTTTAGTGGGCAGCCTCAGCAGTTAAATTAAACAACAAACAAACAAATTTTCGATCAAAATTAGACAAAAATTTGACTAAATGATACTTTAAGTGCAGATATTATCTAAAGCAGTAAACAGTTAAAAAAAACAGTTAAAGCTTGTTTAAGGTAAGCAGTAGAAAGTAATTCAAGTAAAAACAGCAGGATACTTAAATCAAGAAAGTAGTCACACTTCTGAGTTCTCTGTAGCTAGGACCACTCTGCAGGACCGCATGGAGCTGTGTCTGAGCAGAATAGCCAGAAAAAAACTCCAGAGTCGGATTTTAAACAGGGAACTTCAAAAGAGCTAGAAATGGTCCAAAACAAGCAATTGCTACAGCTCTTGTGCTGATGTCACTTCGTTCAAGGACAGGTAGGCTGCTCAAGGCTCCCCACTCCCACTGGTGAGCAAAGTAACTTCCTTCTATCCAAGTAAGGTAATGGACAACACAGGAACTACACCACAGCCCAGAATACAGCAGAGCCTGTAAACTGGTCTAAACTAGTCGAGATAGGTGGGAAAACAAGGAATATTTTTTTGTTTTTTTGTTTTAAAATAGAAAACACACAGAAATGCAGAAACAGAAATAGATCAGTTATATAGGCTAGCACACTTTAGTGGGCAGCCTCAGCAGTTAAATTAAACAACAAACAAACACATTTTCAATCAAAATTCGACTAAATGTAACTTTAAGTGCAGATATTATCTAAAGCAGTAAACAGTTAAAAAATAGTAAAAGCATGTTTAAGGTAAGCAGTAGAAGGTAATTCAAGTAAAAAAAAAAAAAAAGGATACTTAAATCAAGAAAGTAGTCGCTCTTCTGAGCTCTCTGTAGCTAAGACCACTCTGCAGGACCACGTGGAGCTGTGTCTGAGCAGTATAGCCGGAAAAAAACACCAGAGGTGGATTTTAAACAGGGAACTTTAAAAGGGCTAGAAATGGTCCAAAACAACCAATTACTACAGCTCTTGTGCTGAGGTCACTTCCCTCAAGGACAGGTAGGCTGCTCAAGGCCTCCCACTACCACTGGTGAGCAAAGAAACTTCCTTCTTATCCAAGTAAGGTAATGGACAACACAGGAACTACACCACAGCACAGAATACAGCAGAGCCTGTAAACTGGTCTAAACTAGTCGAGATAGGCGGGAAAACAAGGAATATTTTTTTTTTAAATAGAAAACACACAAAAATGCAGAAACAGCAACAGATCAGTTATACATGCTAGCACACTTTAGTGGGCAGCCTCAGCAGTTAAATTAAACAACAAACAAACAAATTTTTGATCAAAATTCGACTAAATTCGACTAAATGTAACTTTAAGTGCAGGTATTATCTAAAGCAGTAAACAGTTAAAAAACAGTTAAAGCTTGTTTAAGGTAAGCAGTAAAAGGTAATTCAAGTAAAAAAAAAAAAACAGCAGGATACTTAAATCAAGAAAGTAGTCGGTCTTCTCAGTTCTCTGTAGCTAGGACCACTCTGCAGGATTATGTGGAGCTGTGTCTGAGCAGTATAGCCAGAAAAAAACACCAGAGGCGGATTTTAAACAGGGAACTTCAAAAGAGCTAGAAATGTTCCAAAACAACCAATTACTACAGCTCTTGTGCTGAGGTCACTTCCCTCAAGGACAGGTAGGTTGCTCAAGGCTCCCCACTCCCACTGGTGAGCAAAGAAACTTCCTTCTATCCAAGTAAGGTAAGGTAATGGACAACACAGGAACTACACCACAGCCCAGAATACAACAGAGCCTGTAAACTGATCTAAACTAGTTGAGATAGGCAGGAAAACAAGGAATATTTTTTTTGTTTTAAAATAGAAAACACACAGAAATGCAGAAACAGCAATAGATCAGTTATAAAGGCTAGCACACTTTAGTGGGCAGCCTCAGCAGTTAAACTAAACAACAAACAAACAAATTTTTGATCAAAATTCGACTAAAATTTGACTAAATGTAACTTTAAGTGCAGATATTATCTAAAGCAGTAAACAGTTAAAAAAAACAGTTAAAGCTTGTTTAAGGTAAGCAGTAGAAGGTAATTCAAGTAAAAAAAACATCAGGATACTTAAATCAAGAAAGTAGTCGCTCTTCTGAATTTTCTGTAGCTACGACCACTCTGCAGGACCACATGGAGCTGTGTCTGAGCAATATAGCCAGAAAAAAAATGCCAGAAGTGGATTTTAAATAGGGAACTTCAAAAGAGCTAGAAATTGTCCAAAACAACCAATTACTGCAGCTCTTGTGCTGAGGTCACCTCCCTCAAGGACAGGTAGGCTGCTCAAGGCTCCCCACTCCCACTGGTGAGCAAAGAAACTTCCTTCTATCCAAGTAAGGTAATGGACAACATACGAACTACACCACAGCCCAGAATACAGCAGAGCCTGTCAACTGGTCTAAACTAGTTGAGATAGGCAGGAAAACAAGGAATATTTTTTTTGTTTTTTTTGTTTTAAAATAGAAAACACACAGAAATGCAGAAACAGCAATAGATCAGTTATAAAGGCTAGCACACTTTAGTGGGCAGCCTCAGCAGTTAAATTAAACAACAAACAAACAAATTTTTGATCAAAATTCGACTAAAATTCGACTAAATGTAACTTTATGTACAGATATTATCTAAAGCAGTAAACAGTTAAAAAAACAGTTAAAGCTTGTTTAAGGTAAGCAGTAGAAGGTAATTCAAGTAAAAAAAAAACAGCAGGATACTTAAATCAAGAAAGTAGTCACTCTTCTGAGTTCTCTGTAGCTAGGACCACTCTGCAGGACCACATGGAGCTGTGTCTGAGCAGTATAGCCAGAAAAAAACACCAGAGGCGGATTTTAAACAGGGAACTTCAAAAGAGCTGGAAATGGTCCAAAACAATCAATTACTACAGCTCTTGTGCTGAGGTCACTTCCCCCAAGGACAGGTAGGCTGCTCTAGGCTCCCCACTCCCACTGGTGAGCAAAGAAACTTCCTTTTATCCAAGTAAGGTAATGGACAGCACAGGAACTACACCACAGCCCAGAATACAGCAGAGCCTGTATACTGGTCTAAACTAGTCGAGATAGGCGGGAAAACAAGGAATGTTTTTTTATTTTTTTTGTTTTTAAATAGAAAACACAAGAAATGCAGAAAACAGCAATATATCAGTTACACAGGCTAGCACACTTTAGTGGGCAGCCTCAGCAGTTAAATTAAACAACAAACAAACAGATTTTCGATCAGAATTCGACTAAAATTCGACTAGCTGTAACTTTAAGTGCAGATATTTTCTAAAGCAGTAAACAGTTAAAAAAACAGTTAAAGCTTGTTTAAGGTAAGCAGTAGAAGGTAATTCAAGTAAAAAAAACAGCAGGATACTTAAATCAAGAAAGTAGTCACTCTTCTGAGTTCTCTGTAGCTAGGACCACTCTGCAGGACCACGTGGAGCTGTGTCTGAGCAGTATAGCCAGAAAAAAATGCCAGAGGCGGATTTTAAACAGGGAACTGCAAAAGAGCTAGAAATGGTCCAAAACAACCAATTACTACAGCTCTTGTGCTGAGGTCACTTCCCTCAAGGACAGGTAGGCTGCTCAAGGCTCCCCACTCCCACTGGTGAGCAAAGAAACGTCCTTCTTATCCAAGTAAGGTAATGGACAACACAGGAACTACACCACAGCACAGAATAGAGCAGAGCCTGTAAACTGGTCTAAACTAGTTGAGATAGGCGGGAAAACAAGGAATATTTTTTTGGTTTTTTTTTTGTTTTAAAATAGAAAACACACAGAAATGCAGAAACAGCAATAGATCAGTTATACAGGCTAGCACACTTTAGTGGGCAGCCTCAGCAGTTAAATTAAACAACAAACAAACAAATTTTCGATCAAAATTCGACTAAAATTCGACTAAATGTAACTTTAAGTGCAGATATTATCTAAAGCAGTAAACAGTTAAAAAACAATTAAAGCTTGTTTAAGGTAAGCAGTAAAAGGTAATTCAAGTAAAAAAAAACAGCAGGATACTTAAATCAAGAAAGTAGTCAATCTTCTGAGTTCTCTGTTGCTAGGACCACTATGCAGGACCATGTGGAGCTGTGTCTGAGCAGTATAGCAAGAAAAAAACACCAGAGGCGGATTTCAAAACAGGGAACGTCAAAAGAGCTAGAAATGGTCCAAAACAACCAACTACTACAGCTCTTGTGCTGAGGTCACTTCCCTCAAGGACAGGTAGGTTGCTCAAGGCTCCCCACTCCCACTGGTGAGCAAAGAAACTTCCTTCTATCCAAGTAAGGTAAGGTAATGGACAACACAGGAACTACACCACAGCCCAGAATACAACAGAGCCTGTAAACTGATCTAAACTAGTAGAGATAGGCGGGAAAACAAGGAATATTTTTTTTTTTTTGTTTTAAAATAGAAAACACACAGAAATGCAGAAACAGCAACAGATCAGTTATACAGGCTAGCACACTTTAGTGGGCAGCCTCAGCAGTTAAATTAAACAACAAACAAACAAATTTTCGATCAAAATTCGACTAAAATTCGACTAAATGTAACTTTAAGTGCAGATATTATCTAAAGCAGTAAACTGTTAAAAAAACAGTTAAAGCTTATTTAAGGTAAGCAGTAGAAGGTAATTCAAGTAAAAAAAAACAGCAGGATACTTAAATCAAGAAAGTAGCCGCTCTTCTGAGTTCTCTGTAGCTATGGCCACTCTGCAGGACCAGGTGGAGCTGTGTCTGAGCAGTATAGCCAGAAAAAAAATGCCAGAGGTGGATTTTAAACGGGGAACTTCAAAAGAACTAGAAATCATCCAAAACAACCAATTACTACAGCTCTTGTGCTGAAGTCACCTCCCTCAAGGACAGGTAGGCTGCTCAAGGCTCCCCACTCCCACTATAAGCAAAGAAACTTCCTTCTATCCAAGTAAGTTAATGGACAACACAGGAACTATACCACAGCCCAGAATACAGCAGAGCCTGTAAACTGGTCTAAACTAGTTGAGATAGGCGGGAAAGCAAAGAATATATATATTTTTTTGTTTTAAAATAGAAAACACACAGAAATGCAGAAACAGCAATAGATCAGTTATACAGGCTAGCACACTTTAGTGGGCAGCCTCAGCAGTTAAATTAAACAACAAACAAACAAACAAATTTTCGATCAAAATTAGACAAAAATTTGACTAAATGATACTTTAAGTGCAGATATTATCTAAAGCAGTAAACAGTTAAAAAAAACAGTTAAAGCTTGTTTAAGGTAAGCAGTAGAAAGTAATTCAAGTAAAAACAACAGCAGGATACTTAAATCAAGAAAGTGGTCACACTTCTGAGTTCTCTGTAGCTAGGACCACTCTGCAGGACCGCATGGAGCTGTGTCTGAGCAGTATAGCCAGAAAAAAACTCCAGAGGCGGATTTTAAACAGGGAACTTCAAAAGAGCTAGAAATGGTCCAAAACAACCAATTACTACAGCTCTTGTGCTGATGTCACTTCGTTCAAGGACAGGTAGGCTGCTCAAGGCTCCCCACTCCCACTGGTGAGCAAAGTAACTTCCTTCTATCCAAGTAAGGTAATGGACAACACAGGAACTACACCACAGCCCAGAATACAGCAGAGCCTGTAAACTGGTCTAAACTAGTCGAGATAGGTGGGAAAACAAGGAATATTTTTTTTGTTTTTTTTTGTTTTAAAATAGAAAACACACAGAAATGCAGAAACAGCAATAGATCAGTTATACAGGCTAGCACACTTTAGTGGGCAGCCTCAGCAGTTAAATTATACAACAAACAAACACATTTTGATCAAAATTCGACTAAAATTTGACTTAATGTAACTTTAAGTGCAGATATTTTCTAAAGCAGTAAACAGTTAAAAAAACAGTTAAAGCTTGTTTAAGGTAAGCAGTAGAAGGTAATTCAAGTAAAAAAAAAACAGCAAAATACTTAAATCAAGAAAGTAGTCACTCTTCTGAGTTCTCTGTAGCTAGGACCACTCTGCAGGACCACGTGGAGCTGTATCTGAGCAGTAGCCAAGTAGTCGCTCTTCTGAGTTCTCTGTAGCTAGGACCGCTCTGCAGGACCACATGAAGCTGTGTCTGAGTAGTAGCCAGAAAAAAACACCAGAGGCGGATATAAGTAATATTCTTTATTATACCATAAGGCACATAAAAAAGGCAAAAGGCCTATGGTTCAAAATCCAAAACGGTTTCGGCTTATATATTAAGCCATCATCAGTGAAGAACAGCAAAAATAAAAAGAACCAAAAAGGCTGCCTTCCTTATAAAGGGAACACCTGCCAATCATCATTACAGAGAGTTAATGAGCTACAAATATTCATTTAAACCAGGGAGAAATAACCAACCCAAAGTAATAATCCATCTTTTCTCTAATTTGTTAAGAATACCATGCCAACCAGAAACCTTACCTCTATTGCCTTGAATCTTATCAATGATAGTAAAATTAAAATGAGCAATGGAATGTTTCAGTGTGTGCTTGTATAAAGCATTAATGGCACGTTGATGCCTAATATCAGATAAATGGTCTGCAATTCTAAATTTGACAGGCCTAGATGTCTGCCCCACATAGAATGCAGAACAACTACATGTAGCTAAATAAATATATAGGAATGAACAAAGATGTATTAACACCAAACTATAACGTAAAGAATGCTGGAGAAATAGTATATTGGATCATAGTAGCATGCACCCAGGACATGTGTTTATTAATATAGCTGAAGGACAGATGAAAAGAATAAAAAGAACACATAATGTCCCGCAAGTTATGGAGAAGAAAGTAGAGAGGATGTAGAATTTATTATCAGCTGGAGGGTATAATGAGTCAGAACTGAGTAGAGCAAGGACCAAAATAGTGAGAGGAAGAGAAGAACGGGGAGAACAAGATGCGCCTATTCCCTTAGACAATAAGATTAAAATGAACAAGAGACATCGAGTTCACTTTATGACTAATTATATGGATGACAATAGGAAAATGAGTAGTATAATTAATAAACAATGGCATCTTTTAACCATGGATGAGGAAACAAAGAAGTGGGTAGGTGACATATCAAGTTTTTCCTACAGGAATAACAAGAACTTAAGGTGGTTACTGTGTGGAGAAAAATGTGGAAGTGCTGTCGCACACAGTGTGCAATTGGGTACATTCCCATGTGGGACGTGTAGAATGTGTGAAGTGATTTGTAAAGAAAAATGTTACCATCACCCAAACCTGAACTTTGTTTTTAAACCAAGATTCTTTGCTTCTTGTAACAGCACTAATATTGTTTATCTTGCTAGCTGTAATCGTAAAAGTTTTTATGTAGAAAAATCCCTGAAACGACTTAAAGATAGAATATACCAACATTTGTATGATATAAGGAATAAGAACACACAAAATGTTTTAGCAAAACATCTGATGGAATTTGAAAAGCACAGCTTTAATTTCAGGGTATTACAACAAGTAACTTTGAATACAAGAGGGGGAGATCACAATAATTATTTAGAAAGAATTGAACTTAGATGGATCTTGAGATTTCGGGCGCACATGTTTCCTAGACTTAATAGTAGCATAAGCATTAAGCCAGTATCAGATGGATGCCCTATTAAGTAAAAAGTTACTGTTTCCTTCAGAAATTTTTCTAAAAGCTGATTTTATCTGAATGTGCTTCATTTGAAAGTGTCTTGATTACTTAATAGATTAACTATCAATTGTTGTCACATGATGTATATATATAAACACAGCTACTTTTAAAGTTTTTATGGATCTGAAGAAGCATAGACTTTGCTATGTGAAAGCGCTTATCCATTTTGCAAGTGTTCAATAAATTAAGTTTTAAGTTTTAACAGAATTGAATTGTTCAGCCATGGTGGTTATTCTAGTTTTTATGCTTATATGCTTATTGGAACTTTCGTGTATTATAACCTTTGGGTGGTGACAACAGTTTGTTTTTTTCATTATCTGAGATTCTAAGGTCAGGAAGTCAAGAAACTCGAGAAAGGTGTTATATTTTTTGTAGTTAATTTGGAGTTTATTTTGTTCAGACCATTAACAAAGATCAAAAAAGGATTGCTAGAGCTGAGACTGCTGAACTGTGAGACATCTGTTTGCTTGTGTTAATAAAATATGATCTGTGTAGAGTGTAAGGTTAAGGTCTGGTAAGTCATCAGTAATATCATAAATAAACAAAGGAACATTAATTGTTATAGAAAAGATATTTGGGGGACACTTGTTTTTATTGTTCTGTTAGCAGACAGCTGGTTGCTAGAATAAACTAGAAAAGTCCCGCTGTCACCGCAGGAGAATTGTGTGGTCACCAGGCATACACCAGGATTTACAAACATTTTTTTCCATACAGGAACAGTTAGCCACTCCCACATGGAATATGAACACTGAGCGATCCAGGAACATGCCTTACTGATGAGCACGAGTGAGCCGACAGTGTTTCTGCATGGGAACCCATGTGGGATGCTAATTACCTCATTTGCTGGTGAAAACCATACAAATGAGGTAAATAGTGATCCAGGAAACAGGTAGGTAGCCATGCAGGAACAGTGTAAGCTGCAGAAATGTATTTGGCTACTAACTAAATGCATTTCTGCAAAAATGAAAATGGAGCAGTGACAGCTCCAATAAAAGTATGTACCCTAAACTCTAGGCATGCCAATGGCCAAATATATGGCCATTGGCATGTTAAACTACTTAATTTTTACAAAAATAAAAGTTCACTATTGTTCATCTGATTGCGGCCATTTAAACATAGGAAAGCGCCGTGCAAACGGGATGGTGGGGAAAATAAAAAAATAATATGAAAAGTCCATTTTAGGGGAAAGTTGCATTTTGCTATTATAGTCAATGGCAAGCAGAATCAAACCAATGGCAGGGAACAGTGGTTGCTAAGGGGGAAGGCTCTTGTGTAGTGTAGTAACTATGGATTTAAAGCAATGGGGTATGTTAATGAGGGGACTTATACTGAATCACAAAATTCTTCTAAGTTTCACACTGCACCTAACCATTTAGGCGCTGTAGCATCATTGTGTAGACAGGAGGAGCAACTAACATGAAAATGGGCGGTGTCATGCTTGCTGTAAGCACACTTGAGCGGCATTGCCTGAGTTTGTGCTTAGCTAATCACAGCTAAGCAAGGGAGTGTGTCTGAGGCTGTATACACTTAGTCCATGAACTGAGGAACATGTTCACGCCCAGGGGAGGACCATTTCTTGCTGTTTATACTAGCTAAATAGGTCTGGACAGTGTGCTGGGGCTTAAACAGAAAGGATATAGGAAAAAAAAGAAATAGCAGAACAAGGGAAATGCAGTACAAATCAGCAATATAGGATTCTGCAACTTACAATGGGCCATTGAAAGCACTCAATAATACAGCTGGCAGGTGGCTACATAGCTGAAAATGGAAGGAGATGTAAAAAAGATAAAGGGCAACAGCACAATAAAGGAGAAATGAAGTAGAGATCACTAATATGGGACTATTAAAACTCACAATGGGGCATGCAAAGCACACAATAATACAGCTGTCAGGTGGGTGCATAGCTGAAAATGGGAGGAGATGTAAAAAAAATAAAGGGAAACAGCACAATAAAGGAGAAATTAAGTAGAAAGTACTAATGTGGGATTCTTGCAACTCAAAATGGGCCATGCAAAGCACACAATAACACAGCTGGCAGCATAGCTGAAAATGGGAGGAGATGTAAAAAAGAACGAAAGAAAGGCCAACAGCACAATAAAGGAGAAATGAACTAGAAATCACTAATATGGGACTTTTGAAACTCACAATGGGCCATGCAAAGCACACAATAATACAGCTGGGAGGTGCTCCATAGCTGAAAATGGTAGGAGATTTTAAGTAAAAGGTAATTAAAAAAGGGCAACAGCAGAATAAAAGCAGCCATGCACAAATTACCAGTAATGCCTCTAACAGTCACAGTGGCCAAATAAAGCAATGAGCAATATAGGTGGCAGCTGGAATGCATCATAATCAACCAATCATACAGGCAGCATATGCAGTGCAACAGTATAAAGTATGGAAACACCTTACAGTCTGTTTTTTCCACAAACTCTGCACCATTGGTATATTCATGTGGGTGAATTTTAACGGGAAAAATGTTAGGGGCTGCCATTGCTTTGATCCATTAGTATGTGCTAGAGTTGATGGCGGACAGGAGGATAATGCTGACATCCATCACAGACAAAGGAGGAGGAGAAGAGTGTTCAGACCTATAGTAACCTAACAGGAACTACATGATCTGGAGATAGAGCACTGCAGGGTGGATTAGAGACATACTTCAGCAAATCACTCAGCTGTGCTGGCCTCAACTCAGAGCTAGAACCAACAGTGGGGAACCCATCCCAGTGGATACCAAGGTATGTGTAGTCTTAAGAATTCTAGCTACAGGTACTTTCCAAAGACCTACTGGGGACATCATGGGGGTCTCACAGGTATATGCATCCAGGGTACTCCATCAGTTCCTGGATGCCATGTTATCACATACCGGTGAGCGCATTTACTTCCCCAACACCCGTGAGGATAAGACCAGCAATATACTTCTCTTCCACTGTGTAGAAGAATACCTGGAGGTACTTTGTGCCATAGACTGCAAGCACATCCATATCAAAGCACCACTTGATGAACAGGTTATGGTCTACATAAATGGCAAGGGCTTCCCCTCCATCAACTGCCAGGTCATGTGCAATGCCCAGAGCATTATCATGAATGTGTGCGCTGGCAGCCCTAGAAGCTATCACGACTCCCACATCTGGCATTCGTCATAGCTGTACCAGACATTTGCCAGTGAGGGAATCCTGTATGGCCATCTGTTGGGGGATGCTGGCTAGGCAATGGTGCTGTGGATGATGACACCCATCAGAAATGCACACACTCACACAAGAGTACTATAATGAGGCACACGAACAAACCAGGATCATTATAGAGCATGTGATTGGGATGCTCATCATGGTTCTGCTGCCTTGACATATCTGGTGGAGTCTTTCTGTACTCTCCAGCCACATGTGCACACATGTTCATAGTATACGCCATGTTACACAATATGATCCTGTGGAAACAGCTGCAGCAGGAACAGCACATGGAAGGGCCACACAGCACAGCACCATTGACAAGGTCCCCACAGGCACAGAGGGACTCACAGGAGGAGGCCCCTAAGCCTGCTCCCAGAGGCAGATAGAGGTCTGCCAGTATGCTCATGCCTTGGCAAAGAGGCAACACATAGCACACACACTGACACTGTAGGGACCACAGGGACTGACACCTCTCTCTAACTAGCACACACAGTAAAATGGATGACACACACATCCCATTACCAGTAACTTACCATGTATAGGCAGTGGACTGTGTGCATCCAACATAGGTGGCCCTCAAGCACCATACTCACAACTGCTGTAAGCACAAGATAAGTCAGTCTTCTTAACAATAAATGAATGGAATAGTATGTTCTGCTAGCATATCTATGGTAATGCTGCATTCATGCAAGGGAATGGGGTGGCCTACTTTGATAGCAGCACACAACTGACAGCTATGTGGGACACCAGGAAATATCTGGCTAAAACTGTCCTCCACACAATATGCAGTAGTAACCAAGGTTGCAAATCCCACTGCAGTATATGTTTGGGGACAACTAAGTGGGAGTTCATAGGTCACAGGCATGGATGTCAGGGCATGGGTCCCATTACCACCCCTCACACCCACACAGCAAGTCAGCTGTAGAAAACCACAGATAAATGTTTGGTAAAGGCACACAAATGGTGGCAATGTTGAATTAGCTCTCTACAGACTCACACAGTGATAGCACAGCAAGGCCTGCAGTTGCAGTAAGGCTATGAAGGGTAAGTCTGAAACTCAAAACTCAAAACTCAAATGTATGCCAGTACAATCTGACCTGGGCTTTTTACTGATATGCCTACAGTTCCCAACACAGGGTACAACAGTATGGTAAATAGAAGCAAAATGTAAAGCAAATATCAGCACAGTCTGGGCAAATGTGTACAGTTGACAGGTGTGCCCCCCATGTAACCACACAAATGCAGTAACATATATGTTTGCATGGAAATAGTATAGCTCACATTGGCAGGGCTGCACTAATACACTAGAAAACATGTTGCCTGTCCACAATATGCAGGGGTCAATGAGATATGTGTATGTATTGTTAATAATGTCTGGATATGGCCAGCACGTTCTCCTGGCAGTCGCCCTAGGTACAGTGCTGCCTTTGACAGGGCCATGTGCAGATAACTGCACTGCCAACTGTTATGCATGTCAGTGACACCCACTGCTCTTTCACTGACATACCTGGAAGTCACAGTGCTATGTGGAATATACTACACATATTAGTGACATCTTGAAGGATGTGTAGCAGAGGTGCCAAGGCTTTTGCGAATATAAGCGCTTTGTGGTATTGTTGCCAGTGGACATTCCCAATAAAATGTTTTCTTATGTTTGCTTTTACAAATAATGGATATGCCTGAACAGTTGAATGCACTCTGTACCCACACCCATAACTCCCAACCTCTGACAGCAAGATGTCTGCACAAGGGCAGAAATAAAAGCAGAACAAAGGCACAATGATAGGCATGTGTTGTAAATATTGCCCTTACATACTGAGAAAGTTTGTTGGGTGAGGGGTTTGCAGTAGCAGGAATTGTCTGAAGGTTATATATTCTGAAACAGTAAATCTGTATTATTTTGTAACATCACACCACAATTATATGTAACTAACTTGCCATAAAAACACAAGTTTATGTAGAAAGGATGAAACTTCAAGCCAAAGACCTGGACAACCTGCCAAAAAATGTACCGGTCAGAGATATGCACATGCAAGGATATGACATCTTAAGGTAGAAAGCTATCACACAAGAAGGATATCCACAGCTAGTATATCACCAGGTTGCTGGTCTGTTTACACAGCTGTGTGTCATTACTACACTGGCTATAGCCACACCTCATAAATGGCCTTGTTGGGCAGGAATTTAAATAGCTGCCCTCATAATATTGGTCTATGCATCATACTAGTATTCCTGTGGTAAAGCACTGTGATGATCATGATCTGAGGATGTCTGGCAGTAGGTAATGACACAATACATTACAGTTTCAGAAAATGTCTGCTAAACAAAACAAGTACCCTGAGGAAAGTCCTGTGTACTCCTGAGAGGCATCGCTGTAGCACACAAAACCCTGGACTGGAGTACACCTATCTCTGGAATGGAGTTCCACCCTAACTATAGAAGGTCACACTGAGCATGTTCAGAATCAGAGGACATGTTGGAACCCACTTCGGAATATATGACTGTATTGTGTATATATGTCCGTGCATACAGACGGCTATATACACCTCAACTGTCCCCACACACACACACACACACACACACACACACACACACACACACACACACACACACACACACACACACACATCAGACAGGATAACCCTCAGCTAACTGTACATGGGCCATATGTGATACATCTGCATCTGTTGCATGAGATACACACACACACACACACACACACACACACACATATATATATATATATATATATATATATATATATATATATATATATATATATATATATATATATATAAATATATATATATACATATGGGAAACAGATAACATATGTCAAGCATACACACACATAGATGTGGTGAACCGAGAGACAGACAGAGATATATAGAAAGAGACAGACACAGAGAGACATAGACAAAGTGAGTCACACAAATGAATTCCCTGAATGGCATACAATGATGTCCTGCTGTGGACAGTGGCATATCAGTTGTAAACAGTTGCATGTGCCAGCATAAAAGGTGAGCCCCATTGCGTAACAGTACTGAGGTTGAGTTTATAATATCACATCACTTGCCTGTGTGTGTGTGTGTGTGTGTGTGTGTGTGTGTGTGTGTGTGTGTGTGTGTGTGTGTGTGTGTGTATCCATAGGTCCAAGTATTAGGAGACTCTTCCAACTCAGTACAATTCACATTGCCCTACTTCACAAAATCTGCTACTTTCATTCACCTTAGAAATACCATTGGACACCAATCACCCCAATAAGCTCAGTAGCACATGTGATAACTGCATAACACTATAGTACAGATAAATTGATAGGTAGGGGGTTCTAATTTCAATGCTGGCAACTGTTTGTGTGTGTGACAGTTGTGTATGTGAGAGTGAAGGGGTGTGTTTGTAGGTGAAACAGTTTTAGGCCATTCCCACCCAAACCTTCTCAGTGGCCCACTTTATCAGTCCTGCTGATGTCATTCCCCTTATTGGCACCTTTCGCCAGTCAGCAGCCCAGTAAGCTCTGTAGTTTGTGTGATAACTGTGTAACATTATAGTGCAAATCACTAGCTAGACTGGTTTTCTAATCTCAGATCTGACAAGTGAGTGTGTATGTAAGAAGCACATTGATAAGTCTTCCACCCTCTGCCCTAGTTTATCACTCCTGCTGATGTCATTCCCCCTATTGGCATCTTTGGTCAGTTGTCAACCCAGTAAGCTCTGTAGCATGTGTGATAACTGCATAACAAAAATAACACAGATCATTAGCTAGACAGGGGTTCTAATCTCAGCTCTAGAAAATGAGTATATGTGTGTGTGTGTGTGTGTGTATGTGTGTGTGTGTGTGTGTGTGTGTGTGTGTGTGTGTGTGTGTGTGTGTGTGTGTGTGTGTGTGTGTGTGTGTGTATGTTTTAAGAAGTATTTGATAAGTCTCCCACCCTCTGCCCTACTTTATCACTCCTGCTGTCATTCCCCTTATTGCCACCTTTGGCTAGCTGTCAGCCATGTAAGCTCTGTAGCCATGTCATAACGGTGTAACACAATAATACAAATCACTAGCTAGACAGGGGTTCTAATTTCAGATCGGGAAAATGAGTCTGTGTGTATGTTTGCAAGAAGAAGCATTTTGATAAGTCTACCACCCACTGCCCTACTTTATCAGTCCTACTGATGTCATTCCCCTTATCAGTACCTCTGGCTAGTTGTCAACCCAGTAAGTTCTGCAGCATGTGCAATAACTGTGTAACACTATCGTACAAATAATTAAATAGGCAGGGGTTCTACTCTCAGATCTGGCAAATGTGTGTGTGGATGTCTTAAGTGTATATGTTTGTAGGAAGAAGTATTTTGATAAGTTACTGCTCCTTTGGGTTCATAGGTGTGTACTAGGCTAATGGCCCTGGAGCCATTACAAGCCTAGCCCATAGAAGTGCCCTGCCACATTGCCACCTGACATTAGTTCCCAGTGCCCCATCAAGTAGAGCCACTGGAGTGATTTCTGGGGTGAACTTTCTATTACCAATCCATTCATCAAGATCTCTCTGGAACTGGGTCATCCAGGTTCTTTGTTTATCATGTATGAGAAGTCTATTCCAGAGCATGTGCAGTCTCTGGTTGATGAACTTGTCCCTCCAGCATATTGTGCTGAATGTGGTAATGAGGCTGAGGTCCCTGCAGTGTGCAGTACAGAGTGATTGGGATGTCTTTAGATGTAGCATTTGTAAAAGAGCTGGGTCAGACATGGCTTTGCAAGTCAAGCAGAGATTGCCTCTAAGTAGGTGATATGAGACAGAGAATAGCTGGAGTCTTTTGAGTCTGTCTGCATTGGACATGTGTTTAATGCCTAGGATCCTCTTTGTGAGGTACTTCTGTGGCCTCTCCAGCTGTTTCAGGTGTCTAGTGAGGTACAAGCCAAATGGGCCAGTATATCTGGTGATTGGTCTAATGAGGGAAGAGTACACAGAGGCACTAACATCTTTCTTTCTGGATTCAAATCCCTTAGTAATTAGATGTGCCACATAGAAAGATTTCCTGACTACAGTGGCAATGTGGTGGATAAAGGAAAGGTTGCTGTCAATCTATGTCCCCAGATCATTTATAATGCTAACAGTGTTCAGTGGGCTCCCATCAATGTGGTACTTAGTGGGAACTGAGATTTTACCAAAGGGGCTGATGATGCATTTTGTGGTGTTAAGCTTCAGGCCATGGTTTGCACACCAGTCAGTGGTCTCAGTGAGGTTTTTCTGTAGAATGTCTGCATCAGTTTAGGAGTTAATGATGGCTCCCAGCGTGCAGTTGTCTGTAAACTCGGTCAGCCAATATTCCCTTGTGTTGGTCTGAACTCCTGAGAAGTAGATGCTGAACAGGAGAGTACCCAGGACTGATCCCTGTGGGACTCCACTTGTGACTGGCTGGCAGTCTGACTTGGAGCTCACTACTTTCACACTGTGTGTTCTATCTGTCAGACAATTTGCAACCTCCCTAGTGATATAGGGGTTGATGCTTAGTTTGGTGGGTTCATCCATAATTCCTGACTGATGAATGGTATCAAGAGCCTTGGACAGATTGATATAGGCTGTATGCAGTGCCTTACTGTCATACACATCCCTGGTGACTGACTCAAAGAAGTCTACTAGGTTGAGCAGACATGATTTCCCTTTCACAAAGCCAGACTGTGTGAGGTCCAGAGTTAGGGAATTGCCTATATGTTTGTCAATCATGTCCCTGATGATGCGCTCCATAGCTGTACATATCAGACTCATCAGGCTATTGGACTGATAATTCCCAGGGTCTGTAGTTGCCTCACTTTTATGGAGAGGGATGACTGTCCTTTTGGGAGGGACAAAGCCTGAGGTGAGGCTGTGACTGAACAGAGCACACAGATGTGGTGCCAGGTATCTTAGTAGTTGATGTAAAACACAGCCAGGGAAATTTGGGGTCCCATGGAAGCTGTATTCTTGGCCATGGACAATGCAGGTGTACCCTGGGGGACAGTAATTCTGGGTGCCTGACATTCTTCTGGCATTCTAATTGTTATACTAGGGGGAGAGAGGGGTAAAGCTGACACTGACTGTGTTGGCAAGAATGTTGGCATTATCTGTTGGCTCAGTATAGGAGGAAGTATTGTGCAGTATTTCTGGGTATTGGCCTGGAGGTTCTTGATATAACCATCAAAGGATTTGGAATTGTCAGTGTCTGCTGCAATTCTGCCATCATAGGTGGCTTTAAATGATTTCATGAGGGATCTCAAGTTGTTGTTGAAGCTAATAAGGGAGTTTTAGCACTCTTGGGACTCCACCTTTTTCTGCAGCAGTTTCTACCTTCTGTTGTATGGGTCATTTACTTCAATTTTTTCTGAAGAGTGGGCTGTTTATTTAGATGTGGAACTTGAGGAGAACCTGGTTCAGGAGTGTTTAGTGGCTAAAATCCATCATAAAGGAACCTGGTCAAACAGTTACTTACATTTGAGAGTAATCACCCCTATACTCAGAAGAGATCTATTGTTAAGGGCCAGTTGGTTAGGGCAGCAAGGATGGTATCCCTGGAGAGTGACTTCTTGGTGGAAGTGGATTTAATTCAAGGTCTCTTTCTCAATAGGGGATATCCTGACCATTTGATAACTGAGTTGACTAAGGAAGTTTGCTCCAAAAGGGAGAATAGCTTTTATTTTCCTATTTTAGGAAATTTGGTAGACCAGCCAGTTTCTATTCCGCATACAACCAAAACCACTACCCCCTATCTATGTAGTTTTATCACAACTTTTAACATAGATGCAGGGGATATTTTTTCTATAATAAAGAAAAATTGGTCATTATTATTGCCAGAGTTGCAAATGTCCGATCAGATAGATAATACCCCTAAAGTGATGTTCAGGAGGGGGTTGAATTTAAAGAAAATGTTGGAAATGAAATCTAACTACACCCTAGCTAGGACAGGGATGTTCAAGTGTAATATGTGTAAGTTTTGCCGTTATGTAAAAGCAGGGACCTCTTTTCACCATTGGGAACAATAAATATAATACTAAGGGTAGATGTAATTGTACTAGCTCACATGTAGTCTACTTGGCCAAGTGTTCCCTATGTCCAGGGTTTTACATAGGCAAGACTGACAGGAAGCTGCAGGAACACCTATATGAGCACCTTTATGCCATCAGAAAAGGGAAGATTAAAAATGCACTGGCCAAGCATATTAAAAAATGTTCGAATCATGAATTTCATTTTGTAGTGATTGACCAGGTGGTCCCTGGTGAGAGGGGTGGCCCCGATTCCTTATTTTTGGGATTAAAAGAGTTATTATTGCAGTTAAAATTGGAGGCCTACCACTCCCCGGGGCTGAATGGCATGTTATCCATTTCCTGTGTTTTGAAATTTAGGAGCCTTATGAGATAAATTGAATGGGGTATGTTTATTTGTATTTTTATTTTTATTTTTGTTATTATTTGTATGTTTATTTTTATTTTAGTTATGGCAATTTTTGCTTGGATGCCTTTTTGTATTTTTATATGTATTTGTATGATATGTTTTTGCTTTAAGGTTGTGCCCCAGATGCAGGAGTCTACAGTGATTGTTCTTGGCTGTAAGAGATTTTAACTGAAGTCATGTGGTATTTTAATATGTTTCCAATTAGTATGTAAGTATCCAATGTGAAGGGAATGTTTTTATCTTTCTGAGAAAGTTGGTGTGGAGACACCAATGAAAAGCTTATGGTGGTGAGCTTAATAAATTTCTATTTTGAGTATCTACTTCTACTGGAGTTCGGACTGGTGTTTATTTTTCCTAGTCATTGTTGGGGAATTGTCAGCTGGCTTCCTTGTTTTGTAGTTTGCTTGAGTGTTTTTACCGCTGGTGGCTGTCAGGTGTGCTAGAACAATTGATTAAAAAACTGCTGAAGTACAAAGCTATTTGGGTTATTTGAAGTGCAGGAGAGAAAGAACTAGCAAGATCTAAGGGAAAAACGGAAGGCAGACTTTGTGGCACCTGTAACAGTTTACCTCAACTGTGCAGCTTTGGCCAGTTATCAGCCCGGTAAGGTCTGTAGTGTGTATGGTAACTGCATAACACTATAGTACAAATAACTAGATAGGTAGGGGTTCTAATCTAAATATGAGCAAGTGTGTTTGTGGGAGAATCATATACTGCGTGTGTTATATCATTTTGAGTTGTGTACCACCCTGTAAACTTCCCATCACCATACTTTACTAGGCCTGATGATGTCATTCACCTTAGAAGCCCCTTGGGAGTAGGTGAAACCATATAAGCTCCATGGCACATCAGATAACTATGTAATACTGTAGTAGAAATAACTAGATAGCTAGGGGTTCTAATCTCACTACTGGCAACTGTTTGTGTGTGTTTGTGAGCAAATCATATACTGTGTGTGTTCTGCCATTTTGAGTTGTATACCACCCTGTAATGTTCCCATCACCCTACTTTACTAGACCCGCTGATTTCATTCACCTTTGAAGTACCTTGGGACTAGATGAAATCATGTAAACTCTGTGGTGCATCTGATAACAGTGTGATACTATAGTAGAAATAACTAGATAGGTAGGGGTTTCTAATCTCAATACTGGCAAGTGTGTCTTTGGGTGAAGATCATATCCTGTTTGGTTGATACCACTTTGATTTGTGTACCATCCATGCCAGTTTACCACCTCTCGATAGCATTACTTTATATAGTGTGCCAATGGTATCTGCCACACATACAGCATGTTAAACCACTGTGCACTCCATACCAGTCACTTGTACAGATGTCTATGGAATATCCAGATGTTTGCAACCTATATTTGGTCTGTGCCCCTTAACAATGCCCATGTATGTGATATTGTTGTCAAATTAGCCACAGTGAGTGCAGTGACACACATGCCAGCATCAAGCTCATACCTGACTGAAACATCATGGTGATATATCATCTGCTACATTATCACTTGTCCAGGATTGTAGGTGCAAATATGACACCATATCCTATTTCTGGTGGGTTATCTCACCATCCATGAAGGCATTTAGAACATTATGTGCTGTAAGTGGTAGTGCGTTATGTCTCATGCATATAATCTATTTGGGGCATGTTGTGTATGCAGTAGTATAGTACATCAAGGTGGAAATGGAGAATTGCTACCCGTCAATTGCTAGCTGTGTTTATGTTACTGTGTGCACATCCCCTGTATCAGTCCTTACTGTGTGTATGCAAAGGATATACCATTTTGTCTCCCTGTTCCACCCTGTGAACTCAGGAATACATACCACAAACCTGTCATACACAGTATCATGCATGCTCTCATCAACTGCATCAGGCTTGAGTGTATGGGAAAGAAATGTCAGGGCCAACAGGTGTTGACAGGTGAATCTGTTGCAGTTAATGTAATGGCTACGCTTGTGAGGGAACTGCTGACAGTACTGCAGTAACCTGTTCTGTATGTATATGCCTGTGGTAACACACAAAACTGAGCTGACATGTCTGAAGGCTACCTGTCAGTGACAAGGGGTATGTATGCAAGGTCATACTGTCTGACAACAGTGTCCCTCACACACTGTTGTATGCATACAGACCTGGTACATGCACATATAAAGCTCTACGTTGCCTATGACACAGTCGTTGTATTCCCACTCTGCCATACTCCCTCTTGGGAATGTCTGCAGGGCCACAGCCTGCAGACACACAGACACCTGAAACACAAACATAATACAGCATGTCAGACTACATTCAGTCAGTGGTACTAAGCAATAATGCATCCTGGCAAGTAAGGTACATACACCTGTATGTGTATCCATAACAAATGCAAGCAGGCAGCATCTTATATAATATTACATGGCCACACTGTACTATATCACCCTGTGAATCAGACCCATATTAGCATGTTCCTGTATGGTATGGATGACACGGAAGTGGCACAGGTATCACCATATGCACAGGGTGTGGTGTGGGTTTGCCAGAGGTCTAGGCTGGCCATATGGTTGACATCTTGTGTGTGTGTTTGGAGGTGTATACAATAGATCAGCTGTGCAGAGGTGCTGTGTGTGTCTGGAAGTGACCTGCCTATGATACAGATGTGTGTGTATATATATGCACATAGTCAAATCATGTGGCTGCCTACACAAGGGTACATTGGACAGCTGTGGACCATACATTGCAGGGTGTCCAGTTCACCGTCTCCAGCCACAAACATGGAAACTGGTCCTGCCAGGGGTATCACTGGCACCATCAGGTGCAAGGCCAGATGCATTACTGCTTTCTGATGTTGACTGCTGTCTGCTGGATCCGTGCCTCTGATGGGACTGGACAGGACCATGTGCCCAGGGCCTGCTCTGGTGTGATGTGGACAGTAACCCTCCTTTGGTACTGCTGGTGTCACTGTCATTATGGGAGTGTGAAGGTGCATGGCCCCGTAGAATCTCAGCTGTTGTTGTTGCTGACCTACATCCACGTGGCCGATGCCATTCTCCCACCTCACACTGTAGCACAGACAAGCTACGGTCAAGGATTGCCAAGGTCTCACCCCACTGTCTATTCATGACCTCAGTATTTTGATGTGTGGCCTCAACAAGGTGATGTATGCTACCACTTAAATCAGGAAGAGTTGCATCCACCACCCCTGAGTATTTGTATGGTGTGGTGTTCACTACATGCCTGTGCATCCATGACAGCCTGAAACATGCATCTGGTGAATCCGGCTGTGGCACTTGAGACAGGGGATTGAAGAGCAGCAGTCCTCTTGTGAGCACCCCTGTCCATCCACTTGTGTGTGACGTCACCTGCACTCTGTCTATGGCCAGTGTCTACATTCACACCTGCCATAGTCATCACACATGCCTGTTCAATGCCACCACCTGCTAACTGTCCATCATCTGTGGCAACTGGTGAAGGGGTATGTGAGGAGGACATTGTCACTGTGTGTGGGGATGGTGTGGACAAGAATGGGATGCCAACCAATGCACAGATTTAGCCCCTGACAACCCCACCTGTACATCACTAGTCCTATCATCATTGTCAGTGTATGCAGAGATAATGACATCAGTTTCCAAGTGGGAGGGACCCCAAACCCCATCGCCACTTGTGAGGGGAAGAAAACATATATACATTTATATCTGCACTTTGAGGTTAATTGGTACAAACACACACACACACACACACACACACACACACACACACACACACACACACACACACACACGCACACACACACTTACAGGTGAGGTGGCATAAATCTGTTACACAGACCACACAATACCAAAATGGTGACATACATAACACACGACCCTCAAGATCATGCATTGCAACCAGTTTTCCTACATGCAACTAGCAATATAGAGCTCTGGGATATGTGATTAGTGTTAGTAGGTGATGGCCCTTCCCCAACACAGACTGCACCATGCATACATCATTGCTGTTCACCTGGCACACTGGCAAGTACTACAGAGCATACCTCACAACTGTACAGATCCTCGCAGGATGTGTAGATGTCTGTCTCATATATTTGCTCTGTTTCTCATAACCCCTGTGTTTCTATGATACATAACTGGAATGATCTGAGGAGTGACATCACTGATTAGTGACATACATTTGAGTGTCAGACCTCCAAACCAGCAGTAAATGTATGGTCACACAATTCCTGTCACACTACCGACCTTCTAAGCTTACAGTGGATTTAATAAGTGTACACAACCCTGTTAACATGCCATGTTCTTGTAATATATGAGATGACACCGCAATATCATCATTCATCATCATCATCCCCTTTTTCCTATTTACATGGGGTTGGGGTATCGTATTAACTGTCGCCAACTCTCTCGATTCAGTGCCACTCTCCTGCCTTCTTCAACACTCATGCCTGCCTGTCGCAGATCTTCTTTCACACAATCCATCCACCTCTTTGCTGGATGCCCAAGCTTCCTCTTACCTTCTTCCTGTCTGTCCCAAATCTCCCTCACCAGATTGCCTTCTGCTTTTCTACACATGTGCCCATACCATCGTAATCTGTTCTCTTTGATCTTTTCTGCAATTGGAGCTACTTTGGCTTCTGCTCTTATGTCCTCATTTATTCACCTGTCCCGCAGTGTGCATCCTACCACCTTCCTCAGGCACTTCATTTCTATCACCTCTAGCTTCTTCAACTGTTCTGCCTTTACTGCCCAGGTTTCTGTACCATACATTAGTACTGGTCATACCACTGTCTCGTGCACCGTACTTTTCAGCTTTTTTGGCATTCTTCTGTCATAGACTACACCTGATACTCTATGCCAAATGGCTGCAGCCCCTCTGATTCTAGCTTTGACCTCTTCATTCAGACTACCCTTCTCCTCAACCACCCCTCCCAGATACTTGAAGCTGTTTACCTGTTCCACTATCTTCCCATCTATCTCTATTCTCAGCTTCTTCTGATTTCCCCAATCTGCTGCCATTACCACTGTCTTATCTGTGCTTAGTTTCATCCCATGTGCCTTCAGATTTGCATTCCATTCTCCTATCCTATGCTGAAGTTCTAGCTCAGAGTCTGCCTGCACTGCCACATTGTCTGCATACAGCTGCTTTGTTGCTCTGACCCCTCCAACCTGTTTGCTGATGTAGTTCATTACCAGTATGAACAGCAGTGGGCTCAGAGCTGAACCCTGGTGTACACCCACTCCCACTGGGAACCTCTCAGTGAGGCCAAACACTGTTCGTACTTCAGTCACTGGGTCCTTGTACATAGTCTGCACTAATTCTACCAATGTTTCTGGGACTTCAAACCACCACAGTACTGCCCAGATCAGCTTTCTTGGGACCTTGTCATATGCTTTATCCAAGTCTATGAAAGCCCAGTTTGACTCTCTCCTCTTCTCTAGTTTCTTCTCAAGTATCTGTCTTAATGCAAACATCGGGTCAATTGTGCTGCATCCTGATCTGAATCTGAACTGCTCATCTCCCATCTTACATTCTACTGTTCTGCGTATCCGTTTATCAATCACCCGCTCCAGAACTTTCATGCAATGTGGTAGGAGTTTGATGCCTCTGTACTGTCCACAGTTGTGGATGTCCCCTTTGTTCTTGTACACTGGCACGAGTATGCTTATTCTCCAGTCATCTGGGATATGCCTTTCTCTTTACACTGCAATTAGTACCCTCAGGAGCCATTTCTCCCCTAGCTCACACAACATCTTTATCATATTTGCTGTGACCTCATCTGAGCCTGCTGTTTTCACTGACTTCATTTTCCTTTGTACTGCTCTTACTTCTTCTAAGCTGGGCTCCTCTTCTACTCTCATTGAAGGCTGTTTCTGGGGCAGTACCGCTTCTGTGGGGATTTCTTCATTTGGAAGCTGCTGGAAATACTCATTCTATCTGCCTTTGATGTCATGTGGGCTGGTGAGCAGGTTGTTGTTGGAATCCCTTATGAAAAGTGTCTGACTATCTTCTTTATCTTTCTGTCTTTGTCTTGCAACCTGGTATAGTTTATTTGTGCCCCTTACTGAGTCACTTTCCAGAAGCTGATAGAGTGCCTCTGATACCCTATTCTTTGCTATTGCAACTTCTTTCTTATTTTCTTTGTTAGCCAACCAGTAGTCCTTCCTAGCTTGGTCTGTCTTTTCAATCTCCCACTTCTTCTGCACTCATTCTTTCTTTTGATTACTTCCTGCACTTCTGCATTCCACCACCAGCTTTCCTTATGTACCTTATTTCCATACCTGGCTCGGCAACATATCTTTTCTGTGGTCCTTACACATCCTGTGTTTAGGCGCTGCCAGTCTTCTTCAACTCCACTTATTTCCTCTTCTTCTTGGGGTGCTAGAGCCCTGAGTAATTCCTTGAACTGCTGTACTTTCTCTCCAGTCAACTTCCAGGTATTCAGCCTGGTCTCTGTTGACCTTAGAGCCTTCTCTAACCACTGCTTGCAGCTGATTGTGGCAACTACTGGTTTATGCTGTGAACTGACTGTTTCACTGGGGATGACTTTGCAATCATGGATTCTATCCCAGTGCCTTTTCCTTACTAGGAGGAAGTCTACCTGAGTTGCATGTTGGCTACTCTTGTATGTGATCTTGTGACTGTCTCTCTTTCTGAACCATGTGTTGGCTACTATCAAGCCATTTGCCAGACAGAAGTCTAGAATGGCTTCTCCTTCTTTATTCCTATTGCTCCACCCATGTGGACCCAGGCAGTCCTCATATCCTGTTCTGTCTGTCCCGATATGTGCATTTAAGTCATCCATTATCAACACCATTTCATGTTGTCCTGCTTTATCTAGTAGGTCCTGCAACTGTTGCCTGAATGCACTTTTTCCTCACTATCACAACCCTGTGGTGGGGCATAGACTGAGATTATGAATACTGTCCTATCATTACACTGGAGTCTGATTGCCATGAGTCTGTCATTAATTCTGATGATATCCCTCACTGACTTCTGAAGCCTCTGTCTCACCACAATTCCTACACCATTTCTAGCCTGTCCACCACCTGAGTAGTAGATCTGGATCCCAAGCCAAGTGGCTTTGTTGCACTGCCCTTCCATCTCATCTCTTGGATACATAGGATGTCCAGCCTCCTCCGTATCATCATGTCATCCACTTCTATGCTGCATCCTGTCAGTGAACCTACATTAAGCGTAGCAATTCTCAGTTCATGTTTGGCAGGTTGGTTGGTTTTATGTCCAGCTTTCACTCAACAGAGCTATCCCAGGTAACCCAGTCTGGGCAACTAGACACCAACCAGCCAGTAGCCTATTGACCGAGGGCTGCTGGTATGGTGGGCACACACTGGCCAATAGGGGCACATATACCTCTCCCACTGTTAGCATGGGTCAATGGTGTGGGTCAGAGAGTAGGCCGGGTCCTCAACCCACTTATCAAAGGTAACTACCCATGCCCATTTTTATGGCGACAGTCTACATGACTGAATCATCTAGAGCCATATTTTACACCATCGAGTGGCTAGCAGTTTGTGATCCATGTTCTCCTATCTTAAGGATACTGCGCACCACAATAGATGCCCAAATCAGTTGGTCTTTTTACAACTCTTCCCCCCATTGGGCACCATGTAGAGTCTGTGCGGCTGCCCACAGCTCCATTCATTGGTGAGTTTGAGATGGAAACACTCAGCATGTTTTTCAGACATGGGAGAGACCCCAAGGAGACACAGAGAGAACATGCTAACTCCAAACAGGCATTAGTCGGAGGTCAGGATCGAACCTTGCACCTTGTGCATTGGAGGCGAAGACCTTAACCACTAAGCCATCTGGTGGACTGCAATAATGCATACAAATATGTTATCCACCTTTCATGTGGCATATGACCTCTGCAATCCAATCAATAAACAAATGTGTTACATGTAAAATATAATTAATGAAACATGTACAATATGGTGGTTGCATAAGAGTACACACCCTTATAATGATAATTTGTTGAAGCACCTAGTAAGTGACTTACACTATTCACTCTTCTTGTGAAGGTGTCTATCAGCATGGCACATCTTGACTTGACATTATTTGGCCACTCTTCCATGCAAAGGTCACCCAACTCTGTCAGATTGCAAGGGCAGCTCATGCGCACAGCCCTTGCCAGATCACACTGGGGTTTGTCTATCTGGTGTAGGTCTAGGCTCTGTCTGGGCCAGTCCATAACAATGCGTGTTCAGGTGGAGCCCTTCTTAGGTAGCTTTGGATGTATGCTTCGGGTCTTTGGCATGTTGAAGGTTGACACCCCTCCCTATCCTCAGTGTTCTTGCAGATGCCTGATGGATTAGGACCAGACATGGGTGTTATTTGGAACTGTTCAAAATTCCCACCACCGTGACTACAGGCCCAATTCTGGCTATGGAACAGCATCCCCACAGCATGCCACTGTCACCAGTGTGATTCACCATGGGGATGTTGGTGTTCAGGTTAAGAGGGGTGTTACTTGTTCACCACACATACCTTTTGGCATTGTGTCTGTGAGGTCAATCCATAGGCTCATTACACCATAATACATTTTCACACATGCATTTGGGAGACTTAATGTGCTGTATTGCAAATTGTAGCCACCCCTGGATGTTTTTTGGTGTGGGGTAATGCTTCCATCTTCTGACCATACTCCGTAGTCCAGTCATATGCAGAATACGGGAGAGTGTTCTTACACGTAGTACGCAACACCAGTACTTGCAAGAAACTCCTGCAATTCCATCAGTGTTGGTGTACATCTCCTAGCAGCTTCCCTGACCAGATTTTGACATGTTTTGTCATCATTTTTGGAGGGACGTCAAATTCTTTTCAACAGTACTGTTGTCCTATATTTAATCCACCTTTTGACAACTGTCCCCGCTATGTTCCATGGTGTATACAATGTTGTGGTAATGCTTTTGTACCCTACTCTTGACTGATACCTTTCAAATATGAGATCCCTTTGTTGCATTGTAAGCTGATTACAGGCCATGGCTGTTGCTGTTGCAGGCAACTGAGCAAATGTCATGAATATCCTACTTGGACAGCAGACTGTTATTTGGTGTTACTCAGAGTGCCCTTACTTGATGGCAGATGTGTCCCCAAGCAGACTGAATGTTGTCAGTAAATCACAAGCTGCTGCAATAAAATATTATTTGAAGGGTGTGCACACATATGCATCCCGCTAATTGTAAAGTTTGTATACTCCATATTTGGTGCCCAGCAGATTGATTGGTTTTACAAGTGAATTGTTCATGTCATAGGTCAAATTGCAGGTTGGAAAAGGTGTGGATATACATATTGTGGTCTCAATTTATATATATATATATATATATATATATATATATATATATATATATATATATATATATATAAAACAAACATCTGGCATCTTAACAGGGGTGTGTACACTGTTGTATGAGAGTAATGTTTCACACATGTCCCTACCTTAGGCTGTTTGTCCCCCCATTTTTTTGGTCTCTGTCCAGAAGTCTTGCACTGACAGGTTGTGAGGTATGCTACAAGGATATTACATTCTCTTCAGATAGGCATCTGTGGTTACCACTGTGCTGCAATGCAATTAACCCCACCACAAGCGAACATGCACATAAAGCTCTATGGCTATGAGTGACAGTTTTGTGCATTGTACATTGCATGGCATTCACATGCCTGGGGTATTGGCAAACCCTAACAGAACAATTCCATACTGACCAGCTTCAGGCCACCATCCCACATGCAGACCAGATGGACCTAAGTAGTTATGGGAGAGAAGTATTGTCAGCAGACTCACATGTGGCATTGGTACAGGGTGGATGCAGCATGTCTGCACATTTACAGGACAACCGCCAATACTACCCAATTTGCTGTCCTTCACCATAGATGTGCACTTCTGTACATTAGAAAACCCCATCTACAACTGCAACCTGACACATGCGTGTACATACCCTACAAATACAAGTATGTCTGCTGCACTAGTCTAGTAATCTCCAATGGGTCCTTACCTGCACACTCCTCGTCCATTGTGGGGATGCCACCCACCTCCAGCATGTGTGGGGTCTGTACCCTGAAATTGTACTGGGATGGGTGCCACAAAGTTGCCGAGGAACTCCTTGGTGGGTGTCAGTGGGGCCTGCATGTCTGGGCCCCCACATGTGGCTGTACGGTCCCTGGCCACTGCAGCAGCCCTTTGCCAGGCATGGCATATTATGTCATTTGCATGATGCCAGACTGGTTTGTATGTGCGTGCGTGCAGGCCGACATCATTTACCTTGTGGACAAGGTTGTCCCACAGGCCGGTTCTCTCCTGCAGATGTTGCTGGCTCTGACAAAACATTATGGCATGGTTCTGTAGTAAGGCTTCTATGACTATATCTGTCTCAGCCAGTGAGGAAGTAGACCTTTGCTGATGCAACATTGCACCTGGAAGACATAAAAAGGGAAACACATTACAGGACCTCATACAATTGGCAACAGTATGTACAGAGCCTGCACAGCTACACTGAATACCAGTAGCCACCACTTCACAACCACAACATACCCCTGTAATCTATCAGCACTGTATCTGCTTGCATTGCACTGCTGGTCCTGATGTGTCATATTCCCCCCAATGAGGGCTAGTTTATTTCATAATCCTCTACTCCTCATTCATGTCTGTGTAGAGGGATGACATTGGCCATCTTCCATGTGGATGAGTTGTGGATGATGCCAAGGTTTGGTGTGAATACAGTGTGTAATGGAGCTGGGAGCACATGCCTGAGTTCATGTAGGATGTGGACAGGGATATTATCAGGTCCCATAGATAATTACATTTGTTGCCTTTCAGTAGGCAATATGTACCTGCTCACTGGTGATGAGGGGAGGGGAATGGTGTGGGCACTTTGTATATCTACCTATAGTGATGCTGAACCAGGGAGTGATGTTTGCCCTAAAACTATCTGCAGCAGGTTGGATATAGCTATGTTGTGCGTGTATGTGGTCTGATTGACCTCCATTACAGGGTGGGTAGGTTTGTTGCCTCTGAAATTGCAGACATATGTAAATATGGCCTTGTGATTGGCCTTCGTGGATGTGTCCAATTTGTACTCATAGTTAGCCTTACAGTACTCCACCTGTGACCTTATATGCTTGATCAAACAAAGGCTGACTTGATGCCAAGTTGGTGCAAGCTCCTAATTTGTCCTGTACAGCCAATATAGGGACCAAGTCTGTAGTTTGTGTATTGCTGCTGTCCAGCAAAGGGGATTACTATACTTTGGTGGAGGCAGGTTTTACAAGTAAGGTATTGCAGAGTACATACAGCTATGCTGGTGATCATATAGCTGTTTGCAGTAGGCATGGACACACAGTCATACCACAGTTGGACACCTCTCCAGTTTCAAACAGATAATCATGCTTATTGTAGTACCCATGACTGTGTCAGGGTAATGCAAAAACCAGTACATGTAGAAATGTCACTCTGTTGGATGCACAGTAACTAAGATTACACAAATGTACAACATGTACAGCTTATTTAACTGACATTTTGCATCCCATGTCTGTTGTTATGAGGTGGTCAGATACACCTACTCGTACTTTTATATTATTTTGCTTGCTAAGCCACATGTGTATGTTTTACCGCTCCAGCTTATCATAGTGTTTTTATAAAGTATGTTTAACCTCCTGTGTCTCTACTGCTCTTGTAAGTAACACTCTGTCAACTACTGACTTGTACTTGTCCTCACCAGTTCTACCCTCCACTGTATTGACTCTCAACATACTTTCAGCTTAGGGTTTTACGTCTTCTCTATCTCTTTTTCAGCTATTAAGCCTTGTGCCTGTGACAACAAACTCTCCATCTTCCCTAACGTAACAAGGCAGAAGGAAAGCTCTCAGGAACAAAAGGGCTTACCCAACAGGAATCCCTGCGTGTATTTAAAGCCCAGCTAACCTAACTTCACAGTATAAGCTACTGATCTTATAGGTATTAAACTGAACTTTATGAGTGTCTAAAGTATAACCTGTTGTAAGGGCCAGCACACCCAAGGACCAATCCTAGGCCATCCCCTACTTTCTCACCTGTTTTCTTCCTTTACCTCCTATTTTTAGTCTGAATGTAACTCCTTTCTTCCTCCACTAGAGGGCAGCAGTACTATAGCATGTAAAGTTGCTTTTTACCTCCTACTCAATCTTCTTTAATCCCTGTGGGGCAGCCTTCCTCTGTGTACCCCTGCAAATTCCCTTACTGGAAGTAATACCCCCATACTCAATAGATTAAATCACCAACCTTGTACTGTTTAATACCATTGTCATTGAACTTCTGTGAATGAGAGAAAAGAAGTACCCTTTCAGTGTTAACATAAGTACACCTTTACCCTACTCTACCTGTCTTTTCTACTCCTTTTTAAACCCCCTTTTCACTTTTAAGTCCAGATACTTTTTCTTAGTTCAACTGTCCCTTTCCCTCTCCCTTATACATTCTTCCCTTCTTTACACATTCCACTCTGTTTGCCTTATACTAATTATCTATAGAATAAATCCTTACCTTCCCTAAGCCTGGGGAACCCAGTTGCACTGCATAACTGATTATCTCCAGCCTCCAGCTGTTAACCGCTCCATTCGCCCTGCAGGCTCACTCCGCTCCCTATACCCTACCCTCAATTCCTACCCACCCTTCTTTACACATTCCATTCTATTTGCCTTATACTAATTATCTATAGAATAACTCCGTACCTTCCCTTAGCCTGGGGAACCCAGTTGCACTGTATAACTGATTGTCTCCAGCCTCCAGCTGTTACCCGCTCTGTTCGCCCTGTGGGCTCACTTCACTCCCCTACCCTACCCCCAATTCTCACCCACCCCAGTGTCCTTACCTTTATACATCCCTTACCACACCCCCTCCCTAATCCCACCAATCTTCACAATCCATTAACCTAAAACACCCACCATAATTGTCTACTACCCTTATAAGCTATTTTATACTAATCACACCACACCCTCTCTCCCATTAACCACCCTCTTTAGTTTCCTCCCCATTTTCTCTTCTCAGTCTTTATTCACCTTGCTTCCTACATCTCTACTCAACCCCTACAACATTGTACTCATTATCTTCAAACATGACTATAACTGTAAAACCTAAACTCACCAAAATCATATTCTTAGGCATAATTTCTACTTTCCTGATTTATTCCTACATCATCACCACATTTGAAAAACCATACCACTACCACTTTTATTACTCCAATAAACAAACAACAATGTACAATTCTATCATCCCTAAATGTCAAATTAACATTACATCAACTCCCAGCTACCTACTACCTAAATACCATAGAATCTCACACATCAAATACCATACATCCACAAAAAGGAAAGGGAAATTTCTAACAAACTTTATAAATAACCCTACATCATGACTCTGTAAACTCAACTTAAGAGATGGTGACATCCACCCCAACCCTGGCCACACAAATCACACTCTACTAACAACTCAGCCCAATCTCCCCAACTCTTTCCTAATAGGACACCTGAATATCCGAAACATTAATAACAAAATAACCCATCTCCATGCCCTCCTTGATACCCATAACTGTGACATCCTCTGTCTAACAGAAACATGGTTAAAACCAACAACCAAAGACAATGAAATCATTCCACAAGGCCACAATATACTTAGGCTAGACCGTATAAAAAGTAAGGGTGGTGGAGTTGCAATCTTACTCAAAGAGGGACTTCAAATCTCCACTTTACCATTTGACCCACCTAAAAATAGCAAGGCTGAGGTACTTATTACCAAATTCCAGACTAACAAGAACACATCCCTATATATCATTTGCATCTACCTTCCACCTGGTAATAATATTAGTATGATAGAGAATATATTAAGCCAGGTGTCCTCCACATACCTCCAAGAAACTATTATACTTGGTGATTTTAATACTGATTGGACAACTATCAAAGCTGATAATCCCTCATCCCTAATCAACTTTCATGGATTCAGTCAAACTATAACCTCCATTACCAGAATCAACAAACCAAACAAAAAAGAGAGCATACTAGACTGGATTCTTATAAATAGACAACAACAAAGGCACAATGTTGAAAGTCTACCCAGCGATATTAGTGATCATACTTTAACCTGTATCCTTAGGCATAAAAATGATATCTCAAATCCCCCCATTTATAGAATCATACGTACCAACAAACATTTCAACCCAAGATTATTCCAAAATGAACTAAATGCTTGTGACTGGAACCCTTTAAAAATTCTACCACTTGAACAAGCCATTGACTATCTAAACTCTAAATTTCTATCTATCCTTGATAAGCATGCACCCAAAAGGACCATCAAAATGAAAGACAAACCAGCCCCCTGGCTTTCCAAAGAAACCAAACAAAAAAATCTTACTTAGAAATAAATCCTGGGCAAAGTGGAGAGCTAACAAAAATACTTCTGAGCAACAACTGTTTAAGCAACTGAGAAATAGTACAAAAAAGGCAATACTATCTGACAAAAAAAAACTACTACTATAAACTACAACAAAACCACCAAAATAACCCAGCAGAAGTTTTGGTCTAGTATAAATAAACTCCTTTCCCCAGGGCACTCTCAGGCACCAGCCCCACTTCAAGCAGACCCAAGCACACCCCATCAAACAGCCAATGCCTTTAATTCCTTCTTTACGGAAACCATACAAACACTAGCAAGCCAACTTACTCTAGACAGCTCAAACATTACCACTTCCACACCTAGTACTCTACCTGCTTTCTCAATACAACCAGTCTCTACCACTCTTACCTTCAAACTCATCCAAAAACTTAAGCCCTTACCCCTTCTGCTGACCAGCTACCTTCTGAATACCTCCAAAAAGCAGCCAAAGTAATTTCTTATCCTATATCCATCCTCATAAATAGAACCATTAAGGAAGGGAATGTTCCTAAAATCTGGAAAATCTCCCATATCATTCCCCTTCACAAAGGTGGAAACTCAAACAACTACTCTAACTATCGGCCAATAGCACTTTTATCACCCTTAGCTAAAATTATGGAAAAATGTGCTCATCGTCAACTGTTAAACCATTTAACACAAAATAACATGATAGCTAAATGCCAACATGGTTTTAGGCCATCCCATAGTACCATGACAGCCCTGCTACCCTTTACAGATGTTATAAATAGAAATCGCAATAACAACTGCCTCTCATCTGCTCTCTTTATTGACCTCTCCAAAGCTTTCGACATGGTTAACCATGACCTTCTTATCAACATTCTTGAATCCTTCACCCTTGACTCTTTAGCAATTAAATGGTTCAGGTCCTACCTAACCAATAGACAACACGCAGTTCTTTGGGCAGATAATATATCATCTCTTCTACCTGTCACCCCTGGGAGTCCCTCAGGGCTCTATTATAGGTCCACTTCTCTTCTCTCTTTTTATTAACGACCTGCATGTAACAATCCCAAATGCCACCTGCATTCAATATGCAGATGATTCACCATTAATCTGTTCAGCAAGCTCACCATCTGCACTACATTCCCTGACACAGAAAGTATTCAATTCAGTTGAAACTTGGTTCAGTAAATGTTGCCTCCTTCTTAATGCTAAGAAAACCAAGCTCCTTCTTTTTACACCAATCAATAAGTCCACCCTAATAGATTCTCTATCACTTCCAATAATGATACTATCATACACCCTGACTGCACAACCAAGTTTTTAGGAATTACTATTGATAACAACCTTACATTTGATAATCACATAAATAACACCATTAAAACTATCAACAAGAAAATTGGTTCCTTATATCGAATTAAATCCTTCTTAACTCCAACAGCTAAAACCCAAATTGCACACTCCCATTTAATTTCTACTCTTCTTTATGCCTCTCCCATATATACTAACCTCAAAAAGAATAACCTTGGCAAACTGGAGCATGCCTAAAACAACATCACCAGATTTGCCACGAGTAATCCTTTTCGTACCCACCACTGCCTAAATCTCATGCAGCTGGGCTGGCTAGAAATTCAAAACCTTCTAAAAATCTCCCAACTAACCATGGCCCACAAGATATTTTATCAACCTAATAGAACTCCTATACTATCCAATCTCATAATCCCCTATAAAAACCTAGATATACTACGCTCCTCTAACAAGCTTCTAGCTAGCATAACCAAAACTAACAATTTGGCTGGAAACTCCCTGTTTTCTAACACTGTGGGAAAAGACTGGAACCTACTTCCCAATGAACTAACATCACTCTCTTCTTTGCCTCTCTTTAAACAAAAGCTCAAAACACACTTTAAAATACACTGGTTATGCCCATGCAGTAAACCAGACTAACCCTTGCCTGTGCTCATATTTGTCTATGCCCTACTAAGTTTTTTTTCCTCATTATTTCTCTTATGAGGAACTGAACTGGTGATCACAATGATACATACTGGTTGCCAAAAAAAAAAAAAAAAGATGCATACTTTATTTCTACTATGTTTATGTACTATGTAACAAGTATGATTCCTTCATTGTTTGTATTTCATGTTTTTACTGTTTGGAGCTTTTCTCCCCGGGCCTCTACTGAAAATGGAAATATATCCACCTAGAACAGCCCGGTCAACAAATGTAAAATAAATAAATAAAATAAATAAATACTGACATGTGCACAGGTAATACCTGATATACATTTCTGTTCTATGTCAGTATGGCACACTGTATTCACACTCTTGCTGCCCAGTCATCCATCTCAACCCATTAGAGCAGGACATCTGTAGGATGCCACACATACATGGGGGGCAATGGGACAAAATTAGTGACACTGTTTTAATATTGCTGTAACACACGAATCATTCAATAGCACAGTAGCCTTTGCATTGACAGACATACCCTGAAGGATGCCCAACACTCATATGGCAGGAAGAGAGGAGAAAGGCTAGGAGTGTGGTAGTGAGGGTAAGATATTTTAATGTTGGCAGTATGACTGGTATAGGGACAGAGCTAGCTGATATGATGGCCAGAGGAAGGTGGATATATTGTGTGTGCAAGAGACCAGATGGAAGGGGAGTATGTTTAGGTATATTGGAGGCAGGTCACAATTGTGCTATCAGGGTGTGGATGGGAGGGGAAAGTATTTAGGGGTTATCCTGATGGAACAGTTTTGTAGGATGATGTGAGTGTCTGAAAGAGTGAGTTTATGAATCTGGAAATGGATGTTGTAATGATGAATGCTGTTAGTGCATATGCTACACAAGTTGCATGTGCGGTGGATGAGAAATGGAAATGCAAAGTCAGTTTAATGACATGGTGATGACTTTACCCAAGGGTGAGAGAGTGGTGATTGCAGCAGATTTCAATGGCCATGTTGCTGAAGGGAACAGAGGGGATAAGGAAGGAATGGGTATGTATGATGTTAAGCAAATGAATGCAGACGGTGAGATGGTAGTTTTTTTTGCAAAAAAGGATGGACATGGCTGTGGTGAACACATACAATAACAAGAGGGAGGAACATTGGGTGATATACAAGAGTGGAGGGAGATGCACACAGGTGAAATATATCCAATGTAGGAGAGCCAGCTTGAAGGAGATTGGAGACTGTAAAGTGGTGATAGGGGACAGTGTAGTTAAGCAGAAGAGACTGTTGGTCTGTAAGATAATGCTGATGATCAAAAAGAGGAGGAGTGTGAGGGCAGCACCAAGGATTAAATGGTGGGAATTGGAAAAGGGTGATTGTGAGGTAGCATTCAGGGAAGAGTTAAGACAGGCACTGGGTGGCAGTTACGATTTACCAAATATCTGGGTAAGTACACCAGAGCTGGTAAGGGTGAAAGCTAGAAAAGGTGCTTGGTGTGACATGTGGATGGAGGAAGGTGTACAAGGACACCTGGTGGTGGACTGAGGAAGTACAGGACAGTATACAGAAAACAAAGTTGGGAATGAAGGCGTGGGATTGTCAGAGAGATGAGGAAAGTGGACAGGAGTATAAGGAGAGGAGGTGCATGGCAAAGAGAGAGGTGGCAAAGGCTAAGGATGATGCATATGACTACTTGTAACACAGGTTGGACAATAAGGAGGGATGAAAGGATGTGTACTGGTTGGCGAGACAGAGAGAATGAGCTAGGGAAGAGGTGCCGTAGATAAAGGTGATAAAATGTAATGAGGGAAACATACCCACAAGTGAGGAGAGTGTGCTGAGCAGATGGACAGAGTACTTTGAGAGGCTGATGAATGAAGAGAATGAGAAACAGTTGGTTGGATGATGTGGGTATGGTGAATCAGAAAGTGCAATGGCTTACAAAGGAGGAAATAAGGATAGCTATGAAGAGGATGAATACTGGAAAGCCTGTTGCTCCACATGATATACCTGTCGTAGCATGGAGGTGTTTAGGGGAAATGGCAGTGGTGTTTTTTACCAGACTGTTTTATGATATCTTGGAAAGTGAGATGTTGCATGTGGAATGGAGAGAAAGTGCTTGTGTACCATTTTAAAAATAAGGTTGATGTGCAGAGCTGTAGTAACTATAGAGGGATAACATTAATCAGTCACAGCATGAAGTCATGGGAAAGAGTCATGGAAGCTAGGTTAAGCAGGACGCTGATGAGTAGTGTTCAGCAGTATGTTGTCATGCCAGATAAGAGCACTAAAGATGCGATGTTTGCTCTGGGAGTGTTGATGGAGTAGTACAGATAAGGTCAGGAGTTGCTTTGTGTCTTTCTGGATGCAGAGAAAGCATATGACAGGGTGCCTATTGGGGAATTGTGGTATTGTATGAGGAAGTCATGAGTGGCAGAGATATATGTAAGACTGGTACAGAATATGTACAAGGGTGGTGTAACAGCGGTGAGGTATGCAGCGGGAGTGACAGATGCATTTAAGGTAGAGGTGGGATGAAATCAGGGATCAGCTGTGAGCCCTTTCTTATTTGCAATGGTGATGAACAGGTTGACAGACAAGATCATACAGGAGTCCCAACTGACTATGATGTTTGCAGATGACTTTGTGATCTGTACTGAGTAGGGTACAGATTTAGGAGACCCTGTAGAGGTGGAGATATGCTCTAGAGAGGACAGGAATGAAAGTCAGCAGGACTAAGACAGAATATCTTTGTGTGAATGAGAGGGAGGTTAGTGGAATTTTGAGGATGCAGGGATTAGAGATGGGAATGGGGCATAAGGTTCATAGGTAGGTACCCTTTACATGTTTCTTGCACTAGCAGGTTGAGAGGGGTGGTTCTGAGGTACAACTGCACTGCAAGATATATACATAAACACACACATATATATATATATATATATATATATATATATATATATATATATATATATATATATATATATATATATATATATATATATATATATATATATATATATATATATATATATATATATATATATATATATATATATATATATATATATATATATATATATATATATATATATATATATATATATATATATATATATATATTCCTTCCTTTATATTTATGCATAGCTATATTATGACTACATGTTCATATATATGTTTCATCAGATATATACATATATATATATATATATATATATATGTGTGTGTGTGTGTGTGTGTGTGTGTGTGTGTGTGTGTCTATATACACCACATGAATGCTTCCACAAAGCTTTCTTCCTAATGTTGTATGCCTCTATTACACAATATGTTTGAAAAAGCAGCATTAGCTCCTACAACTCAGATGGTGTAATGGGACATTTCTCTGACTATGGTGCCCAAGGTCATGGGTTTGGCACTTGAGACTGTTGTTTTTTTTTTCAGTAATGGTAAATGACCAAAATGTATGATATGTTTGTTAAACCATTGCAATTCTTTGCAGCTCCAATGGTGTAGTGGTGGTTTGTTGTGATTGTAGAGGACAGCATCCTTGGGTTCAAGTCTGGCTACTTTGTTGCTGTGCAGAACAAGGTCTGATGCATACAAAGTAATTAAGGCACATTTAAGCATATTGCACTTAAAATTTTATATTATAAAATAATATTTATATACACATTATAATTTTACGTTTACCTTCCATGACATCCCCATATATGCTTTCATTAAATTATATTCTCATGTGACTATACTGTATGGGGCACTTGAGTTTACATGGGGGTTTCATATCTTTTTTTACACTGATATCTCACTTTTGGAATTGCTACACTACCCTGGTTGACAAAAAAGTTGCTACATAATTTAAATTTACTAAAATAATTTTAACACTATTTTTATATAGGAAATTAAGTTGCCTGTCTTGGGACTCAAACCATGAACGCCTCCATGTAAAGCCACAACTCAAACCACTACACTATCTCAGCTAGGAAATGCCCTCTCTCTATTTGCATTTAGCTCCTATGAGATGTTTTAGCTATGCTAAGATGACGGCCGTAATGTGCACACCCACTTAGCTACACTTAAACGTTCCTTAGGCAGGTGGAAAAATGTATATATTATTCTAATATTAGGTTATATGGGTGTGTATTGTGGTGTTCTGACAACTACTTGGGACTGCAGTCGTGAAATACTGGCACTGATTTGGCTTTCCGGATTCTATCCTTCAGGGACTCCTGCTAATACATATCCTGTTATCTATCAACTTTCTAATTGTGTGAGGGCAATTGTTCAGGCATGTTCTTAATGTAGTTTTATTCCCCCCATCATTTGTCCCTTTATTAACATGAACTGCTGTGAGGGAATACCGCCATACATTTTAGACTTCTACCCTAATGTGACTCATGCTGATGCATGACCTGTTCTCTATCAACTTTTTATGTTTGTGGGGCTGTGCTTGTGCTTTTTCACTTTTGGGGGGTTTATCCCTATTATATGTGCATTTGCACACATTTCCTGCTTTAACAGGTTGCAAAAGTGTCAAACTGCACTTTAGCAATGCAGGGGTTGTGCCACAGAACCTGTCACAAACCCATTGCGTTGCTTTCTGGTAGCTGGGTTTTATTTCAGTATCTGTGGACATTGAAATGATATTTTTTTTTCATTTCAGTGTCCGCAGACACTGAAATACTGGCATGATATTAGAGCAAAGCTCTAATATTATGCCACTTCGGCTTAGAAAGCTCCGTACTGCACTTTCTGAGTGTAGGGGTTGTGTTTAGTGTCTGTGCACTACTCGGACATGCCATCTGCACTCGTTCATGGTTTATGTCCATATAGATTAAACAGCAGCCTGCCTTCATTAATATGCAAGGTGTGCTGCTGTTCTAAACAGACACAAACCACTCCGTGCAAGAATAGTCTTATTTTTGCATGGAGCTTTGTGAATCCTGGGATAGTTTCTGTCCATAAAATACAGACTGTTAGGAGGCTGTCATTTAGGATACTACAAATAGCATCAGATGCTGAGATTGTAGCACTGGTTGTATTAAAACCATCTCTGAAGCCTTGATATCAATCAGATATAAGCCAACAGCTATTAAAATATTTAAGTAACTGTTTATAAAGAACATTTTCAAAAAGAGTGATGAAATGTCAATAGTTGTTATGCAGTTTGAGCTGGGCTACCTTAGAAGAGGTATAATGCTTCCATGTTTCGGGCTGCTAAGTGTGAGGTTTGGATCTTTTGGCTGCTGCCTTCATCAGAAACTTAAGGTAGAGTACAGTAAAGGCAGAGTCAGCAGTTATGTGTAATGATGCTTCTTAAAAAAGGGCACTTGGCCAGACAGCTAAACCTATGAACCTATGAATTTACACACTTCCGCTGAATTATGATTTCTTACTTCTCATTTATAGGGTTGTGGTCCAGGTGCAGTTTATAATAATAATGAAAACACTAGTAATAATAAGAATATAATTATGTCATAATGAATGCTATCATTGTCTAGGGCAGTGATGGTAAACCTTTTGGGCATGGCATGTCAAAAATTTGGAAAATGCCTATTTTCACTCTGCTGGCATATCACCCCCCACACACACACACACACACACACACACACACACACACACACACACACACACACACACACACACACATGAACAAAAGAGAAACAAAAAAAGTACAGGGTCATATTTCTTGTATTTTTCTTCATTCAGTTTCCTTGGTAACTCAGGTGCTGGTGAATGCTTGTGTGTCAACCAAAACATCGTGGCGTGTCACCTTTGACACTTGTGTCATAGGTTCACCATCACTGGTCTAGGGACCAGCTTGATATTGATAACATAAACATATAACTGCTCATTATTCAACATTTCCCACAATCTGGCAAATGAAAACTAAACAGCATATTCACTATCTCTTATCTGTCTGCGAAGACCAGTACAATAAATATAAAACTGTTCATTTTGTAAGATATACCGTTTAACTATCTGAACAATTTAAAATGCCACAGAACGTTTTGCTCTGTAGGCTATCCCTAATGTACTCTCCTTAGAAAAAAAAATGATATGGCTGTCCCATGAGTCAGGACTTTATATGTGCCTGTCTATACTATTTATGTATTATTTTTCTTTTATTTTTTAATTAACATCTGTGTTAAACACCACTTTTTAAAAATTCAGAATCCAAACAAGAAACTCCAAAAGGATGGCCAATGCCATGTTAAAGGCAGAACAATTTTTTATTACTAGTAGAAGTCCACTGCACAAACAAGAAAAAAACACAGTTACATAGATAACCACTTTTGTATCAACGGGTTTGGAACTTCTTCAGGTAAATGCACAAGGTAAATGCATTGTTTAAATATTTAAAAACCCACCATACCTTCCAGACATCACTCTTCCAATTATTGCTTAAAGCTACACTCCGTCAATACAACTCTTATGGCAGAGACAAATAAAAACAATGTTTTTAAGATAAATTGATTTTTTAAAAAAGCAAACTCGCCAGAAAATTACCTTTAACCTCTAATAAAAAACATATTGGTAATTAACAAATGCAGCCTACTTAAAAGTGCAGATACATGTACAAATAAATAAACTTAATGGATTAGAAGAACAGTTCCAGTACTAAAGAACCATAATAAACATAAGCTTCCGAAAGTTAAGAAAATTCTAGGATACTAAACATGTATATTTATTATACATGTCCCTAAATAATGCCATCTCTCCAACATTTAGGACTTTTGTTTGAGACTGTGTACCAAAATATTTTTTTACCTCAAGCAGACATCACATGATTTTCTTCATGAAGATCGCAAATGCTAGAAGTATGATGTGAATGAGAAAGTTAACTGGGGGCTGTCATTTTCGGGGGGGGATGTAAAAAAATGACAGATTTAAAAAAAATCCCTGCTTGTCTGCATATTCTTGGTGCTCTTTTGACTGGTCTCTAGTGACTGCAGGCACAATTCTGCATGATGTTGGTGTTCTTTGTCATCTGTACAGCCACATATAGTGCCTCGTCATTGTGGTAAATCTCAGCACCATTCCGGGTGGTTAAGGTGTGTTCTAGGTTTACTGCTGAACCAGTCACATGTGACTGGTGATATGCATACTGTTCAGTCTCCGAACATTAAATTGTTAGAACTCACCAATGTAAATCAGAGGGAAAGGTCATAAAGAGGAAAAGTTTCTTATTTTTCCAGACTAGAATCTTCTATGTCTATATCTCATTTACTAAGTCTCTTCCCATACCTTGGTGTAAAAGAGTGGAGAAATATATGCCAGAGCTGAAGAAATACATCTGCAGAAGTAAAATACATTTGTTTTCAAAATTTTCTGAGTTTGGGAAGAATAGTATAATTCAAAGCAAATCTCAACAGCTTCCTTAATAAAATTCTTTCTTATAAATACTTTTCTCAAAAAACTGGGAGATTTGGATCCAAAAATGTAGACTATTTCTTGCTATAAGTGGATTATGTGAAATGAATGAAGATGTATACTCTACATCATTACTGCATGCTGCTGGGAAAGAAGCTATAAATGGATTTGACTCTTTCTTTTTTGCAAAGGAAAAAGAAAAACATCAGCATTGAAAATAAAGTCAAGTAAGTATTGTCAGCCTAGAAAGAACACACAGTTTACACTCATAGGTTCATAGGTATATTCTAGGCTAACAGTCACAGGGACCTTTTTAAACCTAGATGTACATCCCAAATGTATCTGAGAAGCTTAGGTATCATAAGGTTAGGCACCTGATGAGGGCTAAATGAAGTGACACAATGACTTCCTTAGACATAGATGCCATACCCTCACTTATAGCTTGTACAACATACAATTATTTTCTATGGTCGAAGGCCAGGTTAATTTCTACATACGTCCCTAAATCCCTGACTACTGAATCTAATCTTAGGGGTGTGTTATCAATGAGGAAGTTTCTAGAGGCCTCAACTTCACAAGGGATACTATTGCAAATTTCTTGGGATTGAGTTTTAACGATGGCTCTGACACCAGTTTTTATCCAAGTTAGGCCTTCTTGGATGATATTTGTATCTTGTTGGGATTCTGTGACTGTTCCTAGTTTACAATTTTTTTTCAGCCATCGATGTTGATCTAGACACAGAGAACTAAATGCCAAAAAGGAGTGAACCCAGCACACAGCTGTTAGGGGGTCTGGTGTTGACTGGCCTCTTTTATGGAGCTGGACTCCCCTTACTTACTTATTCAGTCCTGTCTTAAAGCCACCTGGCTATCTATCAGATGACATAAGAGTCTACATCTAATTCCATGAGTATTTCTATAATGCCCAAGTGGAGTACTGAGTCAAATTCCTTAGCCAGGTCACAGTAGGTAGTATGCTTCATTTTTCCCATGTCCATTGCCTTGGTGACCTTGTCAAAGATGTCTACCAGGTTAAGCAGACATGATTTGCCCTTCACAAAACCTAATGGGTTTGGATCTAGTGTATGAAAATTTTCCACATCATTGTTTGTCATTTTCATGAGAATTCATGCTGTAGTCTTGCATACGAGACTAGTCAGGCTTGGGGGTCTGTAGGTTCTGGGATCCAGAGATGACCCACTCTTGTGTAGAGGAATGACTGATGCAGTTCTCTATTCACATGGCATGAAGCCTGTCTGGAGCTATGGTTAAAGATTGACTCTTGTGACCCTGAAAGGTCATGCTTCATTCTTTTTAAGGGGTGACCAAGAATGTTATCAAGCCCATTGATACAGCATTTATGGTCTTGGTGAATGTCTTCAGTTGATGGGGGTTTTATATTTTTATGATATTTTCAGAGGGGTGGCTGGGAAGAGAAAAGTTGGTAAAATGGGAGCTGAATTTGTCAGCCAATGGATATGCTATATCTTGTGACTCACTGTAGGTATCTTTATTTACAATTAGCTCTGCACATTTTTGTCACTGCCTGTTAGGTTGTGGACATAGCTAAATAATGACTTATGGTTGTCCTTGGCCTGGGAGGATATTTTTACCTCAAATTTCACTTTGATAGGCTTGATTCTCCCTCTGTGTGTCTTGTTTACATTAATTAGAGATTTTTTATACTGCTGGGTGTTACACTTCTCTATTTTTGCAATGAGTTTCTTCTATTTGTTGTACAACTTATTTATATTGGGAATCCACCAGGGTGTTTTCATTTGTGTTTGTTTTGTGTTTATTCTTTATGTGCACAGCTTTCTCTATGTATCTATTTACATCATCATACAGAGTCTCTATAGACAATTCTGCATAGGCAGTAGTGTGCTGAATATTTGGAGGGGCTTGAAATTTTGTCAGGTTATCATTTAATAGCAGGAAGTTAACATTAGAACAGTTCTTAAATGTGTCAGGGTTAGCAGGAGTCATATGTTTTGTGTTTATTTCAAAGGCGATAGCTTTGTGGTTCAACTTTCTAGAAATGGCATTGTACTGGGGAAGCAGAGATGCAGCATTATCCCATGTTAATAAGCACTAAATCCAGTACGTTCTCATCCATTGTGGGCATACTAACTATCTGATCCAGAGTGTTTCTGTTGACAAAGACACAGAGTCTTTGGGCCTACACATTTGGGGTTGTGTATGATTCCGAATTTACAGCAAGGTAGTTAAAGAAAGAGATGAATATAGTGTTGAGTTAAACTTTGAGTGACTCTAGTAAGTTTAAGCATGTTTTATGGGTTTCACTGGTCACAGATGGGGACCTCTTTGGTATTATAGGTGCTGGTATGTGAGGTCCTTGCATTCAGTGACATTGTATTACTACATCATCTCATAACATACTATATCCATTTCTTGGAGAATTAGGTGGTTGTTAGTATATATGAAGTAATTACTGCATTGCCTCAGGATGCCCATATTTACTAGACTAACTACAATGACAGAAGGGAAGTGTATGTTCATAGCTATGGATCCTTATTATGTGTTCTACAAGGAGATAGTTTTGGAGTGGTTTACAGCTGGCTAGCTTAGATGCACTAGGAATGTATATTCCTATTGAGACTGCCTGTGATAAAGTTTGAGGCATGGGTGCTTCTTAGTGTGCAAACTAGTTCTTTTCTGCACAACTAAGTATTGAGGAATTTAATTTTTCAGGGGTAGTTTTAGAGAGAATATTTCAATTCTAGGTACCTCTATCCATACAGGGCACTGTTAACCCCTGGTGTGTAGTGGGCTGCAACATGCAAATGTGATCATTTTATTCCGTTACACTCCAGTGACATCTCCAGTTGTTTCTGCAGTTACATCCTACTGTTGCCTCTAGGCGTCTAATATTGCTTATTCATATATGCATTAATAATTCCAAAACCATACTATATACAGAGTATTAAATTACATCTTAAGGCTCACAGAATGGGAAATGCAGTTGCATTGATAATTGATTTCTGTGTAGTGCAGGTAAAGAGATATTAATGGATATTCAGATAATATTCATACTGTTTCGAAGGGGTTAGGCCAGTCAAGCCAGAGGTGAATTTTAAATACCTATCAAATTGTCCATTTTCCATTTGAAGAAATATAATGTATCACGCTGCCTAATTTACAAGAGTCTCTTCTAGTGGAGGAAAATTTACTGTGTAATGCACACATCTCCCCTACATTGTTTATTTGCTGTAGAACATGTATAGCCATGGTTCTGTAATTTGTGAGTCTATTTCGGAAGAGATACAAGATATCCAGGACCGCTAGATTCATAATCATTCAGAAGGCAAGGCATAGCTCTCCCTTCAGGAGTTTACAATATACTGAATAAAGGGTCAGTGCTTCCTGCCATTTTTGTTAATTTAAGAGTTTTAAGCAAGTGATCTTATTATGGGCTTCTGGGGTGTTTTAAGTTCTTTGATATGTCTAATGAGGATCATACCGAAGGGAGTATTATATTCAGTAATTGTCTTTATCAAGGATGAATATAAACGAACAAACCCCAACGGCACCAAATCAGACTGTAAAAACTATTCCAAAATGTGAGGCAGAAAACATGCTGATGGTAAAAAGGCAAGCACAGCCAACAGACATATAAAATAAGAAGGTTTTAATGCAGAGATATGTAAGCGCTTTCACGGTATAACCTTACCGCTTCATCAGACAAATGGCAAATGAAAGTGCTCTCAGCACTGAGATCTGCAGGACACCAGTGGTCATCTTCATCCTTTCTGATGAGCACCTTCTATTTGGATAGTGTGGTTTCAGTCTTTCAGCACATTTGCTATCTATATTACAAAATAGGGACTTATTTATAATGCATTAAGTTTACTAAATATGCTAATATGGGGGATGGTGTTAAATTCCTTGGCTATGTAAAAAAGGTATGCTGTGTGAGTAGCACGAGTGCTGTAAACTGTATTACCCTTTTAAAGAAGTTAATCAGATTCATTAAACAAGCTCTACCATCTATAAAGCTAAACTGCTATCAGTCTAGTCTGATGAGATTTTTGAAATCACACATTATCACGTCAGTTATAATATGTTCCATGGCTTTTCAAATTAGACATTTCAGGCTGATGGGCCTATAATTCCTTGGTTCAGTGATGCGACCACCCTTGTGGAGTCATACCTCTAGTGCTGTTATGTCAAACAACATGGGAAAAAAGAGTCTGCTAAACTCTGGTTAAATACTTTAATGAGTGGCTCTGTCAGCTTTTTAATCACTGCAAAATCTGTTCTAGGTATATTATCAGGTCCCATGGAGAAAGCATTTTTTATTTTTGGGAGTGGCTTCAGTACACAAGCTTTAGTGATGATGGGGATCTGACAGTTTCAAGGGTAAGAAAGCTTTGTATAATTGTTTCTAGGGTATACTTTTCAATGAATATGTTTGTTATGAAGTTGCAATGTCTGCTGTTATTTGTTAATTATCCAATGTAGCTAAGGCTGGATTTGTAGTTGTCCATAGTTTCAGGATGAAGGTGACCACTTGATTATAAAATCATTGCCTCAAGAGCAAAATAGGTTAAAACCCTTCTATGCTCAGCACTAATCTGGCCTATAATTGAGTATAACACTCCATTTGGCATGTACCATACAAATCACCTGCAGCAATTGGAGAAACCCCAGAGGTTTCTAACTAAGAAGATCAAGGGACTCCAGCACATACTATACAGAGACCAACTAAAGTCTCTATTACTATACTCTGTATCACATAGATTTCTTTGGGGAGACTTATGCCTGACTCACAGAGCAATCTTAGACCCAAACGTAATGAACTTGCTGCATATCCTTAAATCAATTGAGATTAGGGCTACCCATTCCTGGGAGCTAAATATGGCCTACAACTTACATAGGACATGTTGGAGGGATATATTTATCCCCTAGCAACTGCTGCATCTTTGGAATAGGCTACCTATTCATGTGAAACAGAGCATGTCTATGGCACTGTTCAAGAGCAACGTGGATGGGGCACCATAAATTCATACTGGGAATAAAGCACACATCCATGCTGGACATGAGCAGCCATTAGTAAATGTAATCTTGGGTATTAACTAACATTTCTATAGTATTACATTAGGATGAAACAGCTAGGCTTGCAATGACCTCCAGGTCAATAGCCTAGTAACTTCCTATGAACTAGCTTCAAGGGCTGCATTAGTACACCTTCTAGCGCTTTTCAAATATTAAATCAATTTTCCAAATGCTAGTTACCTGGCAATGTGAACCTTGGCTCTAGGTGATTGTCACAGTTGAAGTGGCACCCCAACTCTATGTGAAAAATGGGTTAATGGGTTGTGGATGGATGGGTAGATGGATGGATCTTTCATATAAGGCATTTTGATCTGGTGTACACTTTAAGTATTATTGTTTTCTTTGATGCTTGAGTATCACCACTGTGGTTTGTTTTTAAATTTCCTGTTGTATTTTGATCTCTTTGGGACTATAATGGACAACAATGATAAAAAATCAAGACCCTAATGGATAACATGAAAAGTTATGATACTGTCCTTACCTTTATTTGAATCACCAACATTTCCTCTTGGACCAGAAGCTCCTATACAAAATGAAACAAAGTAATCAGTCCTTTCCTTATGAATATACAGAGGTCAAATACTGCTGCATACAGTTTGCTGTGTACAACATATATTTCTACTTTGTTGTCCCAGTTTAAAAATGAAAAAAAAAACATATTTGAAATATCAGTCTTTCTGAAATAATAATTTAATGATAAGTATGACTGGCATTGTCTTCTACATACAAATTAGGTGACAGGGCTGACGTTTTGCCTGAACTTATTTAAGGATTCTTTCTGTAATCTACTGAGTCAACAAATAAATGAAGAAACAGCTTTACATCTAAACCAAAGCACTTACATATAAGTGCAGACCAACATGCTGCCAGAGATGATAGTATATCGAATCTGAAAAATCAGCAGCAAAAGGTAGGTACAGGGAGCAATACTACAAGAGACCAAGCAAGACGATTAAACTCATACTTAAATGTTTTAAGTCACAGGATCACAGGTTTGAATGCCTAGCTTGTCATCTATTGGTCTTCTGGAAGCAATATGTAAGTATTTCTTTTCACCCATAGAGTCATTGGGTAATTAATTTCTTAAAAGTAGATGGAGGTGTGCATTATTCAATAAGGAGTGCTGGTTTCCTTCTTAATCTGTGTAGAAGCTATGTCACAAACTATAAACTTTCTCCACATTTAGTTTTACTTAATTTTGCAGCAATTAATCAACCAGTTGTGTTTTATGTTCCGCACTGAGTATTTAGAAAGAGCTGTTTCTTAAAGTGTATTGACGTTTGAAAATAAATGGCCTTTCAGCAGCCTGTTCAGGCCTACGTATGGTGACAGGTCATTGTTTTTATTTTATATAGCTTCATGTTTTAACCTTAAGGGTGGTGTTCACAGTATGGGCTTCTGTTGTGTGTAGCATTCATCTGTGATGAGCGGTGCTACATTTTTATGCAAATAAGGTCAGCATTATTTTGATAAATACGCGTTTCCATGTAAGAAGCATGAAGTACTGAAGGGATAAGCATTTAGTGGAAAATGTAAAAGCATCTAATTTGCATGAAATATGCTTAAAGTACCCTAAACTTATGGGAATAGGGTTTAAAAGCACCATATTGTCCAGGAAATAGTGAAGTTTTACAGCAAATTAATTATGAAACCTTGGACTTTTTTTAAAGTAAGGAAAAAACAGAAATATAGGAAACTAATATGACACGATTCAAAATGAATTAAGACTAATGAGTTCACTTCAAGAAATGTGTGTTTTATTCATACAATTAGCTGCCATTAATACATGGGAAATTATTGTAGCAACAGCAGTGGAAATGATTAGTATATTTTTGTGTCTTATAGTGATTCTGTATACAGTAGAGTAAGCTTTACTATATGATTAGAAAACCTTGGTCGGAGCAAATGTAAGGACAGATATGCGTTGTTATAATGTATTCATGATTGCACAAACAGTACTTCAGCCGAACTTAAGTTGACTGGACTGTGCATGTGTATGCTATTATGGACGTTGTGTCACATAACTTTTTTTCTGAGGATGGCAGGTGTTTGAGTGATGATTTTTTAAAACATTGGTAAAGAACAAGGGAATGATGCAAGGAAAGGACAACTTAAAACATTTTTGTATGGTCAGCAAGCACCTACACAGATTGCAAAAAAAAAAAAACAGAATAGCTGCATCACTGCTTTTTACAATGGATGTATGTACTGCAGGGATATCTGACTATGAATCAAAGAACACTTATATGAATACATTGTTCTACATACTTTCTCATTTACATCTCATTAGAGTTATTTTGCTTACACTGATTCGCAGCCATCTCGTGTTAACGTGAATGGCTTTTATGAATTGCTGCTTAGCTATGCTCATCCTCAGAAAAGGCAGATAGCTGAAACACATTCACCCAATGGCTATGAATACCATCCTAACATTTTCTTTATGAAAAACCTTTGAAATGTTTCTGCTTGTATAATGTGTTTCACTTAGAAAGCTGAACTATATTATGCAATTGTCTGTCTCAGTGATATATGTAGTGCTACTGTTATTTATTTGCAGTGTCCTGACAATCCAGTTAATATTAGACAAGAGGTCCAGATTAACTTTGATCAAAATATTTTCATCCCTGCTAGAAAGACAGCCTGTCATTTGTAAATATAGCCAATGTCCTTATGGTGGTGGCTATTTCGTGTACGTGACTTTCCATTTTAGAATCAAAATTCACAATTTTTTTCACATAGTAAAGGATTCTGCACTTCTTTATGCTGACCATGAAATCTTTGTCAGGCACAGTAAGTGTAACGAGCATAGCCGAGTTTATGCACAACCTGTAGTACCTATGTATTTGCTATGGGGTGACAGTGCTTCTTACCTTTTACTCATATACATATTTTATCATCCACAGGGAGACATTGACTTTTACCTCTGAAGACACCAAGCAATGATTAAACCCCACGTCTTATGCTTTAAATGCATTTCCTCTAACTCTGTGTATTATAAAAAAATGACCAGCTTTGGTAATGTTAATTATGAGGTCATCAATATATAATGATTTTATGTTATTTACCATACTTGCATTAAGGATTGTATCAAGTATTGTTTCCATAACAACACAAGCTGTATAAGCTGACAGAGATTCAGCTACTGAAAAAAAAATATAGGTGTGTTCAGAAAACACGGTGTTCCCTTCATGAAAATATACTAATATTTCTCTAAGAACAAGATATCTTGCATTTGTTTCTCAGCCAGATCAATGATCATTCCTGCAAATTTACAAGCGAAAAGGACCGTTCAATAATTATCTACATCAGTGCACCCCCTCTCTTTGCGGATAAGAACCACATTTTTTGCTGCCACATTTACAGTATGCAACAATCTTTTATGAAATATGGAAAGAGGTCTGACAATCTCATTTTGTATATGCATATTAAAGCCATTTGAAGACTGATTCTGTGATACCATGTCTAATATTACCCCAAGTGTATTAAATTATTTTGTCCCAGTGTTTACTGTGCAATTTAATTTGGAAATGGAGTTGACATTTTGAGATTATCAATGATTGGTATTGATTATGATGTTACAGATAACACCTCTGTGTTTACATTCACAGTCATTTTTTTATTTCTTTACTGTTTCTATAATTAGGAAAATCGAATAAGCATATTTCTAGTTTTCCTGAGCAGTCTCTACTGTGTTCTATGTTGTTGTTATTCTCCATATCTGCACATTTTATGCAATAATATGTACCTGAACTAAAAATAAGACTGGAACTTTATCAGTTAATCATACTTCTTGATACTGAATATCAGCATTCATAAGTCTGAGCTCTCTTACCTCCAACATTCAGATATGGAAATTGTTTAGTAGACTGCTCACTTAACCTTTCTCACCTTACTGGAGCACCTCATGATTCCCACTAAACTGTGATTTGGGGCAGGATATGTAGGGGTAATGTGTGATTGGCAAATGGGATTCTGTTGCTCACACAATCATTATATTGCAGTGTTCAGTTTGCTTACTGGTATGATGCTGTGACTGTGGTACAATGTTTTGGGGGTATGCACTTTCACACCAGTGTCTGTTTTCCACTTGTGTTACATGCCTGTAGTGCCTGTTATATTTGCTAATGCATGTGTACAGCCCCTGAGCCGGACTTGTGTAGTATTATATCAGTCTGATTGTAATTTGGACATTGCTCAGTAGCTCAGTGTAATTTCTCTGCTGTTGTGTTATGTCCACATATTTGTAGGATGTCCAGTTGTCATTTTTGGTCTGGTCACCAAAACTGTTGTGTATTCCTGACACATCAGTGGGATGATGTGGGGATTGAGGTCACTAACTAATGAGAAGCGACTGAGTCCTGTAATTGTGATATTTCAGTCAATATATGCTATGACATACAGTGTTACTTCATCAGCTTTCTCAGCTTATCTACTGACGTATTTTGAATATGTCCCTATTTTCATGCCTTTGCCCCCCCATTTTGTCAGGCTTGGTCCGAATTAATTGCACTAAGGGGGTCTGAGCATTCCTCTCCACTGCCAGGATTTTCACAGAATGTCTGGATGTCTGGCCTATAGTTTCACAATTTACTTGTATTTGTCTAGTAGATCACAGTGATGAACTAAGGATTTATGTCAGTAAATAATGACATAACATTTCAGTTTCCATCCTCATAAACTTCAGTGATTGTCTGCTGAAATGCACCCTGTTACAGTAGCAAATGTTTTCATTTGTAACAGCAATATTTGAAATGTGTCCCTATATGTGGTCCAGCCCCCCACCTTTTACAGCCTTTTACAGGGTTCTTGCACTAACAGGTTGAGTGGCCTGGTTCTGAGGTATAACTGCACTGCATGTTTTATATACATATATATATATATATATATATATATATATATATATATATATATATATATATATATATACATATTCCTTCCTTTATATTTATGTATATCTATATTATGACTCTACTTTTTCATATATATATGTTTCATTTTTTTTATATATATATATATATATATATATATATATATATATATATATATATATATGTGTGTGTGTGTGTGTGTGTGTGTGTGTGTGTGTATGTATATATATATACAACACATGAATGCTTCCACAAAGCTTTCTCCCTAATGTTGTATGCCTCTATTGCACAATATGTTTGAAAAAGCAGTATTAATTCCTACAGCTCAGATGGTGCAGTGGTGCATTCCTCTAACTATGGTGCCCAAGATCATCGGTTTGGCACTTAGGACTGTTATTTTTTTTCATTAATGTTAAATGACCAGAATGTATGATATGTTTGTTAAAGCATTGCAACTTCTCACAGCTCAGAAGGTGTAGTGGTAATTTGTTATGATTTCAGAGGACAGCATCCTGGGTTCAAGACTTGGCAAGGCTGGCTATTTTGTTGCTGAGCAGAACAAGGTCTGATAGATACAAAATGATTAAGTCACATTTAAGCATATTAGACTTATAATTTTATATTATAAAATAATATATATATACACATTATAATTTTATATTTACCTTCCATGACATTCCCATATGTGCTTTCATTAAATTATACTCTTTTTTGACTATACTGTATGGGGCATATGTGTTTATATGAGGGTTTCACATATTTTCTACACAGATATCTCACTTTTGGAATTTCTACAGTACCCTGGTTGACAAAAAAAGTTACAACATAATTTAAATTTACTAAAATAATGTTAGCACTACTTTTATATAGAAAATGAAGTCACCTGTCTTGGGACTCAAACCATGATGCCTGCATGTAAAGTTGCAACTCTAATCATTACACTATCTCAGCTTGGAAATGCCCCCTGTCTATTTGCATTTAGTTCCTATGGGATGCTTAAACTATGCTAAGTGGACAGCCGTAACATGCACGCTCACTTAGCTACACTTAAACATTCCTTAGGCAGGTGGAAAAATGTATATATTATTCTGATATTAGGTTATATGGGTGTGTATTGTGGTGTTCTGACAACTACTTGGGACTGCAGTCGTGAAATACTGGCACTGATTTGGCTTTCCGGATTCTATCCTTCAGGGACTCCTGCTAATACATTTTAGACTTCTACCCTAATGTGACTCATGCTGATGCATGACCTGTTCTCTATCAACTTTTTATGTTTGTGGGGCTGTGCTTGTGCTTTTTCACTTTTTGGGGGTTTATCCCTGTTATATGTGCATTTGCACACATTTCCTGCTTTAACAGATTGCAAAAGTGTCAAACTGCACTTTAGCAATGCAGGGGTTGTGCCACAGAACCTGTCACACACCCCCTGCGTTGCTTTCTGGTAGCTGGGTTTTATTTCAGTATCTGTGGACATTGAAATGATATTTTTTTCATTTCAGTGTCCGCAGACACTGAAATACTGGCATGATATTAGAACAAAGCTCTAATATTATGCCACTTCGGCTTAGAAAGCTCCGTACTGCACTTTCTGAGTGCAGGGGTCGTGTTTAGTGTCTGTGCACTACTCGGACATGCCTTCTGCACTCGTTCATGGTTTATGTCCATGTAGATTAAACAGCAGCCTGCCTTCATTAATATGCAAGGTGTGCTGCTGTTCTAAACAGACACAAACCACTCCGTGCAAGAATATTCTTATATTTGCATGGAGCTTCGTGAATCCGGGGATAGTTTCTGTCCATAAAATACAGGCTGTCATTTAGGATACTACTGACAGCATCAGATGCTGAGATTGTAGCACTGGTTGTATTAAAACCATTTCTGAAGCCTTGATATCAATCAGATATAAGCCCACAGCTATTAAAATATTTAAGTAACTGTTTATAAAGAACATTTTCAAAAATGTTTGCCAGACAGCAAAGAGTGATGAAATGTCAATAGTTGTTATGCAGTCTGAGCTGGGGTACCTTAGAAGAGGTATAATGCTTCCGTGTTTCGGGCTGCTAAGTGTGAGGTTTAGATATTTTGGCTGCTGCCTTCCTACTTAAGGTAGAGTACAGTAAAGGCAGAGTCAGCAGTTATGTGTAATGATGCTTCTTAAAAAAGGGTACTTGGCCAGACAGCTGAACCTATGAACCTATGAATTCACACACTTCCGCTGTATTATGATTTCTTACTCCTCATTTATAGGGCTGTGGTCCATGTGCAGTTTATAATAATAATGAAAATACTAGTAATAATAATATTATATTTATGTCATAATGACTGCTATCATTGTGGTAAACCTTTTGGGCATGGCGTGTCAAAAATTTGGAAAATACCTATTTTCACTCTGCTGGCATATCACCCCCCACACACACACACACACACACACATGAACAAAAGAGAAACAAAGTACAGGGTCATATTTCTTGTGTGTTTCTTCATTCAGTTTCCTTGGTAACTCTGATGTTGGTGAATGCTGGTGTGTCATCCAAAACATTGTAGCGTGTCACCTTTGACACTTGTGTCATAGGTTCACCATCACTGGTCTAGGGACCAGCTTGATATTGATAACATAAACATATAACTGCTCATTATTCAACATTTCCCACAATCTGGCAAATGAAAGCTAAACAGCATATTCACTATCTCTTATCTGTCTGCCGAGACCAGTACAATAAATATAAAACTGTTCATTTTGTAAGATATACCTTTTAACTATCTGAACTATTTAAAATGCCACAGAACTTTTTGCTCTGTAGATTATCCCTAATGTGCTCTCCTTAGAAAAAAAATGATATTGCTGTCCCATGAGTCAGGACTTTATGTGTGCCTGTCTTTACTTTTTATGTATTATTTTTCTTTTATTTTTTAATTAACATCTGTGTTAAACATCACTTTTTAAAAATTCAGAATCCAAACAAGAACCTCCAAAAAGATGGCCAATGCCATGTTAAAGGCAAAACAACTTTTTATTAATAGTAGAACTACACTGTACAAACAAGAAAAAAACACAGTTACATAGATAAGCGCTTTTTTACCAACAGGTTTGGAACTTCTTCAGGTTAATGCACAAGGTAAATGCACTGTTTAAATATTTAAAAACTCGCCATACCTTCCAGACATCACTCTTCCAATTATTGCTTAAAGCTACACTCCCTCAATACAACTCTTATGGCAGAGACACATAAAAACAAAGTTTTTAAGATAAATTGATTTTTTTAAAAAAGCGAACTCGCCAGAAAATTACCTTTAACCTCTAATAAAAAACATATTGGTAATTAAGAAACGCAGCCTACTTAAAAGTGCAGATACATGTACAAATAAATAAACTTAATGGATTAGAAGAACAGTTCCAGTACTAAAGAACCATAATAAACATAAGCTTCCAAAAGTTAAGAAAATTCTAGGATACTAAACATGTATATTTATTATGCATGTCCCTAAATAATGCCATCTCTCCAACATTTAGGACTTTTGTTTGAGAGTGTGTACCAAAATATGTTTTTACCTCAAGCAGACTGTTAGAAAAATATGTATTTAAACATATATAAAGTGCTAGTTAAAAAGCAAATAGTGTATAATGCATTTTATTCTATTAACAATATGGCAATAAGAATGAATTTACATGTAATTGCTTGAAGCTTTGAAACTGCAGTGTATTTGAACTCTGACCCTGGCAGTAGCCAGCTCAGCAAGCTTATGTTTTTCACAAATGATTATCTGCTGGGTCAGGAAATTAAATGTATAAAGTATTGAAGATCTTCTTTTCCTTCCTTTGGGACGATTGGCCTTGTAAATGTTACCAAGATAAGATGCAGCTGTTGGGAGAATGTTGCAAGAAGAACAAAGGAGTGTATTACAAGACTGAACCAGCTATTGTATTCTAGCAGGCCTGAAACCTTGAAGAAGTAACGTTTACAGAAAGACATTATAACTGACCAGGTGCTTTGCAAGGCTGTATTATTCCCAAGGGAAAACTTTTTAAAATCTATAGCATCAGCAATCTTTATGAATAGAATATTGTGAACCATAGTGATGTAGGTGCCCTGTGACTAACCACGTCAGAAAGGTGGGCACAAACTAGAAAGTTGAAACTATAAGAATTGTATACTTCCTGTATCATGTCAGACAAAATTCTGTACTTGTACGTTTTTTGCCTCCTGGTGTACACTAGTAAACTTTTGCATCTGTGTTGTAATCTTTATTTTTATTTTACAGTTTGGTCCTTCGGACCGGAACCCTCGGACAGCTACAGATCAGAGTGTACAGGTGGTCAAACACTGCGCAGGAGAAGCTACCGAAATGTTTCTTCTTAAAATATAAAAGACCTCCAACTGAATTGTCATTTTGAGAGGCTGGCCACTTTCTGATCTGCGGCCGAATAGCGGTCTCGAACTGGTCAACTCAGGAGGCTCAGGTAGGAAGATATTTGCCTTTTTTCTGTTTTAGATCAGGGACTAGGTTACAGTAAATGTTATTGTCAGAGATTTGTTGTACAGATCAGGAACATAAGGAAATTACTGTATATTTTTTGTCAGAGATCAGGGAAACAGAATAAGGTAGGCAGTTATTCTAGATAAACTGTGTAAGGAACTGAAAATACCACATGGTAAAAAGGGTTACGTAACATTTTCTTTAATATGGGAAATCAGTGCACTAAAATACCGCGAGATCCACCCCTAACTGAAGATGCAAAATATATGCAATTACAGCTGGCTGATAATGTTAGGTATTATACAAAATGGGTTAATAAATATGGATTTGATGGTAAATTGGATAAAATTTCATTAGTTAAACTCTTAAAACAACTTAAATCTGACGCAGAAGGACAGGCAAAAAATCAGCAGCAATTAGGCATTCCTCAGGCACACAGGTGGATTGAGGAAGTAAACCGAAGGGAACAGAAAACTAAAAATTCTAAAACGTTATTTTTAGACAAAGAGGATAATAACATAGTAATAGCGACGGCTCCTCCTCCCCCACCCCCTCCAATGCCTTTTTCAGGTTATGAAGTGGGTGAACAAGCTAGTCCACCTCCACGTTATCCTGATGTCACAATGACACTAAAACCATTTGTTAGAGATCCTATTGAAACTAGGTCCCGGACACGTAAAACACTTGGGGACACAGATTCGTATCAAATAAGAAAAAACACACTAGAGGAAAATGAGGAAGAAATCTGTCCACTTATCGAGGTACCAAATCCTCAAGCAGGACAGGAAGGGCAGGACCCAACTCTTCTAGTGTACAGACCATGGACACCAGAAGATATTCGGAAAGCTACAGAGGGAATTCCCCATCCAAAAGTCAATTACACAAAGTTCTTAGAAGATTTACAAGGTATGAGACTAAGTTACCACTTGAATGGGGAAGAAGTAGAAAAGGTAGTTAGACAAATTGTAGGTCCAGACTGGCACATGATTTGTGGCACCTGGAATCCTCGTAATGCAGAGCTTAAACCACTCCCACATAGTGACGCAGAACTAGACAAAAGAGTAAAAGGTCTTACAGACCGAATTTCTGAAAAATGGAAACCTAGTGCAGATTGGACTTGCATTAACCAATGCATACAACAAGAGAATGAAACTGTAGATGGGTATTATGGTAGATTATTAGAATGTTTCAATAACCATAGTGGTATGGCTATTCCTGAAAATCAGACACATGATACCCCGTATGAACAGCAACTGAAAAATGCATTTTTAAAAGGTTGCATTGCACCTATCAGTAGCTTCATTACGAAGCATATGATAGATCATCGAACAAGTAGGTTACAAGCCTTACTTGAATATGCTAGACATGCCGAAAGACACTTTAATAGTAAAACGAAAAAGAAGACACAGGTCTTCACTGCTGAAGACGGAGCTGAGGTCTTTGTAGTACAGTCAGGTAAAAAGGGTAAGAAAAATGCCCAGGGAAACAGACAATTTGACAAACGGTCAGAAGATTTTGAAGAAAGAAAAAAGAAAGGTGAGTGCTTTAAGTGTGGAAGGAAAGGACATTTAGCAAGGGATTGCAGGCAAAATAAAAAGGTAACCACAGAAAGCAAGGATGATGAAGACTGACTATATGATAGTGATAAAAGTCAGAGATCATCAGAAAAGGCTAACAAACAAAGAACAAATGTAAATGTAGTAGAAGGAACAGAGGAAGTGCAAGTAGATATGGAGAATGAAGAAAGTAAAATTCTAGATTTGGCATTACTGAGCTTGGAGCTCTATCTGGCAGACACAAAACCGGAAGTTACACTTTTGGTGGAGGGGAAGGAAGTAAAATTCCTGTCTGACTCAGGAGCGTCACGGACTTTGATACACCCCTCCAAGTTACCAGAACATTCCGAATCACCTGATTATATATTAGTAAAAGCAGCAAACGGACAGCTATATAGGGAGCCACTCTCCCATGATATAGCAATAACTGACCCTGTTTCAGGTATGACTCAGAAGGGTAAAATCGTAGTTTCTGCAAAATGTCCAGTAAACCTACTGGGAAGATATCTTATGCAGGTATTTGGCATAGCGGTAGTTCCCACCATGCAGGGTATGGAGGCACAGAGGCAAATGGATACTTTCGTGGTGCGATTGGAGGGTGAGACTTTTTACTGGTACAGCCAGGACCTAGTTACGACTGGTCCAGGGGCAGTAACCGAGGAACTGATGAACGTAGCCATCAGTAAGGCCCCCTCCCTTGACACTGACTGACAGCATTTGTTACATTGTACTCTATACTATTGTAGCATACCAGGACCCAATAAAGAATATGAGCAAGAGTTATTCAAAAATCCTGCAAACAGATTAGTATTACGAACCTTGTATTGGGATACTGAGGGAAACAGTGTGGTAAGCTGTTCATTACCTCAGGAATTCATAGCACTGTACAAATCTAATCGACTACCACATGTCAGCTTAACAAAAAACAAGAATATGAAATGGGCAGACTTAGGAGAAAAAGTAACAAGGTGGGAAAAACAAACTGATTCAGAATTATCAGAGCAGGGAATAGGGGAGGGTGGCCTAATGGTTAAGGTGTTTGCCTTGCAAGCACAAGGTGCAGGGTTTGAGTCTCACAAGGGACAATTGGCTAAGCTTAAAATGGCTGCAGTTAGCTAGTAACTAATCTATGAAACAGAAATTGAATTGACTAACACAGACACATCCAGCTGTACACTTACAAGCTAGTGAGGACAGCTGATTAGCATTCTTATTAGAAGAAGAAGAAAAAAGCCTTGTGTGATATACCAAAGATTCTTTGGTCAGCAGGCAAATCAGATGTAGGACTTATTCAAACAGCAGGACCAGTTACTATTACACCAAAATCAGCATTTAGACCACAAAAAAGACAATACCCCTTGAGGAAAGATGCAGAACAAGGAATCAAGCCTATAATAGCAGCATTACTCAAGGAAGCAGTACTGGTAGAATCTCTTGATTCACCATGTAATACACCTCTATTTCCTGATAAAAAAGCAAATGGGGAATGGCGGATGGTACAGGATTTACAAGCTGTAAATAATGCAATAATACCTAGAGCACCTACGGTGCCAGACCCACACAACTTGTTGAATGATTTGAAGCTGCAACAAAAATATTTCACTGTAGTAGATATAAGCAATGCTTTCTTTTCAATACCTATACATCCTGATAGCCAGTATTGGTTTGCATTTACATTTCAGGGTAAAAGGTATACCTATACTCGGCTACCACAGGGATATTGTGAAAGTCCAACAATATTTGCACAAGAAATGGCTAGCAACCTGGCAGGGTTTACCCCACCAGGAGGTAGTCAGATTCTACTTTATGTAGATGACATCTTGCTAGCAGCCCCTACCCAGCATCAATGCAGGGAAGATACGATAGCATTACTGAAATTTTTAGCAGCACAAGGACACAAAGTAAACAAAAGTAAGTTACAACTTTGGAGAAAACAGGTTAGATACCTAGGATATGTAATATCCAATGAAGGTAGAATATTAGACGAGGACAGAAAAACAGCAATTTTACAAGCACCCAAACCAGCAACCAAGAAGGAAATGATGTCCTTCTTGGGAACAACTAATTTTTGTCGAAGCTGGATACCAAACTATGCTTTAGAATCTGCTCCACTGGCTGATTTAATATATAAAACACCAATGGCAGCACAAGATTTATTACAATGGACACCCGAAGCAGAAACAGCTTTCTGCAGACTAAAACAATTGATAGCTTCTTCATTAGTTCTAGGACTCCCGAATTACCACAAACGATTCTTTCAGACCGTAGATTGTAAACAAGGATATATGACGTCAGTTCTGATGCAACAGCATGGGGATAAGTAACGCCCCATAGCTTACTATTCATCACAATTAGACCCAGTGGCAAGATCGTTGCCTCACTGTGTACAAGCAGTGGTCGCAGCTGCAATGGCAGTGCAGGCTTTGGCCTCAGTGGTGTTATTCCACCCTCTTACATTGAGAGTGCCTCATGCAGTCGCAATAATTTTACTGCAAGAAAAAATAGCATATCTTTCTCCTGCTAGACATCTTTCATGTATGACCATACTGCTGAGCCAACCTCATATGGTAATTGAACATTGTACAACATTAAACCCGTCAACGTTACTTCCAACCCCTGTGGATGGCACACCGCACAGCTGCCTGCAGGAAATTGAGCAAACAACCTTGCCCAGACAAGATCTCACTGATATGCCCTTGGATGATGCTGAGGTGACATTTTACGTGGATGGCTCGTGCAGAAGGGGTCCTACAGGGAAAAATCTAGTAGGGTATGCAGTAGTTACAGATACAGAAATTTTAGAAGCCCAACCCTTACAGCATGACCTATCTGCTCAAGCAGCGGAACTGATAGCTTTAACATGGGCTTGCACTCTAGCGAAAGATAAATGTGTGAACATATATACTGACAGTCAGTATGCTTTCTCTACAGTGCATGTTTTTGCACAACAATGGAAAAATAGGGGAATGATAACATCTACTGGTAAACCGATTAATCATGCGCAACTTATTTTGAACCTATTAGATTCTATTGAGTTACCTACTAAAGTAGCTATTTGTAAATGTTTAGCTCATACAAAACAACAGGATAGAATTTCAAAAGGAAATACAAAAGCTAATGCAGCTGCAAAACAAGCAGCCTCAGACTCAGAAACCTTACTTTTAACCGAGGAATTACAACCCTCTGAGATTTTAGATCTAGAAATGTTAAAAACAATGCAGACACTAACTACAAAGGCAGAGAAACAAAAATGGGAGAAACGAGGTGCAATCCTCGAAAATGGACTGTATGTCTCCAAAGAGAAAAAAACAGTATTGCCGTCTAATTTATTTAGATATGCAGCTTTGTTGAGCCATGGGCAGTGCCATGTCTCAATAGGGGGGAAGGTACAGTTAGTAAATCGAATATTCCAAACATACGGATTCATAAATTATACAAAAAAATTTTGTACAGCATGCCATACTTGTAACAAACATCATGCACAAGGGGCATTCGAACCCAAGCAAGGAAGTTTTCCTACACCACCATATCCGTTCCACACTATTTGTATGGATTTCATAGAATTGAGTAAATGTGAGGGAAAAAATACTGTTTAGTAATTATAGGTATGTTTTCTAAATAGGTAGAAGCTTTTCCAACTAAAATTTCAGATGCAGCAACAGTGGCAAAAGCCCTAGTAAAAGAAGTAATCCCTAGATTTGGCATGCCGGAAAGGATTTATAGTGATAATGGGACACATTTTGTTAATCAGACGATCCACCAACTTGGGAGATTCTTTGGAATCTCCTTAAAAAATCATTGTGCTTATCACCCACAGTCTGCAGGACTGGTGGAAAGGTACAATGGAATTCCTAAACGCAAATTGAGGAAGCTAGCGAGTGAGACACAGAAAAACTGGATTTGCTGTTTGCCTTTGGCACTGCTGAAAATGAGAACAGTTCCAAATGTAAAGGGTTTGACTCCCTTTGAAATGGTATTTGGAAGGGCATATTATGTGCTGCAGTGGAAAGCTCTCATGCCTGCAGAACAAGTGGCTGACATCTCATTAGCTAGCTACATGAGAAAATTGTTAACAAATAAAACTGTTTTGCAGTTGAACTCTTTTTCAGATAAAAGACAGACCAAACCATGGGGAGCAGTGCTGGTTCTGGGGACGTGGGTGTGGCTGAAGGTTATGAAGAGGAAGAATTGGGCAAGTCCAAAGTGGGAAGGACCGTACCAGGTACTGTTGGCAATGCCTACTGCAGTCAAAGTTGCTGAGATGACGTCCTGGGTCCATCTGACGCACTGTAAACCGGTAAAGAATTTTCAGCTTGATAAACATTTTGTGACTGATACACAACAAAGGCAGGATGGCCAAGAGCAAAATGAGTAAAATACAGATCAACCCCAAAGATATTGTTTAATCATCTTGTTGACTATGCATTTGTTGACTATGATTGTGATGACCTTCCTTTTATTGTGGTTTTTCCTACATGTAACCACACAAGTGAAAGTGGAAAGACGTGATGAACTGTCTGTAGACTGGCATCCGAACTTTAACACATACCTAGCTATGAAGCGTGTATATGTAGAGACTATGAACATTTCAAATTGCTGGGTTTGTACTGCTCTACCAACAGCATATGGAGGACTGATAATGTCCGCTGTCCCCTTGGGGATAAATGAAACTTGGGAGAATTTACTTTTTGATACAGGATCTGTAAGATCACAAGACAAAATTGCATTGTATTTGCCTATTACACAGAAGGGAATTGTATGTTTTTATAAGAATGACACACTTCAAGTGGGTTGGAGTAACTGTAATAGTACCATTTCTTATAAATGTTACATTAAAGTTAAAGGCAGAGGCACTGTTTGTAATACAAATTATAATTCATATTTGAGTTCAATGAAAACAACATTAAGTGAAGTGCAGAAAAATCCTGTTTTACATAAACAACTGTCTATTATAGACAAGAAAATGTTTCATGCAGAATTAACCCGCATCAGTACTAAAGTAGAAAATTGTTATTTTGTTTGTGGGAAAAAGGCATATAAATGGCTACCTGAGAATTGGTCCGGCAGTTGTTTTTTGGGTTATCTGGTTCCGGCCATAAGACATACTGCAGAATTACCTCTGGGTAAGATACGAAATGTGAGAGATGTAGCCCGGAAACCTGAAGGTCCAATCGGAAAACCTGTAAATCCAGTGGGACGAGTCGAAGCTGGTTGGAAAGACCATAATTCCGTAAAGAATAGAGAAAAATTGACTCATATGGACTTGAGTGACAGTGTTATATCCTGGGCTGGAATACTTCCAGCATATGGAGCAGTCAAATCGATCTGGGAGTTGAGAAAGCTGTCAAAACTTCTCGAAGTAATGAGTAATGCAACTTTTTCTGCTCTCGAACTAGTGACTGATGAACTGAATGCAATGAGAACTGTTGTGCTACAAAATCGAATGGCTCTTGACTTCACCCTAGTGGCGAGAGGTGGTACATGCGCGCTTATCAAAGAAGAATGCTGTGCGTTTATACCAGACAATCGTCATGAAATTAATGATCACCTAGAGGTAATACAGCGGGTATCGGCCATGACTGAACCAGGCCCAAACCCACTGACGAACTTTTTCCAGAATTTGTTTGGTGGGTGAGGTTCCATCCTAATGGACATCCTGATTGCTATTTGTGTGGGTCTACTCCTATTAGGAGCATGTGTCTGTTGTGGGATTCCCTGCATGAAAAGATTAATCAAAGATTTTATTGATATATCTGTAACTGAAACTTTGTACCAAGACATTGAGTTGGAAAAATTAATTTCAGATGAAATTCTTTCTAAAGTATAGACTAAATGACTTAACTCGTTGAAAGTCCTTAAAGGAAAAGGCTAGGAGATGAAATAACATTGTTTATATTTCAGAATAGAATAAAATGTATTAATAGGGAGCAAAATGTTAGAAAAATATGTATTTAAACATATATAAAGTGCTAATTAAAAAGCAAATAGTGTATAATGCATTTTATTCTATTAACAATATGGCAATAAGAATGAATTTACATGTAATTGCTTGAAGCTTTGAAACTGCAGTGTATTTGAACTCTGACCCTGGCAGTAGCCAGCTCAGCAAGCTTATGTTTTTCACAAATGATTATCTGCTGGGTCAGGAAATTAAATGTATAAAGTATTGAAGATCTTCTTTTCCTTCCTTTGGGATGATTGGCCTTGTAAATGTTACCAAGATAAGATGCAGCTGTTGGGAGAATGTTGCAAGAAGAACAAAGAAATGTATTACAAGACTGAACCAGATATTGTATTCTAGCAGGCCTGAAACCTTGAAGAAGTAACATTTACAGAAAGACATTATAACTGACCAGGTGCTTTGCAAGGCTGTATTATTCCCAAGGGAAAACTTTTTAAAATCTATAGCATCAGCAATCTTTATGAATAGAATATTGTGAACCATAGTGATGTAGGTGCCCTGTGACTAACCACGTCAGAAAGGTGGGCACAAACTAGAAAGTAGAAACTATAAGAATTGTATACTTCCTGTATCATGTCAGACAAAATTCTGTACTTGTACGTTTTTTGCCTCCTGGTGTACACTAGTAAACTTTTGCATCTGAGCCTCCTGTGTTGTAATCTTTATTTTTATTTTACACAGACATCACATAATTTTCTTCATGAAGATAGCAAATGCTAGAAGTATGATGTGAATGAGAAAGTTAACTGGGGGCTGTCATTTTGGGGGGAATGTAAAAAGATGACAGATTTCAAAAAAATCCCTGCTTGTCTGCATATTCATGGTGCTCTTTTGAATGGTCTCTAGTGACTGCAGGCACAATTCTGCATGATGTTGGTGTTCGTTGTCATCTGTACAGCCACATATAGTGCCTTGTCATTGTGGTGAATCTCAGCACCATTCCTGGTGGTTAAGGTGTTCTAGGTTTACTGCTGAACCAGTCACATGTGACTGGTGATATGCATACTGTTCAGTCTCCGAACATTGTTAGAACTCGCCAATGTAAATCAGAGGGAAAGGTCATAAAGAGGAAAAGTTTCTTATTTTTCCAGACTAGAATCTTCTATGTCTATATCTCATTTACTAAGTCTCTTCCCATACCTTGGCGTAAAAGAGTGGAGAAATATATGCCAGAACTGAAGAAATACATCTGCAGAAGTAAAATACATTTGTTTTCAAAATTTTCTGAGTTTTGGAAGAATAGTATAATTCAAAGCAAATCTCAACAGCTTCCTTAATAAAATTCTTTCTTATAAATACTTTTGTCAGAAAATTGGGAGATTTGGATCCAAAAATGTAGGCTATTTCTTGCTATAAGTGAATTATGTGAAATGAATGAAGATGTATACTGTACATCATTACTGCATGCTGCTGGGAAAGAAGCTATAAATGGATTTGACTCTTTCTTTTTTGCAAAGGAAAAAGAAAAAACATCAGCATTGAAAATAAAGTCAAGTAAGTATTATCAGCCTAGAAAGAACTCACAGTTTACACTCATAGGTTCATAAGTGTATACTAGTCTAACAGCCATAGGGACCTTTTTAAACCTAGATGTACATCCCAAATGTATCTGAGAAGCTTAGGTATCATAAGGTTAGGCACCTGATGAGGGCTGAATGAAGTGACACAATGACTTCCTTAGAAGTAGATGCCATACCCTCACTTACAGCGTGTACAACATACAATTATTTTCGACGGTCGAAGGCTAGGTTACTTTCTACATACGTCCCTAAATCCCTGACTACTGGATCTAATCCTAGGGGTGTGCTATCAATGAGGTAGTTTCTAGAGTCCTCAACTTCACAAGGGATACTATTAGACATTTCTTGGGATTGAGTTTCAGCGATGGCTCTGACACCAGTTTTTATCTAAGTTAGGCCTTCTTGGATGATATTTGTATCTTGTTGGGATTCTGTGACTGTTCCTAGTTTACAATTTTTTTCAGCCATCAATGTTGATCTAGACTGCAGAGAACTAAATGCCAAAAAGGAGTGAACCCAGCACACAGCTCTTAGGGCGTCTGGTGTTGGCTGGCCTCTTTGCGGAGCTGGACTTCCCTTACTTACTTATTCAGTCCTGTCTTAAAGCCACCTGGTTATCTATCAGATGACATGAGTCTACATCTAATTCCATGAGTATTTCTATAATGCCCAAGTGGAGTACTGAGTCAAATTCCTTGGCCAGGTCACAGTAGGTAATATGCTTCATTTTTCCCATCTCCATTGCCTTGGTGACCTTGTCAAAGATGTCTACCAGGTTAAGCAGACATGATTTGCCCTTGACAAAACCTAATGGGTTTGGATCTAGTGTATGAAATTTTCCTACATCATTGCTTGTCATTTTTATGAGAATTCATGCTGTAGTCTTGCATACGAGACTAGTCAGGCTTAGGGGTCTGTAGGTTCTGGGATCCAGAGATGACCCACTCTTGTGTAGAGGAATGACTGATGCAGTTCTGTATTCACATGGCATGAAGCCTGTCTGGAGCTATGGTTAAAGATCGACTCTTGTGACCCTGAAAGGTCATGCTTCATTCTTTTTAAGGGGTGACCAAGAATGTTATCAAGCCCATTGATACAACATTTTTGGTCTTGTTGAATGTCTTCAGTTGATGGGGGGTTTATATTTTTATGATATTTCCAGAGGGGTGGCTGGGAAGAGAAAAGTTGTTAAAATGGGAGCTGAATTTGTCAGCCAATGGATATGCTATATCTTGTGACTCAGTGTAGGTGTCTTTATTTAGAATTTGCACATTTTTGTCACTGCCTTTTAGGTTGTGGACATAGCTAAATAATGACTTATGGTTGTCCTTGGCCTGGGAGGATATTTTTACCTCAAATTTCACTTTGATAGGCTTGATTCTCCTTCTGTGTGTCTTGTTTACATTGATTAGAGATTTTTTACACTGCTGGGTGTTACACTTCTCTATTTTTACAATGAGTTTCTTCCATTTGTTGTACAACTTATTTATATTGGGAATCCCCCAGGGTGTTTTTATTTGTGTTTGTTTTTTGTTTAATCTTTATGTGCACAGCTTTCTCTATGTATCTATTTACGTCATCATACAGAGTCTCTATAGACAATTCTGCATAGGCAGTAGTGTGCTGAAGGTTTGGAGGGTCTTGAAATTTTGTTGGGTTATCATTTAATAGCAGGAATTTAACATTAGAACAGTTCTTAAATGTGTCAGGGTTAGCAGGAGTCATATGTTTTGTGTTTATTTCAAAGGCGATATCTTTGTGGTTCAACTTTCTAGAAATGGCATTGCACTGGGGAAGCAGGGATGCAGCATTATCCTATGTTAATAAGGACTAAATCCAGTACGTTCTCATCCATTGTGGGCATACTAACTATCTGATCCAGAGTGTTTCTGATGACGAAGTTCCAGAGTCTTTGGGCCTACACATTTGGGGTTGTGTATGATTCCCAATTTACAGCAAGGTAGTTAAAGAAAGAGATGAATATAGTGTTGAGTTAAACTTTGAGTGACTCTTGTAAGTTTAAGTATGTTTTATGGGTTTCTCGGGTCACAGATGGGGACCTCTTTGGTATTATAGGTGCTGGTATGTGAGGTCCTTGCATTCAGTGACATTGTATTACTACATCATCTCATAACATACTATATCCATTTCCTGGAGAATTAGGTGGTTGTTAGTATATATGAAGTAATTACTGCATTGCCTCAGGATACCCATATTTACTAGGCTAACTACAATGACAGAAGGGAAGTATATGTTCATGGCTATGGATCCTTATTATGTGTTCTACAAGGAGATAGTTTTGGAGTGGTTTACAGCTGGCTAGCTTAGATGCACTAGGACTGTATATTCCTATTGAGACTGCAAGTGATAAAGTTTGAGGCATGGGTGCTTCTTAGTGTGCAAACTAGTTCTTTTCTGCACAACTAAGTATTGAGGAATTTAATTTTTCAGGGGTAGTTTTAGAGAGAATATTTCAATTCTAGGTACCTATATTTATACAGGGCACTGTTAACCCCTGGTGTGTAGTGGGCTGCAACATGCAAATGTGATCATTTTATTCCGTTACACTCTAGTGACATCTCCAGTTGTTTCTGCAGTTACATCCTACTGTTGCCTCTAGGCATCTAATATTGCTTATTCATATATGCATTAATAACTCCAAAACCATACTATATACAGAGTGCTAAATTTCATCTTAAGGCTCACATAATGGGAAATGCAATTGCATTGATATTTGATTTCTATGTACTGCAGGTAAAGAGATATTAATGGATATTCAGATAATATTCATTTTGTTTCAAGGGGGTTAGGCCAGTCAAGCCAGAGGTTAACTTTAAATACCTATCAAATTGTCCATTTCCATTTGAAGAAATATAATGTATCACGCTGCCTAATTTACAAGAGTCTCTTCTAGTGGAGGAAAATTTACTGTGTAATGCACACATCTCTCCTACATTGTTTATTTGCTGTAGAACATGTATAGCCATGGTTCTGTAATTTGTGAGTCTATTTCGGAAGAGATACAAGATATCCGGGACCGCTAGATTCATAATCATTCAGAAGGCAAGGCATAGCTCTCCCTTCAGGAGTTTACAATATACTGAATAATGGGTCAGTGCTTCCAGCCATTTTTGGTAATTTAAGAGTTTTAAGCAAGTGATCTTATTATGGGCTTCTGGGGTGTTTAAAGTTCTTTGATATGTCTAATGAGGATCATACCGAAGGGAGTATTATATTCAGTAATTGTCTTTATCAAGGATGAATATAAACGAACAAACCCCAATGGCACCAAATCAGACTGTAAAAACTATTCCAAAATGTGAGGCAGAAAACATGCTGATGATAAAAAGGCAAGCACAACCCACAGACATATAAAATAAGAAGGTTTTAATGCAGAGATATTTAAGCGCTTTCACGGTATAACCTTACCGCTTCATCAGGCAATTGGCAAATGAAAGTGCTCTCAGCACTGAGATCTGCAGGACGCCAGTGGTCATCTTCATCCTTTCTGATGAGCACCTTCTATTTGGATAGTGTGGTTTCAGTCTTTCAGCACATTTGCTATCTATCTTACAAAATAGGGACTTATTTATAATGCATTAAGCTTACTAAATATGCTAATATGGGGGATGGTGTTAAATTCCTTGGCCAGGTAAAAAAGGTATGCTGTGTGAGTAGCATGAGTGCTATAAACTGTATTACCCTTTTAAAGAAGTTAATCAGATTCATTAAACAAGCTCTACCATCTATAAATCTAAACTGCTATCAGTCTAGTCTGATGAGATTTTTGAAATCACACATTATCACGTCAGTTATAATATGTTCCATGGCTTTTCAAATTAGACATTTCAGGCTGATGGGCCTATAATTTCTTGGTTCAGTGATGTGACCACCCTTGTGGAGTGATACCTCTAGTGCTGTTATGTCAAACAACATGGGAAAAAAAGAGTCTGCTAAACTCTGGTTAAATACTTTAATAAGTGGCTCTGTCAGGAGCTTTTTAATCACTGTAGAATCTGTTCTAGGGATATTATCAGGTCCCATGGAGAAAGCATTTTTCATTTTTGGGAGTGGCTTCAGTACACAAGCTTTAGTGATGATTGGAATCTGACAGTTTCAAGGGAAAAAAAGCTTTGTATAATTGTTTCTAGGGTATACTTTTCACTGAATATGTTTGTTATGAAGTTGCAATGTCTGCTGTTATTTGTTAATTATCCAGTGTAGCTAAGGCTGGATTTGTAGTTGTCCATGATTTCAGGATGAAGGTGACCACTCGATTAAAAAGTCATTGCCTCAAGAGCAAAATAGGTTATAACCCTTCTTTACTCAGCACTAATCTGGCCTATAATTGAGTATAACACTCCATTCGGCATGTACCATACAAAGCACCTTCAGTAATTGGAGAAACCCCAGAGGTTTCTAACTAAGAAGATCAAGGGACTCCAGCACATACTGTACAGAGACCAACTAAAGTCTCTGTCACTATAATCTGTATCATATAGATTTCTTGGGGGAGACTTATGCCTGACTTACAGAGCAATCTTAGACCCAAATGTAATGAACTTGCTGCATATCCTTAAATCAAATGAGATTAGGGCTACCCATTCCGGGGAGCTAAATATGGTCTACAACTTAAATAGGACATGTTGGAGGGACAGATTTATCTTCTAGCAACTGCTGCATCTTTGGAACAGGCTACTTATTCATGTGAAACAGAGCATGTCTATGGCACTGTTCAAGAGCAACCTGGATGGGGCACCATAAATTCGTACTGGGAATAAAGCACACAACCATGCTGGACATGGGCAGCCATTAGTAAATGTAATCTTGGGTATTAACTAACATTTCTATGCTATTACATTAGGATGAAACAGCTAGGCTTGAAATGACCTCCAGGTCAATAGCCTAGTAACTTCCTATGAACTAGCTTCAAGGGCTGCATTAGTACACCTTCTAGCACTTTTCAAATATTAAATCAATTTTCCAAATGCTAGTTACCTGGCAATGTGAACCTTGACTCTAGGTGATTGTCACAGTTGAAGTGGCACCCCAACTCTAAGTGAAAAATGGGTTAATGGGTTGTGGATGGATGGATCTTTCATATAAGGCATTTTGATCTGGTGTACACTTTAAGTATTATTGTTTTCTTTGATGCTTGAGTATCACCACTGTGGTTTGTTTTTAAATTTCCTGTTGTATTTTGATCTCTTTGGGACTATAATGGACAACAATGATAAAAAATCAAGACCCTAATGGATAACATCAAAAGTTATGATACTGTCCTTACCTTTATTTGAATCACCAACATTTCCTCTTGGACCAGAAGCTCCTATACAAAATGAAACAAAGTAATCAGTCCTTTCCATATGAATATGCAGAGGTCAAATACTGCTACATACAGTTTGCTTTGTACAACATATATTTCTACTTTGTTGTCCCAGTTTAAAAATGAAAAAAAAAACATATTTGAAATCTCAGTCTTTCTGAAATAATAATTTAATGTAAGTATGACTGGCATTGTCTTCTACATACAAATTAGGTGACAGGGCTGACTTTTTGCCTGAACTTATTTAAGGATTCTTTCTGTAATCTACTGAGTCAACAAATAAATGAAGAAACAGCTTTACATCTAAACCAAAGCACTTACATATAAGTGCAGACCAACATGCTGCCAGAGATGATAGTATATCGAATCTGAAAAATCAGCCGCAAAAGGCAGGTACAGGGAGCAGTACTACAACAGACCAAGCAAGACGATTAAACTCATACTTATATGTTTTAAGTCACAGGATCACAGGTTTGAATGCCTAGCTTGTCATCTATTGGTCTTCTGGAATATGTAAGTATTTCTTTTCACCCATAGAGTCATTGAGTAATTAATTTCTTAAAAGTAGATGGAGGTGTGCATTGTTCAATAAGGAGTGTTGGTTTCCTTCTTAATCTGTGTAGAAGCTATATCACAAACCAGACACTTTCTCCACCTTTAGTTTTACTTAATTTTGCAGCAATTAATCAACCAGTTGTGTTTTGTGTTCCTCAATGAGTATTTAGAAAGAGCTGTTTCTTAAAGTGTATTGACATTTGGAAAGAAATGGCCTTTCAGAGGCCTGTTCAAGCCTAAGTATGATGAAAGCTCATTGTTTTTTATTTTATATAGCTTCATGTTTTAACCTTAAGGGTGGTGTTCACAGTATGGGCTTCTGTTGTGCGTAGCATTCATCTGTGATGAGCGGTGCTACATTTTTCTGCAAATAAGGTCAGCATTATTTTGATAAATACGCCTTTCCATTTAAGAAGCATGAAGTACTCAAGGGATAAGCATTTAGGGGAAAATGTAAAAGCATCTAATTTGCATGGAATATGCGTAAAGTACCCTAAACTTATGGAAATAGTGTTTAAAAGCACCATATTGTCCAGGAAATAGTGAAGTTTTACAGCAAATTAATTATGAATCCTTGGACTTTATTAAAGTAAGGAAAATACAGAAATATAGGAAACTAATATGACACAGTTCAAAATGAATAAAGACTACTGAGTTCACTTCAAGAAATGTGTGCTTTATTCATACAATTAGCTGTCATTAATGCATGGGAAATTATTGTAGCAACAGCAGTGGAAATGACTAGTATATTTTTATGTGTTATAGTGATTCTGCATACAGTGTGGTAAGCTTTATTATATGATTAGAAAAAACTTGGTCGGGGCAAATGTAAGGACAGATATGCATTGTTAAAATGTATTCATGATTGCACAAACAATACTTCAGCCCAACTTTACTTGGCTGGACTGTACATGTGTATGTTATTATGGGGGATGTGTTTTTTTTCTGAGGATGGCAGGTGTTTGAGTGATGATTTTTTAAAACATTGGTAAAGAACAAGGGAATGATGCAAGGAATGGACAACTTAAAACATTTTTGTATGGTCAGCAAGCACCTACACAGATTGCAAATAAAATAGAATAGCTGCATCAATGCTTTTTACAATGGATGTATGTACATCAGGGATATTTGACTATGAGTCAAAGAACAGTTATATGAATATATAATGACTGATATTGATTATGATGTTACAGACAACACCTCTATGTTTACATTCACAGCTGTTTTTTTTTTTATTTCTTTGCTGTTTCTATAATTAAAAAAATCGAATAAACATCCTTCTAGTTTTCCTGAGCAATCTCTACTGTGTTCTATGTTGTTATTCTCCATATCTGCACATTTTATGCAATGATATGTACCTGAACTAAAAATAAGACTGGAACTTTATCAGTTAATCATACTTCTTGATATTGAATATCAGCATTCATAAGTCTGAGCTCTCTTACCTCACACATTCAGATATGGGAACTCTTTAGTTGCCTGCTCCCTTAACCTTTCTCACCTTAATGCTGAATGTTTGTAGATGCAGGGCAACTTTACCAATGAGACGGACCAACACTTAAAGGGCTACTCGAGAAAAGCCAACGTGACTTGACTACGGGGGGGTACCTTTAAGTGTGGTAGATGTCCCCAGTGCCCATTTATCATGGACACTGATAAGTTTAAGCTTAACAGTTTATGATATATAACCAACAACAAGAGAATGTATTGTTATACTAAGGGAGTAGTCTATATTGCTGTCTGCAGAATATGTAAAAATTACTATGTGGGTAAAACTAAAAATGCATTTAGGCTCAGAATTTATCAACATCTGTATGACATTAGGCAGATGAATATGAACAATGCACTATACAGACATGTTAGCAATCAACCAAATCATGCCTTTAGCTTTTTTATACTAGAGCAAGTGGATTTGGGACCTCGGGGAGGACCTGTAGATGATTACTTAGAATTCATTGAATTAAAATGGCAGATTAGACTGAATGCATACTCTCCCCCAGGCCTTAATGACAGAATCTCATTAGCTTCGCTTTTGAGGTTAAAACACTTGTTCATGTTATGAAAGCTATTTTAGGATTCATTAGTCACCATACCATTTGGCAACTTGCCCTACTAGTAGTTTTATGTAGTATTTCATTAGACTACAAGATAGCATTTTTTATATGTATGCTTATGTATTTACAAGCTATTGTAATATAATTGTTTGATTACTGACATTTTTTGATTAATTGGGAGGAAGTGATGTGAACTCTAGTAGTCAGCTGATTGGATAGACACAGTATTTTAAACTTGGTAAGCCAGCACTTATCAGTTCTGAAGAAGTCAAACATCTGACAAAAGCTCTTAACTTCTTGTTTCTACATTTTATTTTGCTGGATTTTTCGTTTTACTTGTATCCTGTGATTATTTTATGTGTACTAGCCTCATTTTTGGGGCTACAACGTGGGCTGTGATTTATATAAAGCTTGTTTGCATCAACTAAGGTAAAGTTGCCCAGCATCTGCATTTCTTAATGTTTGTACATGGAAACTACCAGTGCAATTTCTATGTGTGGCAGCCTGCTGCTGGAGTGGACATTACCCTATTCTTTAATCGTTTGTGTGTGTGTGTGTGTGTGTGTGTGTGTGTGTGTGTGTGTGTGTGTGTGTGTGTATCTCCCTCTCTCTTTCTCTCTCTCTCTCTATGTATAGATAGATAGATACAGATATATAAATGCATAGATATTGATATATATAGAGATATAGATATAGTTGACTGAAGAGTTGTCTAATGGCAATTCATGGAATGCAAAAAGAACCTAGCACATCTGATCGAACATCAGCTTTTCCAACTTGCTGGCATTGTCCTTGTGTGAGATCATGGAACAGTGGGGATAAGTGAATTACTATTCAGTCTCATTCAGCAGAGTATGTTCCTCCATCTGTTTGTTATCTACAGCTCTGTGTAATCACTGTATGATGTCCTCCCTGGTAAGATCGGACCATAAGCCAGTCTTGTTTCTGGTAATTATAATACCAGATGCCCCATCAAGCCCGAAAATGCTTAAGAATTTTTCAAACACAAATTACTTCCTACTAAATGATAGTATAAGAAGTTTCAAAGCCCACTCAAATGCACAGAACACTGACTCCTATGCAGGGGTGTGTATCAATGCCCTGAATAACCACTTAAGCATTTTTGTAGAATTGACTGTACCTGACTAGATTAAAAACAGTCCTGCTGAAAAAAACAAGCCACTCTGGTGGACCCCTAGTATAAACAGACTATAGTCTGAAAGAAACTAATGTACAACAACAAGACAGAATTAGCACACCAGAGGAAGAAATCCCGTTCTAGCTTAAACAAACAAATGAGAGATCTTATCAAGTTCTCCAAAGCTAATTATGAAGTATAAAACAGCCTCCCTAGCTAAGGATAATGACAAGACATTCTTTAACTATTTCAGGAATATTAAAGAGAATACCCAGCTATGTACTTAACTGGTTGTGGATGGCACAACTGATACTCCACCAGATGTAGTAGCCAATATGCTAACTGAAATATTTGGAGCAAACTTCACTGCCCCCCCGTCCCCTCCAATCATCCCCCAAAGTATACCTGCCACCATTCCTCAGCCTATTATTTCAAGAAAGCATGTCATCTCAGCACTCTCCAAGACCAAAAACACAGCATCAGTGGACCAGACAACATCTGAAGCTGCCTTTAAACAACCTAAAATATGACCTAGCAGACCCACTTGAATTCTTGTTTAACCACAGCCTGTGAACTGGCTATGTTCCAGTGGAATTGAGGACAGCAACAGTAACCCCTCTGCTGGGAATTATAGGCCCATAAGCTTATCTATCCTCATCTGCAAGGCCATGGAAAGAATCTTTATAGGTCCAAACAAAGAGATGATAGGTCAGCAAGCAAAGGAGAGTAGTACTACTGGAATTGAATTCATCTTCAAGTCTTGGTGATTATCTTCACAAGGTGGACACTGTCTTTTCACAAAATCTCACCAAGACAACACTGATATATAGACTGTATTTTATATAGCATATATCATTGACAGAAGTAGATTAAAAAATAAAAAAGATAGCTGGATGCACAAGACCGAGAATAAAAAAGTGCCCAATCCTGGTAGGTGCACTGGTGCCAGGACTGGAAAAAATGACACTGTAGAATTCTCAAGACAAGGAAACATTCCTACTATGCTGCTAGGCCTGCTAGCCCACGCCCAGGGGAGGATGCTCCCCTCCCCCATTGTAGAAGGAAGTAGCAGTCCACAAAAAGCACAAAATCTGCTACAAAAAAGAGCCAAAAAGATGACAGGGTAGACTACTGAGTATATGAAAGAACTTATGTATCACTACTATTATGCAAGAAGCCCAAAATTTCCAGACAGAAGATATACAAAAAGAGTAAAAGAGAAATTAGAGGAAACAAAAATACTTCCACGAGAAAAACTTTCAGAAGATTCAAAGAAAAATGTGTGTTCATTAATTTCATTTATTGTGTTGGAGTTGTCTACTCATTAAATTCCTCTACAGCCTGCTTTGCCGTCCTGTCTATTTGTTTCACTTTTTTCAAGTTTGTTGTGCCTTGTTTGCTTTACATGTGTTCATTAATACAACAGATTTATGAAAACCATAATATAGACCAAGAAACTTTGATCCGTTTGGAATAAGACGCATCTGAGAAAGTATGAATATATGAAGAACAAAATCTGGAGTCTTTTGAAAGGTATAAAAAAGAAACATGAACATGGGAAATAAAAAGAGATCGGATATTGTGCAATATTTATGCAAAGGAAAAAGCCAAATTAATCAACACAAAAAAGATGAAGCTATGATGCCACCGCATAACAAGAGCTTCTCTTGTTTGATTCTTGGGTGGGGTGCTTTCTGCAGGGAGTCTGCATGTCCTCCCTGCATTTGAGTGGGTTTCCTCCGGGTGCTTCGGTTTCCTTCTACATTCCAAAGACATGCGTTTGGAGGATTTCTCTCTTGCGCCTCTACTGAAAATGGGCTCTGTCGCAGTCTGACCTTCCCAGAAAACAGAAGATAAATAAATAAATAAAATAAATAAAGACAACCCCAAAGATATTCAAAGAGAAATATTGGCAAAGGCAACCACATATGGAAAACTTCAGAATAAACAAAATGCAAAACTAATAAATACAAAAAAGAAGCATCAAAGATATTTGAAGAGAATTACAGGCAAAGGCATCTGGGCATGGAAATATTATAATACAAAAATAAAAAAATAAACAGGAAAATTAGAAAAGAGAATTAGTAATGGAGAAGTTAAAGAAATATAAACTGAGGTTATGGAGTACCTACAAAGTGAAGAATTTAGTGTAGAAAAATTTAGCCAAGAAAACACCACACCAAGATAGATCAATGATCTCCAAATTAACAAAAAAACACTAGACCAGGAAACATCTGATTAGTTTCCATATGGAGATACTTTGGAGCCTTCCACAGAAAACCAGTACAAACATTCATTTGGAGTTGCACGGCAAGTGGACGAACAGGAAACTGTGGCAACTCTGGCGCAGTCAGTGTTGTGGAGTGACAGGCCAGTGAGTCCCCATATGATACAGCAATGGATGACACAGGATGAAACTGGAGTGAATATGGAGCAAGAAGATGCTCTGGAACTTTCTGTAGAGTCCCCACAGGGAATGGAGAACAAAGAATGTGCCCGAACTATGAGAAGAGTTGCTTGATTTAACAGAGATGGACAGAGAAATTAAGACCAATGAAAGAAGCAGACTACAAAAAATCAATAAAACCTCAAAACTTATAAGTTTGATAAAACAAGTGGACACAGTAATTTAGACTGTCCATAGAGATTCATCTGATATAACAAAAGTAAATATGTTAAACAGTATTACTATGCAGCTAAATTAATAACAGATAGTCTTACCAGGAAAACACAGGGTAGTAAGTAAAGGAAGGGGAGAAATCAAATGCCACCATGGTAGTACTGAACAGAGAAAACTGTAAAGCGATTGAGACAGGAAGTGCCACTTTTAGAACAGCACAGAAGAGGGAACAGATCAACAAAAATACGCAGAAAGATAGACATGATAACAATGCACAGTATCAGAACAGATCAGGATCTATTGTGCACTACTGCAAATAATAAACTAAAAATATCAGCACAGCCAGACAAAAAAAATTAAAAGGTATGCAGTTAAATATAAAGAAAAGTACAAAATAAGCAATTTATTGATGAATGATGACCCAAAAAGATTTATAGAGAATTGGGAAACAAGGCAAAAGGAATTGAAACACCAAAAAAAAAAACAAGAAATAGATGCATTTTAAATAAATATCTATGATGATCCTGTGGAACATAACAAAGATGGTAAAAGGATAGAAGAAGTAAAAGAAAGTATAAGAAGTTCAAATGTACAGGATATGAACTGGGATGAAGTAATGACCACAGAGGCTGAAACAAAGTTAAGAAAAGCGCTAATTGGAAAACCCCAGGCCCAGATGGAATATTTAACTTTTGGCTAAAAGTATTAGCTTCTTTACGTGAAAATTTATCCACGAGTAAGAGTTATTTATATATGCACCCCAAGCAGACACCGGCCTAGTTAACAATACACCTGAGTGAACCTGCAAGCTATCGTAAAAACTATAGACTAATAACTTGCCTTCCGATGATGTATAAGATATAAGCTGGAATTGATGCCAACAGGAGTTTCTAGTCATTTAGAAGAAAACTCAATCATGGCAATAGAACAAAAGGGTAATAAAATAAAGTTGTTTGGAACAAAGGATCATTTCCGATCTCCCATCCAATCATCAAGGTTCCCTTTGGAGAAGGCCAAAGAGACGCTCCGCCTGACATGTATGGGCAGTCTATTCCAGTGTCTGGGGAGTCTCTGGGTCAGGAACCTATCCCTCCAGCATGTTTTGTTCATTGTGATGACAATGTTTAGATCCCTGGAGCATGTGTCTCTGAGGGATTAGGATTTCTTTAAATGTAGCATGTCCAACAGCTCTGGGTTTGACATGGCCTTGTATGTTAGGCAGAGTAACATCTCACGTCACATCATCACAAGAACCCCGGACAGAAAATATTCCAGACTGACACATTCAAAATTAGTTTAATATTTTCTATGTCCCATCCAGTACCATTTAAATATGCAATCACACAGACAAGAATTCAAGTCACGGTAGAAAGCAGTAAACAACAAGTAAAAGTTAAAGATACTACACTATACCAAGAATTCATCCCAACAAAAAGGTAGTAGTATTTATAAAGATGATGATAGCTTGTTTCTACTTATAAAACAAAGCTGTGAGAAAACAGTACATGAAACACGAGTACAATGTTGTTGTTGTTGTCTTTCGGCTTTTCATGGTTAGGGGTCACCACAGCGGAACTCAGGTCCACTAATGATTGGCAGTAGATTTTCATGAATGCCGAGGTGCCAGCTCAACGTCCAACCTTCAACGAAGGCACGCCCATTTACGCATGTCTTTTGAATGCCCACCCAACCGCGGGGAGGACATGCAGACTTCACACAGAAGGCACTCCCCACACCCCAGTCAAGAATCGAACGGGAGAACATCTTGCTGTGAGGCAACAACGCTATCGCTGCACCACCGTGGATTTCCATGAAACACGAGTACAATAAAACATGAAAAAATGACTTTGTGTTGTAACTTTGGAAAGGGATTCTGAGGTTCCTTTTTGATGATGTGCAATTGCATTGACTGCTCAGAAACAGCACTGCAAATACATTTCCAGATTCCAGCTAAGAGTAAAATAAAGTCAGTAATGCTTGAATGGCAGGACCAAGTGACATTACTTGATGACACAGTGTTTTGAATAAATTCTTGTACCTCGGACATGTATTTTCGTACTCAATTAGTAAAAACAGACTCCACCTGTTATCGCAGCAAAACACGGAAAAGCAACAGAAATTAAATATCTGTCAACCCAGTGGTCTCCAACCTTTATTGCACCAAGGACTGGTTTCATATAAGAAAGTTTTCCATGGACTGGCCATCGCACATTCATAATAAACTGCACAATATTTATTTATTTGACATTTGTTTACCTGGGAGGCCCAACTAGAGCTATTACTCTGGGTGTAAGGTGCAGAGCCAGCCACAAAGAAAAGGCCAAACCAAAATAAGATGGAGTCTACTGAGTATACATGAGGCCGACATACTCAGGACTTAAAAATTACATAGGTATGACCTGAAGTAGAAAATCTATTGTGCTGATCAGCAGGAGATGTGAGGGGCAAATGTGGGATCACACTGAAAGGTAAGATTACTTAAATACACAGAGAACAGGTTTAATCAAAGCCGGCAATGAAGGAGTTCTTTTGCTTTATTGAAATCTAACAAATCAGGGCCACTCTTATAAAGTTTTAAATTATGCTGAACAAGCTGCTATAAAAATTAGTAGATGTGTGACTAAGTAATAATGGTGCTTCCAAATTAGCCCTTTTGTTTTCTTATTAAAACTCTTCCCTTTTGACTGTACTTCTTTCATTGCCGGATAGCATTAATTATCATGTTTTAAATCAGGTCTGTTAGTTTTGTAGTGAGTGCTAAAATATCTGAACAGTTATAATTATTCAGGTTGCATATACTTTGTTCCATTGTAATTAGGTAAATCCAAATAGTTCAAGTTTAAATGCTGTGGTGGTATATCATCCAAATGGGTAAACTGGTCAGAAATAAAATGACAAACATTCTAGAAAAACAAATGCACTTTAAAAATGGATTTTTTTCTGTTTTTAATTAAGTGGGGTTCCAGTCTGTATAAATATCACAGGTAGTATTCAGTGAAAATGATGGGCAGGCAAAACAGACTTCAACAAACAACCAGAGCAAAATTGCATGAGCAAACATTGAAATTCCTCAATCGCTATCCTCTGTTTATTTTTAAAGCTGTAAATTTCTTTCAAATCTTGCTGTTGTGTGCAGTGAAAGCAGTATCTCGGTGAAGACTGAAAGTACTGCTGTAGCAGTATTCAAAGACTTAATAAGCACAGTGTTCAGAAATAAGTGGGTGTGATTCTTTAGAAATAAGTGGGTGTGATTCTTTAACAAAAGAATAACAGGATTGTAGAAGTAATGTTTTAGCGGCCCAAGCTGGCACCTGATGAATAGCAAATAAACAACAGAGCATTAAAAAGAGCACATACAATCCAAATGCAAAGGTGACAAGTAAAAGAACACCTGTCTTACTTTAACAGGCTACCCTGTATAAAAGTCCCCTTTTCATCAAAAGTACAGAATCACTATGGAGCATATGCAGAAAAAAGGCAGGAGCACATCCCTCCACCAACACCATATATCAAGTAATCAAACAGTGGAAAGGAGAGAGAACCACGTCTTGAATGAACTGACATAGCAATTAAAAGCTTTTGGAAGGAAAACATCTGTTCAAAATCCAGAAGATCATTAAAACGTGCAGTCCTGAACCTCTGAACCACTCTTTCAGACAAACATGAGCCCACTGAAACTGCTGGGAAATGGTCAAGCTTTTGGAGCATCCGTGAATAAGTGTGCAAAGGATTGTGGGGCACGATTGTTACCAAAATGCAGTAGCGGTTAAATGCTGGTATTGTAATTGCGGTTGCCATGAAGCTGGTTAGCGCCTAAAGTAAACTGTAGGAATCTGATTCCTACAAATGCAACAAGCACATTTCTAAAGGTTTAGAGAAAACAGTGCAAGTGTCAGAGGATTAGGAACACAACACACAACATAGCTCTCACTCTCTCAATCTCTAACGCACCGTCCCTCCTGCTTACATGCATTTATTCACTCACATAACATCACTCTCTCTCAGTCTCTAACACGCATTCCCTCCTGCTTACATGTATTCATTCACTCACATAACATTGCTCTCTCTCTCAGTCTCTTAATACACAGTCTCTCCTGCTTACATGCATTCATTCACTCACATCACATCTCTCTCTCTCTCTCTCTCTCTCTCTGTCAAGCTTTAGCACACAGTCTTTCCTGCTTACATGCATTCATTCACTCACATAACATCGCTCTCTCAATCTCTAACACAAAGTCTCTCCTGCTTAAATGCATTCATTCATTCATTCACTCACATAACATCGCTCTCTCTGAAAATCTCTAACACACACACTCATTTACAAAGTTAACATCGCTTATCTCTCAACACATGCACTAATACAATACCTGATCAGACAAGTATGATGCTGGTCCTTCGTTGAAGTCAGTCTCCATTGCAGATGATTAAGTTTCGGTGTGACTCTCCTCAATCAAATGGGCATAGAAAAAAAAAGAGGTATCCAGCAGCAAAGCAGCTAATTTCTGCAAATGTATGGATAAAAAGGAAAAAAGCCGCTGCTGGGTCCTCTATTTATTTAGACAGGCCAATAGAATCTTAGAACAGAGGTGGAGGTGTTATTCAAGTGGTGACGTGCATTTTTAGAATCCGATTGGCTGCTGCCATTTCATTCTGGAAATGCAGACGGAGTCTGTTTGGGTGTAATTATAACAAAGGACAGGGAGCATTTCAAGGTGATTTCTTCATAAAAATCCAACAGGACGAGCAGGTAACACCACTCTGCATCCTAACCTGAGAAGATAACTGACAACCTTCAGTTACTTTTCTAACTTATTTTTCAACCATAACATTTAATTATGACTGCAAACTTACTAGTGCTTCTGGAAGACACTTGAGATTAACGTAATGGAATTAGTATCGTCTCATAGCATGCTTGGGTTTAAACACAGAGGCGCCATGGGACGGTACTCAGGGTTAATTAGTTATAACGTCATAATGGAGAACAGTAAAAAGGGAAAAATCTATGTATGGCATGGATATACTACAAAAAAGCATTTCACAATATTCCATATTCATGGATAAAAGAGTGCTTAAAAATTGATAAGATACACCCTACATGTATCGGTTACATTACAGTGACCATGAAACAGTGGCAAACCACTTTGTAGTTAAGCCATGATAAAGGACAAATTATTACTCCAGGGTAAAAATTCAAAGGAAGATAATCCAGTGTGACTTTCTGTCTGTGCTGCTCTTTTGTTTTGAACATAACCCATTAAGTTGTCTACTTAACAGACTAGGTCATGGCTACAAATTGGCTCCCAGAAAACACAAAGTGTAAAGTCTTCTCATCTTCTTTATGTAGATTATTTAAAACTGTATAGTTCATTATATGATGAACTTAAAGCACAACCGCAACTGGTCAAAACTTTTTCAGATGATATAAGACAGTCATTTGCTCTTGATAAATGTGCAAACAAAAAGAAGTCATGTACTCACCATAATGTTCCATGTTAGTTGTCCATCTCGCCATTCATTCTTACAATGATGGGATCAGCTCCAACTCGGCCGAATCCTTAGCTGAAAGTCTCAAACCTGGCTTGTGGGAAGAAGGTATCCCACAATGCAGTGGTGTAATTCCCCAGATCTTGTTTGCTGCCAATACTGAACAATATGTACACTATATGCATATGTACAAACATATACATATAAACATATATCTAAGTCCATACTATATATACTGAAAGGAGAAACAAGCTGAGACAAAGAACTCCTGAAGGTAGTGAAAATCTACCAGGTCTACAAGGAGTCTTTGGCAGGGGGAAGAAGGGAGGGTTCGTAAGAATGAACTGTGAGATGGACAACAAACAAGGAATGTTATGGTGAGTACATAACTTCTTTATGTTATATTGTCCTATCTCGCCTTCATTCTTACAGTGATGGAACAGCATCCCTAGCACCATTTCCCTGATTGGCTTACGGGGGCACAACTTTAAGCACCATGGAACCAAAGGATGCTGTGTCCCTTGAGGCCAACTCCACTTTGTAATGAGTGATAAAAGTATGTGGAGTAGACCAAGTAGCTGCTGCACAAATATTATCTATGGAAATTCTGGATTGAAAAGCAGATGACATAGCCATTGCTCTAGTGGAATGAGCCTTCACTTTGAAAGGTAAATCTTTGTGATTTGAGTTATAGATGAATGTAATACAAGTTGAAAGCCAATTAGAAAGAGTAGTTTTTGAAACTGAAGATCCTCTTTTTGCATCAGAGAAGGATACAAAATAATTGGTCAGATTTTCTGAAGTCTTTGGTTCTATGCAAACAGAATCTGAGTTGTCTATGCACATTCAGTTGATGAAATTTGCACTCTGCCCTGTTGCTATGATTAGGAAAGAACACTGGAAGTTCTATGAATTGGTTTATGTTGTTTGGAGAAGAGAATTTAGGTAGAAAGGATGGGTTTCTATGTAAGGATACCCTATCCTTATGAAAAGTCAAATATGGTGGTCTAATAGAAAGAGCTTGCAATTCTGACACCCTTCTAGCAGAAGTTATAGCCACTAGAAACAAGGTCTTCCATGAAAGGAACTTGAGGCCTGAAGATGAATAGGACTTGAAGGGAGGTAATGTGAGATAAGACAAAACAAAATTTAGATCCCAAGGATAAAGGGGTTCCTTAAAGGGAAGTCTTAATAAGGAAGCACCTTTTAAGAAGGCTCTACACAACCTATGTGACATTAAGTTGGAAGTAGAATCACCAATGTGAACATTTGAAATTTCAGTCAGTTGAACCTTGATGGTCGCTGCAGCTGAGCCTTGTTGAAACAGTTCCACCAAAAAATTCAAAATAGAATGAATAGGTGCAGAGAAAAGATCAATGTTCTTATCTTGAGCCCAAAGGGAAAACCTCTTCCATTTACTAGAATACAGCTTTCTAGTGGAAGCTTTATGGGAGGACATTAAGATATGTCTAACTGTAGGAGTGAGATTGTGAAGCCTCACTAAATTGGGAAGTGGAGCAGCCAAGCTGTCAGTTTCAGGGTGTGGAGAGAAGGATGAAGCTCCCCTGACATATGAGTCAGCAGATCTGGCACTGGGTCCAGAATCCAAGGCTTCTCCTGAAGATGAGGCCAAAGGAAGGGGACCCAAACTTGGCGAGGCCAGTAAGGAGCAATGAGAATAATCCTGCTTCCCAAGCATTTGTGCTTTCTGAATTACTCTGGGTATGAGAGGAAATAGTGGAAAGGCATATAGAAGTCCAGAGGGCCAATCATGGCCAAGAGTGTCTCTCGGTGCCTCCCCCAAAGGAGGGATTAGGGTAAAGTAGTTGCTGCACTTGGCATTCATGGGAGTGGCAAAGAGATCACAGCAAGGCTGTCCCCATGTTTGGAACATCATTTCCACTACATTTTAATTGAAAGACCACTCGTGAGGCATTAGGATTGCTCTGTTCAGCTTGTCTAACACGTTGGACTTCCCCAGAATGCGCATTGCTATTAGAAAGCACTGGGAAGAAACTGCTCATTGCCATAGTCTTAGGGCTTCTCAACAAAAGGGGTAAGATCTGGTTCCCCCTGCTTGTTTATGTACCAAACCACAGAAATATTGTCTGATTGGATCACAATAGTCCCCAGAGGGAGAGAGTCTTGAAGTGCTTGCTATGCAGAAAGCACTGCTCTCTTCTCTAGAACATTTATATGCAAGTGAGCCTCGTGTTCTTGCCATGTACCTTAGACTGTTCTTCCCAGATAATGCCCCCCACCCTATCTGGGAAGCTATTGGTTGAAGTGGAACAAAAGGTCTGCCCATTGTCACATGAGTGGAGTGTATCCATCATCTCAAGTTGTTCTTGCAAGATTCCGTTATTCTGATCAGATGAGACATTGGAAGCTCTTGAAGACACCATTGGGAGAATAATAGCCATTGAAGAAACCTCATGTGCATTCTGGCAGGAGGGACTAGTGTAGTTATGGACGCCATTGTTCCTAATAAGCATAGAATTATCTTTGCTTTCACCTTGTTCTTGGGAAATAGGTGAAGTATCTGCTGTCCAAGTGCTACTACTCATTTTGATGGAAGACGTGCTACCATAGATGAAGTGTCTAGATCTGCGCCTATGAATGTAGTATGTTGCAGATTTTTGAAAATTTACTGTAATGCCCAGTTGATTGCATATGTCCAAAGTTAGGTCCCTGGCTTGTAGAAGTAGATGCTTGGTGGTGGCAGATAGGAGCCAGTCATCTAGATAGGGAAACACGCAGAATCCTAGATGCCTCAAGTGAGCCATGACTATTGCCATACATTTGGTGAATACTCTGGGACTGTAGTGAGACCATAGGACAGAGCTCTGAACTGGTGGCTCCCAGCTGGAAATGTAAGTACCTTCTTGATGTCCTGTCCATTTTTATGTGGTAGTAAGCATCTTGAAGGTCTATCGAGCACATCCAATTGTCTTTCCATAAAAAGGGAAGGATATACTGCAGTGTCACCATTCGGAACTTTGACTTTTTGACAGAGTCGTTTAACTTGCTTAGGTCTAATATGGGCCTCCAGTCCCCTGTTCTTTTTGGCACTAAAAAGAATCTTGAGTAAGTTCTGAATCCTATTTGGTCTGTGGGGACTTCTTGGATGACTCTTTTTTGGAGCAACTTTTGAATCTCTATAGTTGTTTGTTCCCTTAGATTGGGTGGAACATCTGTGAGTGTTTTGGTCTGTGGAACAGGTTTGGAAAAAGGGATGGGGTATCCTCTGGATATTATATTTAGTACCCATTTGTCATTTGTGATATTTCGCCAGGCTTCTGGATACATTGATAAATGTCCCACGACTGCCTCCAGAGTAGAGCAGTCAGGCCTCCTTTCAGGAGCTCTGATAAGGGCATCCACAAAAGGAATCTTGTCACCCTGGTTTTGCAGGTCCCCTCTGCCTCTGGGATGGTGGCTACCATTATTACCTCCCCCTCTGCCCCTGGGAAGGTATCACCCCGGACGTCTAGGAAAAATCTCTGGGATCTTTTGAACCACATCTTTCTGCTCTTCTGACCTTTAGGATAAGGTCTTGAAAGTACAGAAAAATGTACTCCAATGGCAGAGAGAGTTTTCCCTTCTTGCTCGCACCAGGTTAGAGTGTCTTTTATTTTGGGTCCAAAGAGTGAGGAACCATCAAAAGGGGCATTAGTAAAGGTAGACTTAAAGGGCTCTGCAAAATTGCACAAGTGCATCCAAGAGTGTCTCCTAAGGGAAACTCCAGAACCTGCTGCCCTGCTCGCTCCATATGCTGTGTATGATATGAGCCCCATGGAGGAGTTGACAATGTAATTTAAGGTGGACAGCTGGAAGGAGACCTTCTCATTTATCCCCACAGCTAATGAACCTTTTAGTATCTCCTAGCTCTTTCAGGAGATCTCTTTTTAGCTTCGTGAAATTGGATAAGTAGTTCAGCGATTGCAGTGAGAAAGTCACTGAAGAAAAGATATGCTTCCTGTATCTGTCCATCATTTGAGAGTCTTTATTTAGAGAATGAACAGATGAGGAAGTCTCTGCAAGTTCCTTCTTGGTAGCTGCTGCCACCACCATATCATTTATGGGTACTACCTTTGTTAGAAATACCTTGCCCAAAGGGGCTGACAAAAATTTGTTTGACCTTTGAGGGACCGGTTTGATAGAGTCAGGTGACTCCCATGCCTTTCGACTAAACAGGTGCATTAGTTCATCAAAAGGCGAAGCCACCCAGGAGGCTGAAGGTTGAGACCCAAAAGCCTTCAGGTATACTGACTCCTCATCAGAAGGGGTGGTGGTCTGCCAGCCACCTCTTTGCTTGAGGATCTCTAGAATATCTGCAAATGAGATATCATCAGAGTACGACCGGGGGGACCCTTCTGACTCATCTAGGTCAGTGTCTGAAGTGATGGACTCATCTGGGGAGTCAACATGCTTCCTCTTGCAGGTTCTCTTCTGAGGTGGCTCCTCAGAAGGATAATCTGGGGAGGCCTTGGATGAGAGGGGTTCACCCAAAGGGGGATCCTGAGGATCTGGGTCTCTGCTGTCTTGAGGAATGGATGGTGCTGAGACGGTAGCTTGTGCCTTGGGGGGACGAGTACTGGTATCCTTCTGTGGTGCTGAATGAGTAGACAAAATACTCCTTATCAGCTCAAAGCCGGATCCCGCCAGCTCTAAAGACTCCCCAGGCTCTGTGGAGACAGAGGAAGACAATGGAGTGAACAAGATCAGACCCGAGGCTGATGTGGGAGCCGAGCTAACCCGAGCCGATGCTCTGAAGGGAAGGTTTGGCAATGAAGAGGATCAGGGCTGAGAATCCCCCGTGGCCAACCAGGGGACCTTGGCTCCTAGACTCACCAGCTGGCATAGACAAAGTCAGAGCAGATGTTGGCTCCGTGAACACCGAAGGGGGTCCCTGAACCAATGGGTCCACAGTAAGTGGTACCGAGCACTCTGGCTCCAAAGGACCAGCTTGGCTTGGAGGAGGAACAACAGTGGGCACAGTAGGCTCTGAGACCAAATGGGTGGGAGCTCAGAATAATTTAGTCAGCGCCGGCGACTTGATGAGTCTATGCAACACCCGTTCCACATCATCATCTGATAAGCTTCTTGTAGACCTGGACGATAGGGAAGGAGATCGAGACCTATGGAGGGTTGGCGATCAAAGTCGGAGAAACCAGCGAAATCTCAATGGACCGGCTCTGAGTGGAAGTATCTTGTGGCTCCAAATGCTTTGGAGCCAAAGTACCAGGCCTATCAACCAAAAGAATGTCTGATGGCTCTGAGGACTGTGTAGCTGAGGAAGTAGTGGCCTTTGAAATTTTTGGAAGTTTTACTGGTGGCTCTGACTGAGCCGATGTAGCGGGAGATTGTCTTTTGTGAGATTTATCCTTTTTTGAGGAAGGAGACAAAGAAGAGGAGGAAGAGCTATGAATGGCTTCCTCAAAAGAAGGCTTTAAGAGCCCTTTTAGAATCAACTTGTTTCTTCTTTCCTGAAGAACTCTAGCACTAAATGAATGACAGAAGGTGCAGTCTTCTCGGAGATGAATGGCACCAAGACAATAAACACAAACAACATGTCCATCTGTGATGGACATTTTTTGTGAGCACTTTTGACATCTTCTGAAGCCTGAAGGCTTATGTTCTCTTTCTTTTTGGTCTTTAGACATTTTCAAGATAAGACCCTAGAGGCGATATCAAAAACAACAACAGCAAAGATTTATTAGCTAAGACTAATAAACTAAAGCTAAACCAAAGGTTACTACAGGACTAAGGAGTAACAACCAGGAAAAGAAAAATAGAACCTCTAACTAAAAGGGTTCTATTTTCCACACAAAACAATAAAACAGTACAAGCTCTCTAACTTAAACAGGCGTATAGCTCTCTAACTTAAACGAGCTATAAAGACACTAACAATGAGCAACCACTACACAGGATACCAAAAGGGGCCTAGAAAGTGATGGCAAAAGCCATGCTAAAGGGGAAAAAACTATCACTATTTAACAAAAACCAGCAAAGAGACACAACGAGTTAAACCTAGTAAGTTTAAAGCTAAATATATACCAAAATAGCAAGTTTTGACAAAGGTAATAGAAAAAAAATATTACAACTTAGCCACGGTCAAGATGAGCACATCCAACCTTGTAAAGCGGCAAACGAGATCTGGGGAATTACACCACTGCATTGTGGTATATCTTCTTGCCAATATCCAGGTTTGAGACTTTCAGCTAAGTATTCGGACGAGTCGGAGCTGAGGATTGGCTCCGAACTCCTCATTGTAAGAATGAAGGCGAGATAGGACAACATAACATCAACCTTTAAAGGAAGAAAGCTGTAGCACCAAGAAAACATCAGTTTGATTTCAGAATGTGATAGAAAAGAACTTGAGCAAGTGCATACATATAGGTTCATAGGTTAGTACTAGGCTAACTGCCCTTGCGAGCCATTGTAAGCCTAGCCAATTATCCCTTGTGAGACTCGAACCCTGCACCTTGTGTTTGTAAGGCAAACACCTTAACCATTTGGCCACCCTTGGGAACTGATGAAGCATCAAAAATAAAACATGAACAAATGTAAATAAAACTTAGTAAGGAACATATTAGAAGACTAAAATTAATACTGAAAACAGTATTGACATCTAGGAACACTGATCAAGCCATAAACCAATTTGTTCTTCCTAATTGGCCCCAAAAGGTGTTGGATAGGCTGGACAGCAAAACAAGAATGATGCTACATGCTTATCAAATGATTTATAAAAATCAGTGCATACCAAGACTATATATTCCCCATTCTGAAGGAGGTATGGACCTCCTCGAAATTGATGACATGCACTGCATACATATCTGCTGACCTCATAAGATCCAAATGTAGTGAATGTTTTGAAAAATGAGGAGAATCTAAGATGTCTTCCCTGCTTAGTTTAGCAGAAGCATATTGGCGTCAAGCAGGAATGGAAATCAAACCAGAAGTACATAAAATCAGGCAGCAACTGGATGTTCCAAAATACAAAAGAAAGTATATAAGGTGAAAGATCAGATGAGAAGGCAAGAAATGCGGAAAATGCATAACTATAGTTGCAAGTATAGAAAAATCTTGGAACAACCTCATGTTGATCAGGATCAAATGCAGGAATGGTTAAGGAGAGGTAAAGTTAAATCAAAAGATGAAAGGGTAATATTGGTGGCCCAAGACAGTGGACTATGTACACATTTCTTTACAAAGTACATTGAACATTTGGGAGAAAAAGACAAATATAGGTTTTGTAAAACAGAATTGGAAATGGTCACACATCTTGTTGCAGGTTGTGATATACTAATGGCAGAAGGACTGCATACTGAAAGGCATAATAATGTGGCAAGACTGTTACATTGGGAATTGTGCAAACATTATAATATTGAAGTAGTTGAAAAGCACTGGAAATATGAGCCATAAAACACTAGAGAAAGTTATGAAGTTTATATCACATGAGATTACCCATTACCAACAGTTCAAAAAATAGATGTGAGAAAAACAGGTATTGTAGTCCACAAAAAGAAGGCAAAATTAGCATTGATCATTAAAATTGCTACATCCAGTGACTAAAGTGTCTTATGTACACAGAGACACAAAGTCATAAAATACCAGGATTTGCAGGTAGAAATGACGGCAATGTGGAAGAAGGTTAACCAGACAGCTCCAACAGTAGCAGGAGCAACAGGTCTTATAAAAAAGAATTTACAATCATAGTTAGGTATGCTACTGATCCATGTAACTCCATACGAATTGCAGCAGTCATTACTGGGCACATCGCAGGTTCTGCAAAGAGCACTTCTGGTTAACATCAAAGATTGAAACAATACTAATTTCATGAACTTTAATCATACTTTGATTAGTAATGAGGTCCATTCCCCATCATGGTATTAGAAACCCAAATGACTTGGAGAAATTAAAAAAAGACAAAGACCTTATTTAGAAGGACATAAATAATCTCCAAATTCTGGACCCAACCCAGTTTAGAATCATTAAAGGTAGATCATGTCTGTTAGGCATGGTTGACTTCTTCAATAAAGTCACTAAGGGCTGGACAAGGAAAAGACACAATCCCCAACTCAGGTATTATAGAGAAAATCTCCCAGTTGGGAATTAACCCACACTTTACCAGATGGGTAGCCAACTGGCTCACTGACCAGACACATACTGTCAAAGTGGGTGACTTCACCTCTAGCAAAAGACGAGTCACCAGTGGTATGCCACAGGTCTCTGTGTTGGGCCCCTTACTGTTTGGAATCAATTCCTCAGAAATCCAGGCAAACTTGGGCAGCCTGTGATGAAACAAGTTCACTGACAATTTCAAATTGGGAGCAATCATTGAGTCCCCCAATGGTGTTAAAATACTGCAGGCTGGGTTAACAAAGACAAATGATAGGTACCAAAGCCATGGATTAAAGCTAAATGCAAAATAAAATGCATTATTATTCCCTTTGGGAAAGCTGGCATCCCTACTAATTGCATTATAGACAGCACCGCCCCAAGAGTTCCACCAGTGACAATGATCTAGATACTCAGGTCGATAGCAATCTGTACTTTGGCCATCACATATCCACAGTAGTAAGGACATCCTTTTGCGCGGCACATCTTATATGTAAAGGCATCACATCTGGATGTAAGGATGTTATAATTCCATTAGACATGACCCTTGTCAGACCAATAATTGAGTGCAATGCTCCCTTTTGCATGTATCTCACCAGACACCTGCAACAGCTGGAGGCACCACAGAGGTGGCACCACAGAGGTTTCTTATAAAGAAATTATAGGGTACACAAAACAAGTCTGATGTGGAAAGACTGAAAACCCTGTCACTGTATTCTGTCTCCTACAGATTGCTATAATATGACCTGTGCCAGGCTTACAGGGCAGTCTCTGACCCAGCCCTGATGGAAATGCTACACATTTGTAAATCAAACTGCATGAGAGTTACTCGCTCCGGGGATCTTAATCTAACCTCTGACATGAACAGATGAACAGGTCATACTGGAGACATAGATACATCTTTTAGAGACTGCCATGTCTCTGGAACAAGTTTCCAATTCATGTGAAACAGAGCCCTCCATGACCCTCGTCAAATACAACCTAGAGCAATGGATGGGTGACCACAAATTTACTCCTGGGGTGGTGCCCATGTCCCTTCTTGACAGAGGAAGTCAGTATTAACTACCACAGACCCTTTCTTCTGTGAACTTTACTCACCTAACAACTGACAACTGGAACAAATCGGGATAAATATGGCTAAGGTTGTAAGGGCTTTGAGGCCATTACCCTAGTAATCTTCTATGAACCTATGAACCTATGAACCTAAGTAACAGTGTAGATATTTTGTTTTCTTAAGAGCCTGAGTTGTCCTAGGAAAATTGGGCAAAATGTAGATGTCCCAATATCTTTGAGTATGCCCTTTATATAGAAATAATTTTCAGATTTTCCTGGAAAACCATCTGCCTGGAAATATTTTTTTTTCCTGCAACAGCTCTCCCATTTTTTCCCTTTATCTTCTGCATGATAAAGCAAGAGGACTGTTCTTGAGTAAATTTAATTAATATGTCCATGATAACTTAAATACATTCACCATGTATTTTAATGGGTTTGGGCTTCACTTAGGAAGTATCTGCTCCTACCTATGATCACAGTGCCAGGGACTGGTCTTCAATTTGAGTATTATTTCTCAAACTGTGGTGGTGGAACCTGTCACTTTTCTAGCCATCACCTGCTCCTTGTCATTCGTAGGCTCATTCAGTACTGTGTTGCCCTGTTGTAAGAATTTGTGCAATATCACTTATAGCTCTTTGATCCCTAATGTGAATTAGGCCTTGGAGAGGAACATCACTGATGATATGGACTTCTTGGTTGTTAAGAATAACATGGACAAAGTGCAGCCAATGAATACGCTAAACCCAATCTGTATATGACTGAAAACTATTTTAAAAGAGGCCAGTCACAACGGAGTAAGAGGCCAGTCACAAGTGGAGTCCCTCAGGGATCATTCCTTGGACCGCTCCTTTTTGGCATTTACTTCTCAGAAGTCAAGGCCAATATCAGTGGTCTCTGGCTGACTAAATTTGCAGCTGATTGCTGTCATTGAATCTCACACTGACACAGACACACAACTGGTGTCAGAGCCATGGACTAAAACTAAATGTCAAGAAATGCATAATAGTATCCTTTGGGAAGTCATCCATCCCTGGTAACTATCATATTGACAACACACCCCCTTAGAGTTGACCCAGTAGTCAGAGACTTAGGGACACACATAGATAGTGATCTAGCTGAGAGACAGGTATGTATCGCAAAGAGTACCCCTTCTATGGAACAGGCTCCACATCCATGTGAAGCACAGTTCCTTCCTAACCAAGTTCAAGCATAACTTGAACAAATGGATGGGAAACAGAAAATTCATCCCTAGTTTGGCACATATGTCACTAATGGACACAGGAAGCCTGTAAATGGTTCATCATCCAAGACCATGCTTACACTTATCAAGGGTACCAGAACTTGTCAGAAATTTGGGATGCATGGCTAGGCTGAAAAGACCACAGTGATAATTAACCTAGTACACACTTACAAACTTATGAGTCTATATCAATGAAATAAGTTTTTCTTCCTTGTATGTATTCACACAGAGCATTTCTGGTCTTCATTCTGTAAATGTGCTCACTAACAGATACATATTACCTGTTGAGCTCAACTGAATCTCTTTAGCTAATCCTACAGCACTGTCTGGGTCATTTACAGATCTGAGGGGCGGAGGGCAAGCCTGCACCATTTTGACTTTAGTTAAAATGTCTATTTTATTTTCTTCACAGAAATCTTTAAACACAATTTAATTATACAACATTTGTTTTGTTTAAACATCAGGAAAACTATACATACTTTAGAATTTTGAAATTGAGCATTTATCTATCAGTATAACTAGTACTTGTAAATGAAATTTAATTATCATTCAAGTACAAGTGTGATAATGGCCATTTAGAGAAACCCATGCTCCACGGTCATGCTAGATTTATGCAGAGGACTAAAAAGAGGCAGGACATTGTTTTATACTATAACTAATGTAAGACTGAATTAGTGGTGGTTGCTTCTAGTTTCTGATAAGGAAAGACTGAATTTTAAGTATGTGGAAAAGTGAGAAGTATAGATGTCAACCTCTGAGGACATAAATCAAGGACAGAAGTCATATAAAACAATAATTAGAAATAAACCTCAGAAACATGGTTATAATTTAAGTATTGTTCTTGTATACCTAGAAAATTGTTAAAATAAACTTGACTGTCTTTCATTATTTAATGATTGCGGCCCTCAATGATTTGCCAAGAAAATATATATTTTACATGGAACAGACAAAAAAGTAAGGCAAAATTAATGGCATTCTTCAAAATCAGGGATAACTGAAAGCTATAGAAAGAAAAATAAGAAAAAAGAGGAAGAAGAAGAAGGGAATTCACATAGTAATTATGGATTGAAGTTAAGCAATGGATTTTAATTTAGAAATGACAAACTGGGTCAGAACTTGAAATGTAGCCATGAAGTGTAAAAAAAAAAACAGTTTAAGGAAAGAGAGAGCAGCTCTGTGCATTTGGTAAAATGCTTCCATTATCTGCTTTTATATCAGTTATCTGATATTAATTCAGGTAAAGTGAAACTTGAACTTCATTAAAAAGATGAAGAGAAACAAATTAAACAAGTGCTTTATAATAATCATAGAAGCCACCCGGGCCATATTTGATCCACATATATATATAAGCTGCCAATAAAATATTGTAGACAGTGACTCTGTGGTAAGATCTAACCCTTGATGCACCAGTTCAGGTTCAGTCTTGCTGTCTCGTTACTGTCTTCTTGCAGTTTACATTTATTATATATATGTTTATGTGTGCTATCACATATGGGAATTACACAATTTTCTCATGAAAACAGTCAAAGATTCTATTAGAAATCATTTGTAAAATCCTGGTTAGTCCCTCCTAAGGAGCAACACTATCTGGGGGAGGGTATTTCTAAAAGGGTATTTCATTCCTGGAGATGGTACATCAGACAACTATCAATACAGTAAGTCAATTGGCAAAAATTAATTACTATATAAACTCAACAAGAACAACAAGGAGAAGGGCCACCACACAAGGATACCAAAACAAAATTTAATGCACAAATTTTAGCGCTTTCTGACTTCTGAGGAAGTCTGTGGTTACATTCAGATGAAAGCGCTAACATTTGTGTATTAAATTTCATTTTGGTATGCTTGTGTGGTGGCTCTTGTCCTTGTTGTTCTTGTTTGTTTCCCAGTTTGCGGATATGTCTACTATATAAACTCAGGTTACAGAATATAATAGGTTCATACTTCATACTAGGCTATCTGCCCTAGGGCATTTATAAGCCTAGCCAGAGTGTGTGTGGCTTTCACCACCCCTTAGGATGAGAATACTATACCCATTAGTTTGCTGTGCCTCTGTCCAGCAGTGATACAGAGATGATTCCCGATCTCCCATCCACTCGTCAAGATTTCTCTTGAACAGAGTCAGTGCGGGGCTCTGCCTCACATGGATTGGGATTCTGTTCCATAGTGTAAGAAGTCTCTGGGTGATGAATCTGTCCCTCCAGCACTTCCTATTTATATCCGTGTTGAGGTTTAAGTCTCTTGCTCTCGTGGCTCTGGTGGATTTGGATTTTTGAGGTGGAGCATGTCCATTAATTCCGGGTTGGACATGGCCTTGTATGTCAGGCACAGATCACCTCTGAGCAGACACTGAATAGAGCTGGAGTTTCTTCAGTTGGGCATCGTATGACATATGTTTGAGCCCCTTTATCCTTTTGGTGAGGAACTTTTGGGGTCTTTCCAACTGCTGCAGGTGTTGGGTCAATCATTGGTCTGATAAGTGAAGAGTACAGGGGTACAATGACCTCTCCTGATCTGGATGTGAATCCCTTCATGATCAGGTGGGCAATGTAGAAGGTCTTCCTAACCACTTTGGCAATGTGAGTGTCAAAAGAGAGGTTACTGTCAACTTGGGTCCCCAGGTCCCTGAGAACTTCTTCCGTGATTAATGGATTACCACCTATGTGGTAATTAATTTTCCCAAAGGGTATGACTATACATTTTTGGCATTTAGCTTAAGGCCATGGCTCTTTATCCATTTCTATGAGACCTTTCTGGAGGATGTCTGTGTCTGATGGAGTGTCAATTATGGTGCCCAGTTTGCAGTCATCTGCAAATTTTGTCAGCCACAATCCCCTATGTTTGCCTGCACTTCAGAAAAATAAATGCGAACAAGGGGGGCCCAGGACTGAGCCCTGTGGGACACGACCAGCTTAGAGTCTGACATGGCACCAGCAACTCTAACCCTGTGTGTTCTGTCCTTGAGCCAGTTTGCAACCCATCTTGTGACATATGGGTTTACATCTAAGCTGGTGAGCTTTGCTAGGTCAAGGTAGGCTGTGTGAACTGCCTTACCCTCATCAATGGCCTTAGTGACTGTTTTGAAAAAGTCGACCAAGTTCAAGAGGCAGGATCTGCCCTTATGAGTTCCATTATGATCCTCTCCATAGCTTTGCAGACAAGGCTCGTCAAGCTTATGGGGGTAATTTCCAGGGTCCAAAGCAAGCACTTTTTGTGTGGTGGGACCACAGTTCTTTGTAAGGCTAAGATTAAACAGCAGCCTTATGTGTGGGTTTAGTTCCTCATTGAGTTCAGCAGCTCTCACCTGGGCATCTGAGATGTTTGGGAGGCTAGACTCTGGTGGGATAGATATTGCACTGAACCTGTCTGCCAGTATGTTGGCAATGTCTGTGGGTTCAGTGATTTTTATCATTTTGGACTAATTCTAAGCATATCTGGTTTCTAACATAGCTAAAGAAGGCTTTATGATTGTCTTTTGTGTCATTACTCAAAGTTGGCCTTGGATGATTTTATTTTTGCTAGCATTGATCAGAGATGCCTTCCCATTTAGGGATTTTGCACTGTCATGTAGTAGCTTTCTCCTCTTGTTGTAGAGTTTGTTTATGGCTGGAGTCCACCGAAAAGGTCTTGATTTTATTAGGGATTGCTTGATCCATACATTCCTGGAGGTGCAGGCATTTGTAAGGGTTTCAGCAGCGTGGGTTGTGGTTTCCACTGGCTCGGGGCCTTGAAGGATACTACTCCAGTCTTAGTGTGAAGTTTGCTTTTGAGAAGTTCTTCACTGTGGTCGATGTGGATCTCCAGTGAGATTAATTTATGGTCTGATCTCACCAATGAGGGATATACTTTTGTCCCCATGTTTGTGATGATCAGGTCTAGTATATTTTCTCCTCTTGTGGGAATGGTGACTAGTTGTTCCATAGCATTTGAGTTTATGAACTCAAGGAACCTTTGGGCTAGGGTGTTGGGGCTTGAGTAATGTTCCCAGTCTATGTTTGGGTAGTTGAAGTCACCCAATATGATGGTGTTTGGAGAGATCTCTGCAGGAAGTGGGGTGGGGTTATCTGAAAAACCAAAGGTGGAAAGCACGTGGATTGCAGGTACTTAATTTGAAGTGAAATTGTCTCCTTAATGAACAAGTACAGTTAAAACTGAGGAGATGAAGCAATTATGTTGGAAAAAAGCATAGTTTTACAAATACATGACCCTTTCAGGGAATGCTTTACAAAAGTTTCCATCAGCACATCATGTTCATTCAGAAGAGAAAAAAAGTCAAGTGAACAAAAAAGGAATTATGAAATTCTGTTCATCAGGATACCCTTTTGCCTTCTAAATATTTTGCACATTTTGAGTAGTTATAAACATCTTTTCCTAGTGAGTTTGGGGATTGACCATTTACTCATAAATAAGATTAAAAATAACATCTGTGTAAATACTGTATAATGAAACCATTGTTTATATACTTGTGGCTGCACTTCTTTTCCTTATTGTTCTCATACTCCTTGTTGTCATTGCCGGAGCGGACTCTGGAAAATAAAAAAAAAAATCTGTTTTATTAAAAAGAAATAAAACCAGTTAAATAAATTATCTTCACTGTTAGAATGTGCTTATGAAAGTAAATGAACTTGTATTTGATTTTTAAATCAAGATTAGTATATATATATCACACACACACACACACACACACACACACACACACACACACACACACATATATATATATATATATATATATATATATATATATATATATATATATATATATATATATATAGGTTTGAATGCATAATTTCACCTTATTGCTTTTTTTATAATTTTTTATTAGAGTTTCAAATCAAGCATAGACAATATAAAATTTTCAGTAACAATGAAAAAAAATGTTAATATCAAACAAATAAACTTGAATTAGATTTTTTCTCCTGTATAGGAAAAAGAAACAAACATACAGATAACTAAGAAAACAACTATTTACAAAGGGTGTCTGCATATACAGTTGAACATAGATTTATATTTATATTTAATACCATTGTTCAGTCATTGCTTTTGTTCAAAAGTTCAGATGGTCCTTTCCATGAATTGTATAAGGAGGTGATTCTTGTAGTTCTTGTTCTTATTGTGATGATTTCCAAATTACTAACTTCTGAAGGGATGTTTCTGAATTCAGCAAAAGAGGGAGGAACATCACTTTTCCAGTTTCTTGTTATTACTTTTCTTGCAATTGTCAATATACTCCACAAAATTGCATATTTTATCTTTGTAAGACAATCTGGTATTGGATCATTGAAGAAGAGCTAGGATTTGGTCAATATACATTGTCAGAGAATAAAGCCTATAAAAATGTTAATTTTCCCAATATCTTTTAATTTCAACACATTCAAAGAATATATGTTACTAATCATAATTTCTATTTAATGTGGTGTATAAAATTATCTGTGCATATATTTCCAAGAGAACAATTTCCATTTAATTGAGGATGTAGGTGGTTTAGATGATTTTAAAATTAATTGTTTATCTTCTTCACTTGGGGATTCTTTGTTTATAATCTCAAAATATTTCCAATATGATTATTTAACATATTGTACCTCTATTCTTAATGCTTTATATGCTTTGGATAAAATATTGTTGCTTTCTATTTTTTGCTGTATATAAATCATTAACAAATCAATAAACTTTGGGATACATTTTTTAACTGTTGGTTGCATGAGTTCTATTCTTGCTTTGGCATATTGTACACAGTTTTGAACATGTAACCATAATTCTTTCTCCAAGTTGAATGTATCTAGTATATATTGACAGGATGGCACATTCTCTTTTTGCATCGAGACCAATATATTAAGTTGTTTTCTTTAAAGCTTTTCATAACCAATTCATTGGAAGATATGATGTTGTTTTGTATATAAGCTATTGGGAAAATGAGAAATAGCCATGCTTTATATGAAGAATTTCTGTTTAAAAAGTTCTCATTGTTTTTATTGTTATGTTAGCTATGTCTGAATTAACTTTGGGGGCAGAATTATTTAAAAAATTCTTCTTTTAATAACCAATACATTGAATTATAAGGGAATATAAATTTATTAGGGTGTGTCAAAAAAAGTAGATTGAATTAAAAAATGTCCAAAAATGGATTTCTATTTAGCAGTATTATAGGGATTTGGCCATAAAATTATTGTTTTGATGACAGATGCAATGGAATATAATTCAAGATCTGGTAAACTAATACCCCCATTTGAACAGTCTCTGACATGGTTATTTATTGATATTCCTGGTTTATTGGGAAACTATAGAAATTTTAAGATTATAGAGTTAAATTTCTTTATAATGGCTTTGGTTAAAGAAAGAGATTGCACTACATATAAAATTTTAGGAAGCATAGTCATTTTAATAATAGAAAGTCTTTCATCCATGGTAAAGAAGTATACTAGACTCATAATTGACATATATTATCCTTTTGATGTTTTCTGCAATAAATATTCCTAAATACTATAACTGTCATTCTTTAACTATATATTTCTTAAACTCTTCTTGTATATCTTTATTATTATAATTTATAGGCAAGATTTTTGTGTTATTTTCATTGAAAGTGAGTCCCGATTTTCTTTGAAAGTCTTCAATTAGAGTAAAGAGAGTTGTGAGAGATTTACTGTAATCTTTTAAAGTCAAAAGAATATTATCAGCAAATAACTGAATTTTGACTGTTAAATCCTTATTTCTTGACACCCCTTTAATATCAGTATGTGATCTTATAATATTAGCAAATGGCTCAATAACTAATGTGAATAGTAATGGTGAGAGGGGGTATCCTTGTTTAGTGCCTTTTGTTATTGTTATTGGTTCTGATGTAAATGGACCTATTTTAGCATATGCTTGTGAATTTACATATAAAAGGTTAATGAGTCTTATGCATTTATGAAAAAAGTTGCTTTCTTCTAGTACTGAGAGATATTCCCAATTTACAGAATCGAAGGCACAATTAATATCTAAACTAACTATTGTTAATTTTTCTTTTTTTTTTTTAATGGCATTATTCTTTTTATACTATCATATGTGTTTTTAATCAGTATAAAACCTGTTTGGTCATTATCAGTTAATGAAGGAAGAAACTGTTTTAGTCTGTCTGTATGAATAGCCATAAATAACAACATTCAACAAAGAAATTGGTCTAAAAGATGAGCATTATATTGGGTCTTTATCTGACTTTAATATTGAAGTGAGTAGGGAATAACCCCAAGATGAGGGAACTGTTTCTAAATTCTTGACCATATTAAAAACATCAAGTAACATACCCAGAGAACCTATAGTCAGTAATTTATAAAATTCAGGGATAATACCATCATTGCTTTATTTGTTTTTAACTTTTTAATATGTGATTTTAACTCAGAGATAGAGATATGTTTATCTATGATATTGATCTGATCAATATTTACATTTTTAGTATATTTCTTTATAATTTTTTTATTTTATCATTAGAATCTATTAACAAGTTTTCCTCATTTATTTTTTGTAAAATAGTCCTTACTTGGTGGAGATAGCTTCCTTTTTTCCTGGAGTTCGAGTCTTCTTCATTTGTTATACAATTGAAATCTCCTGCAATAATAAGACTTCATTTTGATTGATTTATGATTTGTTCCATTTGTTTTTTTACAATTTTAACTCCTATCCCAGGAAACCAATATAAATTTATGTGTGTATAATTTTTGTTATTAATTTCTAATGTAACTGAACACATTAAACCTTTCTCATCATTATAAGTGTTAATTATTTTGGGTACAGGGATGGTGTTTTTCCATGGCATTGTTACACCTTTTCTTTTTTGTGTATGATGTGAGCTTGAGAGTATGGTGTACAATTTGGAATTAAGTCTATTAATGTCAGTTTGTAACAAGTTTGTCTCTTGTAAAAAAGTAATCTGGGAACTGAGTGGTCTTAAATATCTGAATAGATTACCTCTCTAACAGGCATTATTTAGGCCATTTATATTTAATTATGTACAATTTAAGCTTGTCATTATGTTACATCAGTAGAGTTCGGATTTCATTTTAAAATATTTATACTACATATAATTTATTTAATCACTCCTCTATATATTGGTATCTTGCATAAGATTATGTAATCATTGACTAAGCTTATGTATTCATGAGTTATACGAAGGATTATTATTGACACCCTGAACCTTGAACTATCTCCTATTAACTGTAAACATAACATTACTCTAACTTTCCCCTCCCCCTGGAGTCTAAAACTCCCTGCTCGTATAGTACTACTATCCAAGCATTTTTCTCCATTCAAAATAAGTAAAGAAGGACTAACCATCAGTCTGCTACAAAACTCAAGTTATTCTTAATATTTTGAATAAGACATAACATCATAAATTTACTCTCTAGGACTTATAAAAGCTTTTTGTTTTTAAAGATTGAAAATAAGTCTTTTCCATCATAGTATATTATTAAAAGTAAATACAAGAAGAAATTACAACTATATCACAATATGAGAAAGTAAGAGTATGTGTTTTTGTTGATTCTAGGTTACATACCGCTTGTTAAAATTCAAATCTTCTCATTGAGTCATATTTATACATCTTAATATTTGACTGTTTTGTATTTTGCCTTTAGCTCTTTCTTCTCTCTCCATTTTCCAATCTCTCTCTTTAGTTGTTGAGATGTGAGAGAGATTGTATCAAAATTCATATCCAATTCATATTACATTTGAAATCTAACTAGTTATAACATTCTTAATATGAATAATATGAATTTAAGCATTTGGATACATACTTTAAGCAACAGCTTAAGGTTAACACAACTTGTTGAACGTTTAATACTCAAATTCTAAGAAAACATTTATATACATACAAACAGACCACTAAAATATAGGCAGTGACATATCAGTGAATTATTATTTAACTAACTCAGATACTAAACTTTCCTCAGATGACATTAATACATTAGTTACTTAAAAGTAGGATAATTGTCATTGTTATATACAACAGAATGCTCATTAAATATACTGTTGTGTCAGCATCAACTTGAAAATCAGTTCTAAACTTACATCTAAATAATTCTGAGATTCATTCTACATGCATAACTTTCAATCTAAAATGAAAGGACTAGTCTCAGAGCATGTTTGTTAATTCAGTAATATAACTGAAGAAATTAGTATGTGGTAGTTCTATCTAATGTGGAATTATTAAATTTACCAACTACTTTCTCTGTTTTAATACCTCCAAATTCCCTTCATTTTAAAAACTACTTATTTTAAGAGTAGTTGTACGTTACCAGTGGTTTCTAATGTTAAAGGTGTTAGGAATGGCTATTTTACATTTCTGTATATTCAGCTTTATATACTACTTTCTGTTTAGGAATATCTGTCTGTTGTGTTTTATTATGTCCACAAGAAACACAAGACACAAACTGGAAAACAGAAAATTCCAAAGCTGAGCGTAGAAGTACACCAGAAACTTTAATGACTAGCGTTTTCGGCCATTCAAAAACAATTGGACTTATCAGATAACAGTTCTTCAAGTCATTCAGTCTTTTATAACAAGCAAACCTCACTAATAATTAGTTAAATCAGCCAATTACAAACTAGTCAATCCTATATTAAAGTGACAGAAACAAAAATTTCTTAAAATTGCAGTGTGACCTTACCTAAAGGTATTTCTATAAAACCATGTGTGTTTTCATATTAAAATGGTTATTGTGGAGTGTAAATTCATGTTTTATCAAAAAATGAATTTTAATTTATCTGATGAAGTCCAATTGTTTTTGAATGGATGAAAGTGCTAATCATTAAAGTTTTTGGTGAACTTCTACACTCAGCTTTGGAGTTTTGTCTTTTACTATGTTCATAGGTTCATAGGTTCATCCATTTTAAATTAATTTTGCTATGCCCTTTTTCGAGGTTAGTATACTGTGCCTCTGTCTAACAGTGACACAGAAGTGATACCAAACCTACTATCTCTCATCCACTCATCAAGATTCCTCTTGAAGAGAAGAGTCAATGAGGGACTCTGCCTAACCTGGACTGGGATTTTATTCCAGAGTGAAGGGAGCCCCTGGGTTATGAATCTGTCCCTCCAGCATGTCCTATTTATTTCAGTGCTGAGGTTCAAGTCTCTCGGCGTGTAGCTCAATGGGATTTGGATTTTTGAGGTGCAGCATGTCCCTTAATTCCGGTTGGACATGGCCTTATGCACAGATCACCTCTGAGCAGGCGGTATGCCACTGAGTAGAGCTGGAGTTTCTTTAACCGGGCAGCATATGGCATCTGTTTGAGCCTTTGATCCTCTTGGTGAGGTACTTTTGGGGTCTTTCCAGTTGCTGCAGGTGTTTGGTAAGGCGCATCCCAAAAGGGGCATTGTACTCGAATATGGGCCTGATGAGGGATGAGTAAAGACGCACGATGACCTCCCCTAATCTAGATGAATTCCTTCATGATTAGCTGGGCTATATAAAATGTTTTTCTAACCACTTTGGCCACATGGTTGTCAAATGAGAGATTGCTATCAACTTGGGTCCCCAGGTCCCTAATTACTTCTTCTGTACTTAATGGATTACCACCTATGTGGTAATTTTTTGCCAAAGGGATGACTATACACTTTTGGCGTTTAGCTTGAGGCCATGGCTCTGGCACTAGTTGTCTGTTTCTATGAGGCCCTTTTGGAGGATGCTTGTGTCAGCTGGAGAGTCGATTATGGCGCCCAGTTTGCAGTCATCTCTGTCAACCACAGTCCTTCCGTGTTGGCCTGTACCTCCGAGAAATATATACCAAACAAGAGAGGTCCCAGGACTGAGCCTTGTGAGACGCCACTTGTAACTGGTTTGGAGTCTGACATGGCTCCAGCAATTCTAACCATGTGGGTTCTGTCCTTGAGCCAGTTTGCAACCCATCTAGTGACATAGGGGTTTATATTTAAGCTGGTAAGCTTATCTATAATGCCTGAGTGGGGTATTGTATCGAAGGCTTTTGCGAGGTCCAGATGGGCTGTGTGGACCACCTTCCCTTCATCAATGGCCTTGGTGACTGTTTTAAAGAAGTCAACCAGGTTTAAGAGGCAGGATCTGCCTTTAACAAAGCCAAACTGGGTAGGATCCAGTGTCTGTAGGTCCCCAATATCTTTATTTATGAGGTCCATGATGATCCTTTCCATAGCTTTGCAGACCAAGCTAGTCAGGCTTATGGGGCGATAGTTTCCAGGGTCCGTTGAGGCACCACCTTTGTGGAGAGGGACCACTGTTGCTGTACACCACTCTTTGGGTACATATCCTGTAGTAAGGCTGAGATTGAACATAGTTTTATGTTTGGGTTTAGCTCTTCTTGGAGTTCATGTAGGACACAGCCTGGGACACCGTCTGGTCCCATTGATGCTGTGTTTTTTCCCACCTGAGCATCTGAGATGTCAGGGGGGCAGCACTCTGCTGGGATAGATATTTGCCCTTTTGGTGGGGAGGGGGGGGAGAAGTTTGCGCTGAACCTGTCAGCTAGGATGTTGGCAATGTCTGTGGGATCAGTGTATTTTTTGTCATTTTGGACTAATTCTGAGCATATCTGGGAATTCCCACCCAGGTTCCTAACATAACTAAAGAAAGCCTTGTGCTTATCCTTAGTGTCCTGTGCAATTTTTCTCTCGAAGCTGGCCTTTGACGATTTTATGAGTGCCCTTAGTTTTTTGCTAATACTGATCAGAGATGCCTTCCCTTTTTGGGATTTTGCTCTATCATGTAGTAGCTTCCTCCTTCTATTGTATAGTTTGTTTATGGCTGGGGTCCACCAGACAGGTCGCCTGCCTTTGGAGGATTGGGTCTTGGTTTTATTTGGGATTGCATGATCCATGCAGTCCTGAAGGTGTTCATAGAATGCATTTATAAAGGATTCTGATTCCACCTCGGTTTTGAGGAGTGTGAAATTTGCTTTAGAGAAGTTTTTCACTGTGGTTTTCTGGGCAGGGGTGGATGTGAATATCCAGTGAGATCAGTTTATGGTCTGATCTTACCAGTGAGGATACACTTCTGGCCTGGAGCATAGAGTCCCCATGTTGGTGATGATCAGGTCCAGTATGTTTTCCCCTCTTGTGGGAGTGGTAACAAGTTGTTCCATAGCATTTGAGTTTATGAATTCTAGGAACCTTTGGGCAAGGGTGTTGGAGCTAGAGTAATGCTCCCAATCTATGTTTGGGTAGTTGAAGTCGCCCAATATAATGGTGTTCGGAGAGACCTTCATATTTTCCAGTGTTCTCAGGAAGGCCGAGTGAGGTTCCTGGGTTTGGGAGGGTGGTCTGTAGCAGGCTATAAACTGGAAGGCAGTTTTACCCACTGTTAGTTGCACATGGAAAGTCTCTGATGCTTCGTGCTTTGCCACCAACCTTTGTTCTTCAAATCCTTTGTCTATGTCATAATGTGTTTTTTAATTTATAAAGTAGTAGGGAGAGCTGCTATGACAGATAATGTTGCTTTGACTTCCTTCTTTGATAATAGAAGGATGATATGGCTTAGCTTTACTTTAGTTTTGCACGTTCACTGTTTATTCCTGCAGTTCTATGATGCCTTTTCTTTGCTATGTGTGTAGCCCATTCTCCCCTGTCTGGCTTCTCCCAGTGATCATGCTGTTGTTTAAATACAGGTCACTTGGGTTATAGTAAGCATAGTCAGACCTTCATCCCTCTACACCACATAGTTGAGCCAGAACCTATGCAATATTACTAACAAATCTTATATATTAAGCTTTTGCAAATGGGGAGACTTGTCACTGTTTTTTTTTTGTTTTAACTTTAAAGCCCCTTTTTATTTAATATACAAGTATTATCAATTTATTGTAACTAGAGTGAAGAATATCCAAGTAAAACAAACAAATCAGGAACAGGGAATTGAAAACTAGGCTGGAATATAACTCTTTTAAGTACTCCTTCACATAATTAATTCATCTATCTGTTCCAGGTATCCACAGTTGCTATATAACACTCCAGATAAAAGGATAAAATTGACAGTCAAACACATAAATCATTAAAATGAATGCCATTATTGATGATGGACAGATGGGAGACAAGAAAATATATTTAAATTCCTTTACAGAGTATGTGCAATTATATAAGAAAAGGCTTTGTGTTATAAACCAGGAGCAAAGGGAGGTCAGACAGGAGAAGGCATTACATATGTATTATATTTATCAGCAGCTCACAATGAAACTGAACATTTGCTAATGAAGTTAAAAATCTCATGTTCTATCATGTTAAAATAAATCCCCGTTTCTTTGTTTGGGCTGTTCTATTTAATTTAAGTGAAGCACAGGGTTAAAATATGCCTGTTTATGCTTTGTTACTTGTTCGTTTTATTTTCTGAATGTATATGTGTTGCCATGGCAACTGGAAACATTTCTGGTTTATTGATCGCATCATTGTGTCTGCCATGATTAATACAGCCTCTTTGGGGATTATTTGTTTTCTAAAGGCTTCTACCCTCGTGACCATGGTGGGAATATTGCTTTGAACAACTTTACAAAGTAAGAGCTACTTTCAGCAAGCGTGTGCACTATTTTTTTTTTAAACAGCTGACTTTTTAACCAGACTTCTGTTTAAAGGCAAACATAAAGTTCTAAGCCCATTAAAAAGTGGAATTTGCTTAATAACACCATCCATGACTGTATTACAAGTCCGGAAGCATCCCATTTCTTTCATTTAAAACAAATACTGTTATTCATGTTTAAATAACTTCATATATATAATATATATATACATACACATACACAACACACTGTTCAACAGCAATCTTTTAACACAGTTTCATTTATAAATGTAAATTTTTGATTAATTACACCAGGATATTTGTGGTTCTCACTGAGAAAGTAACACATTTTAAAGGGAACTACTGGGTTGTATTTATTAATTTTAACATGATTATACCTCTAGTTTAAATAAACTTAAATATATACAAGTAAAAAGACACACAGCACCTATTCCATACTTCTTCCTCAACCAATAAACTTCAATTAATCTTGACTTCATCAATACTAAACTGAATTAAACTGTAGTGGTTTTGTCTGAGTATAATGATTAAAGAAACCATATATAACATTTACAATAGTATAGAAAGAAAGGAAGAAAATGTTAAGCTTGTAGTTAGATGTATTTTTCTATTTGTCTAAAGTTGTTTATATATATATATATATATATATATATATATATATATATATATATATATATATATATATATATATATATATGGGTCTATGTTAAAACATCGAAAGTGCAGCTCATCGAACTGCACTTTCACGAACCTACTTTAGAAAAAGTGCATAACATCGAGCATGCACTTTCACTAAAGTAAACAAAAAAAAGTAAAACATACACACAAAAAAAATTTAAACAGTACTATGCAGGGGGCAAGCCCCCCTCCACCCCCCACACCCCCCTACTTTAATATTCTAACTCCGAGATCATACTACAGTGGTGAAAAAGGAATATTCCTTATCCCCACTGTACTGCAATCTCCACAAAAGATTTGTTAGTTGTACATCAACAGAATATGTTGATGTACAACTAAAAAAACATACAAACTGCATGTTTTTCATTTTTTACTTTCTTTTAGTGAAAGTGCATATTCAGTGTTATGCACTTTCGCTAAAGTAAGTTCGTCAAAGTGCAGTTTGATTAACTGTACTTTCGACGTTCTGACAAGGACCCATATCTATATATATATATCTATATATATATATATATAAATATATATATATATATATATATCTATATATATATATATATATATATATATATATATATATATATATTTATATAAAAAATGTGATTCATTTTATATATATATATATATATAGGTTTACTATCATAAATAAATAATGTCTTTATTTTCAAATTTATGCATCGAAAATGAATATTTTCGAATCATAGTAAACTTGAAAATAAGGATGTATTGTCGAAAATGTCGCTATGCACATACACAGCACCCCCACCCTTCCCATAATAACCTACCTACCTAACCGAACACACAGTTATGCAGAGGGCTGCGGGGGCTGTACCCCCCACCCTAACTTAATATTCCAACTCGAGATCGCACTACAGTGAGGAAAGGGATGCATTTCCCCAACCGCACTGTAATACATCCTCCCAAGAGCGAAAGTTAGAATTGCAAATTCACAGTTCAGTCACAATGCAAACCTTCGCTCATGTCACCATATGAAGTATTCGAACATCTGATGTTTGAATACTTCATAGCCGTGCAAATGCACGTCGACATAATGATAGCAAACCATATATATATATAGATAGATAGATAATGTGATACATATAAATGATATTTTGCAGTTACATAATGAGTAACAGAGATTATCTTGTTTTATGTTGCTAGTGGATGCTGAAACTGAAATTCTGACTTATTTTGTATAATTTAAGCTTCTGAGCTGTATTAGATGAGGAATATTATTTTTTTGATGATTAGATTAAGGGCATTAATAAAAGAATTAAGTCATTTTTCCTTTAGTTTCTTCTTTTCACTAGCTTTCCAGTTACTCCCTTCTGTTTGTCTCTTAAGCAAGCTGTTATTCCATTCCATATCTTTTAATTTGTCCAGTACCTCCTTTGTTTTTAGATATGTTATAGCAGTGTCCAGGTCTTCAAAGATTTTTGTTTCATCAGTGAGAAATATTTTCAGTCCAGTGGTGAAGAGAAGGTGCACTTATATCTGATGCTTTTTGAGACATCACTACAGAGGAAAAATCATTGCTAAACCTTGATCCTGAATTTTTATGAGAGACTTAGCCCAAGCTGTCTTTAGAATCAGATCTTTAAGGGCACCTACACAGCTGTATGGCCTCAGCAATACCTGACAGGGCAACATTAACCCCATGAAGGTAGGCTGAACGCCTGTGTTGGACAGCAGCAATACACAACTACCATCATAGGTGGAAATAATCACAGGACAAGCCAAGAAATAACAGGTGCCTCACTGGAAGCCATGTCACCTTGTTCTGCAAAAGCAAATAAGGTCACAGGTGATGTAGCCTAAGGCTGTCTTTGAGTGAAAACTGGATACATCCACCAAGGCCAATCACTAGGCCTTCTAGACATGTGTCTGCAATTCCAGAAGCAACACACATATTTTCTCTGTAGTGGGGGTCAATAACACCACATATGCATATGCTACAGATATAGGCAACTGGCTGCAGACAGGTGAAGTGTAAACATCACCCCCTGTATCCCCATAGGTGCATATGTGCATATACAGCACCTGCCCCTTCTCCCTCATGATCAGGAAGCAGGTCTGTAATGCCCTCACAAAGGCAACACGTAGAGGTCTCCTTAGGCCTGATACCATTCCTGGCTGCATCCAACATGAACACAGGCATAGGCTCTCAAACCCATTCTGCAATGTAGTCAACCACAGCCTGAGCACCGGTGTCATCCCATCTGCACAGAGGACAGACAGAAAGTTGATAGAAAACAGGTTATGCATTAACGTGAATGTTCTGAAGGATACAAGTCTGAAACTGAAATGTATGCCATTATGTCATGAATTTAATGAATAGTTTGATAAGGAAGAACTGCAAAAGGAAGTATGTATTGATCTGTAGATATATATATATATATATATATATATATATATATATATATATATATATATATACACACATATATATAAGAATCACTCTCTCTCTTTGTGTGTGTGTGTGTGTGTGCGTGTGTGTGTGTGTGTGTGTGTGTGTATATATATATATATATATATATATATATATATATATATATATATATATATATATATATATATATATATATATAGATATAAACAACAAAACAGCCAACACAAACCACCAAACAGATTAACTTCACTGCAACTTGAAATAAAAAGTCAAAAATAAAAGTCCACATGCAAGTGAAGTGAATGGCTGTAAAATATATCACTCTCAATCTTCAAAGAATTGGTTCCTTGTTCCAACCCACGATAAGAACACCAACACGAACAGATCCAGTATAAAGAGATTTATTGTGTGCTAGCACTGTCAGTAAGCGCTTTCACCTCCACGGCTTTATCAAACTACAAAGTGCATAGTCAGTAAAACATTTAAATACAATGAAATCAAACCCAATAGGTTCAAATTAAAACAACTAAAATGACATCATTAAATGAGGCACACCTTTCCTGATTTAACCCTTAGTGGTGAGCATATACTATGGTCTAAAATCCTCTTCCTCTTAAGGGCAGGTTTCACTTGCACCTTGTCATTAATGCCAGGGATTTTATCTGCCCTGAGCCTAATAATCCATTTAAGTTCACATTCTAAAGGCAAGTATCTAAATCCCTCCCTAATATTGGTCTTTAATTGTTGCAGTACACTAAATACAAACTCATGCTCAGCTCCCATTATTTTAATGTGTTTCGCTAATGCATTACTGTCAGATCCAGTTCTGACTGCATATACATGTTCACGTATCGTTCCTGAGCTGTCTACAGGTCTTCCCAATGTAGAGCGCTGTACAGGAAATGCAGGCCAAATAAACTACATACTAATACAACTTGTATCTGTGGTGAACACATACTCTACTTTCGTTAATGGGTGTTGAAAGTCTTTCCTGTCATCTATAAAATGACACTGATTACAATTATTACAAGGGACCGTGTTCGTTGCTCCCTCACCATCATATTCCTAGTTAGTGGTCTATTACACAGCTTACTTTTCAAGTTCTGTTTATTCTTATATGTAAACCGTGGACCTTCTCACCAACTTACTCAGACTCTCATCTAAGTTCAACACCTGCCAATGCTGTCTAACGATGTCTGTGATCTTATTTACATCCCTAGTATAAAATAATGGAAACCTTAAGACATCTTGTGCTGACTGATGGCATAACCTAATATCCTCATTTCTTGCTGAGAAGTAAGGTTTCTGAACCTTCTCTTATTGCATCCACTTCCATCATATGTTTCATTATATCCTTTGAATCGTACCCCTCTCAATTAACCTATTCTTAAGGCTGCTTCCAATTCATACCCTAGGGGGCTGGGGTTCAATCTAGATGCCCTCATGGACTGACCTCTCATAATATTAGCAAATACATAATTTGGGTGCATTGAACGTCTATGTAGAAGGTTATTCCTAAAACAGGATTTCCTATATATAGACGTGTTCAAAAGTCCACTTGGTAATCTAGTAATGTTTACATCCAAGAACGAAGCTCATCTCTAGAATAGTTCAAGACAAACTTCAAATAACCACTAACCTCATTGATCTTATCAACAAACATTGTTAGAGATGCCTCATCGCCTTTCCATACAAAGAAAAGGTCCTCCACGAAGCGTCTGTAGTACCCACTTTCTCTACAAACAAATCCATCTTGAATAACACCTCTTCTTCCCATTCTGCCATTACTATATTGGTAGCTATTGGCACATGAAGTGCCCATAGCTACATCTTTGCAAATACAACTCTTCACCAAAAGAAAACATTATTCTCCAATACTATCTCCAGAAATAAAGTTAGTATTTCTATAAATGTCTCTTCAAAATCACCATTCCTCCTCATATAGTTCTGACACCTAATAATCCCTTCAATATTAGGGATAACTGTGAAGAGGCTAACTACATCCAAAGTCACTAAGATATACTCCTCACAATCATGTAGTTCTCTCGTATATTCATACAATTCTATCAAGAATTGTTTACTATCCTTCAAAACATACTTATTCTTCTCAACCAAAGGCCTCAGGAAATACTCCACTAGGATGGAAAAAGGTTCCGTAAACCATCCCTGTCCTGCCACTATCAGGCGCATGGGTGGATGGATAATTGACTTATGTACCTTAGGGAGGCCTTTATTTCTGGTATCTTAGGGTTCCTAACCTTCAAGTAGTTAAACAACGAATCAGGGATCATCTTACTCTGATATAAATCATCAACACATCAAACACTTGAAATAACTTCATACCAACCTCATTCAGACTGATCTTAGTATAAAATCCCTCATCATCCAACAAACTAGTCATACTACGTATACTCCTCCTTATCGAGGACCACTACCGGTCCTCCCTTATCTGAGGGTCTAATGACAATGTTACTATCTTCCATTAAATCATTCAGGGCCTTCCTTTGCATATAAGTAAGGTTGTACTTAACATTTTATTCATTCCCTTTTCATATCATTATAATACACGTGCAAATCATTCTCCACCAACTTATAAAGGTTTCTAACAACTGATGCAAAGGGGTATATACAAGCTGTTGGGACGAATCTATCTATCCCTTCCAGCCTCTCATTGTTCCCTCCATAGTCCATTCTTAACTGTACTTTCCTTAGAAATAATTTGAGGTCTATTATCGAATCAGTTATGTCACTGTCTCTGGTTGGTATGAAACTCAGGCCTCTATCTAATACCTCTTCTTCATACCTAGTGAGATCACGCTTCGAGAGGTTAATTACTAGGGACCCCCTACCCTTTCCCACATCCTCTTGAGGGTAGGTCCTGTATGCTCCCTCCTGAACCTTTCCTCTTGTTCCGTCCCCTGCTCTGTGACCTCCGTCTCCCTAACTGTCCATTGCTGGCTATTGGGAAAGGGGCTGGTGTGTTTGTACCACTCACAGATGCAGCGGGAAATACCTGTGGCAATGAATTACCTCCATTACTCATTACCTTCCTTCTAACCACGGGTACATCATCATTCCTCACTTGTTTCAATGCTTCTGTTGATGCCGCATCATTGAACGAACAAAGCTTTGAATGTGGTACCTGGGGGCATTATTATGTCTGATGGTAGTACCTGTTCGTTCAATGATGCGGCATCAACAGAAGCATTGAAACAAGTGAGGAATGATGATGTACCCGTGGTTAGAAGGAAGGTAATGAGTAATGGAGGTAATTCATTGCCACAGGTATTTCCCGCTGCATCTGTGAGTGGTACGAACACACCAGCCCCTTTCCCAATAGCCAGCAATGGACAGTTAGGGAGACGGAGGTCACAGAGCAGGCGACGGGACAAGAGGAAAGGTTCTGGAGCTGAGCATACAGGACCTACCCTCAAGAGGATGTGGAAAGGGTAGGGGTCCCTAGTAATTAACCTCTCGAAGCGTGATCTCACTAGGTATGAAGAAGAGGTATTAGATAGAGGCCTGAGTTTCATACCAACCAGAGACAGTGACATAACTGATTCGATAATAGACCTCAAATTATTTCTAAGGAAAGTACAGTTAAGAATGGACTATGGAGGGAACAATGAGAGGCTGGAAGGGATAGATAGATTTCGTCCCAACAGCTTGTATATACCCCCTTTGCATCCGTTGTTAGAAACCTTTTATAAGTTGGTGGAGAATGATTTGCACGTGTATTATAATGATATGAAAAAGGGAATGAATAAAAATGTTAAGTACAACCTTACTTATATGCAAAGGAAAGCCCTGAATGAATTAATGGAAGATAGTAACATTGTCATTAGACCCTCAGATAAGGGAGGACCGGTAGTGGTCCTAGATAAGGAGGAGTATATACGCAGTATGACTAGTTTGTTGGATGATGAGGGATTTTATATTAAGATCAGTCTGAATGAGGTTGGTATGAAGTTATTTCAAGTGTTTGATGTGTTGGATGATTTATATCAGAGTAAGATGATCCCTGATTCGTTGTTTAACTACTTGAAGGTTAGGAACCCTAAGATACCAGAAATAAAAGGCCTCCCTAAGGTACATAAGTCAATTATCCATCCACCCATGCGCCCGATAGTGGCAGGACAGGGATGGTTTACGGAACCTTTTTCCATCCTAGTGGAGTATTTCCTGAGGCCTTTGGTTGAGAAGAATAAGTATGTTTTGAAGGATAGTAAACAATTCTTGATAGAATTGTATGAATATACGAGAGAGCTACATGATTGTGAGGAGTATATCTTAGTGACTTTGGATGTAGTTAGCCTCTTCACAGTTATCCCTAATATTGAAGGGATTATTAGGTGTCAGAACTATATGAGGAGGAATGGTGATTTTGAAGAGACATTTATAGAAATACTAACTTTATTTCTGGAGATAGTATTGGAGAATAATGTTTTTCTTTTGGTGAAGAGTTGTATTTAAAGATGGCGTAGCTATGGGCACTTCATGTGCCAATAGCTACGCCAATATAGTAATGGCAGAATGGGAAGAAGAGGTGTTATTCAAGATGGATTTGTTTGTAGAGAAAGTGGGGTACTACAGACGTTTCGTGACTTTTCTTTATATGGAAAGGCGATGAGGCATCTCTAACAATGTTTGTTGATAAGATCAATGAGGTTAGTGGTTATTTGAAGTTTGTCTTGAACTATTCTAGAGATGAGCTTCCGTTCTTGGATGTAAACATTACTAGATTACCAAGTGGACTTTTGAACACGTCTATATATAGGAAATCCTGTTTTAGGAATAACCTTCTACATAGACGTTCAATGCACCCAAATTATGTATTTGCTAATATTATGAGAGGTCAGTCCATGAGGACATCTAGATTGAACCCCAGCCCCCTAGGGTATGAATTGGAAGTACGAAGCCTTAAGAATAGGTTAATTGAGAGGGGGTACGATTCAAAGGATATAATGAAACATATGATGGAAGTGGATGCAATAAGAGAAGGTTCAGCGAAACCTTACTTCTCAGCAAGAAATGAGGATATTAGGTTATGCCATCAGTCAGCACAGGATGTCTTAAGGTTTCCATTATTTTATACTAGGGATGTAAATAAGATCACAGACATCGTTAGACAGCATTGGCAGGTGTTGAATTTAGATGAAAGTCTGAGTAAGTTGGTGGGAGAAGGTCCACGGTTTACATATAAGAATAAACAGAACTTGAAAAGTAAGCTGTGTAATAGACCACTAACTAGGAATATGATGGTGAGGGAGCAACGTAACACGGTCCCTTGTAATAATTGTAATCAGTGTCATTTTATAGATGACAGGAAAGACTTCCAACACCCATTAACGAAAGTAGAGTATGTGTTCACCACAGATACAAGTTGCATTAGTACATATGTAGTTTATTTGGCCGTTATTTCCTGTACAGCGTTCTACGTTGGGAAGACCTGTAGACAGCTCAGGAACGATACGTGAACATGTATATGCAGTCAGAACTGGATCTGACAGTAATGCATTAGCGAAACACATTAAAATAATGGGAGCTGAGCATGAGTTTGTATTTAGTGTACTGCAACAATTAAAGACCAATATTAGAGGGATGTAGATACTTGCCTTTTAGAATGTGAACTTAAATGGATTATTAGGCTCAGGGCAGATAAAATCCCTGGCATTAATGACAAGGTGCAAGTGAAACCTGCCCTTAAGAGGAAGAGGATTTTTAGACCATAGTATATGCTCACCACTAAGGGTTAAATCAGGAAAGGTGTGCCCTCATTTAATGATGTCATTTTTAGTTGTTTTAATTTGAACCTATTGGGTTTGATTTCATTGTATTTAAATGTTTTTACTGACTATGCACTTTGTAGTTTGATAAAGCCGTGGAGGTGAAAGCGCTTACTGACAGTGCTAGCACACAATAAATCTTTTTATACTGGATCTGTTCGTGTTGGTGTTCTTATCGTGGGTTGGAACAAGGAACCAATTCTTTGAAGATTGAGAGTGATATATTTTACAGCCATTCACTTCACTTGCATGTGGACTTTATATATATATATATATATATATATATATATATATATATATTTCCTTCGCAAGCTCAAAGTTTCAAAACTTCAAACTGCAAATGGTCAGGACTATAATCAAAGTTTTGAAATTATGAACATTTTTAAATGGAGATTGCTGTAAACAGTGGAATGGGAAATTTACCATTTTTTTCACTGAAGTGTGATCCCGGAGTTGGTACATTTATTTAGCAGGGGGTGTGGGTGGATACAGAGGGTTTGCCCCTTGCAAAAAAGTAAAAAAAAAAATGTTTTATTTTATTTTTTTTATTACAAATTCAAAGTTTCAAAACTTTGATCTTATGGTCTTGACTATTTGCAGTTCGATGTTTTGAAACTTCAAGCTTGTGAAGTATAGATATATATATATATATATATATATATATATATATATATATATATATATATATATATATATATATATATATATATATATATATATATACACACACACACACACGGGTTCCTATCAGATCGCTGAAAGTCCATTTCACCGAGACCAAATCGGTGAAAACTCATTTCGCCGAAAAATCATTTTGCCGAAAACACATAAAATTTGACAGGAAAATCTTTAAGAAGACACTTCAAAGTTGAATATCTAGTAGATTATAGGTTCTAGAGCAGATTATTCAACTTTTAGATGATAGATGATAGAATTTTAATTAATAATTTCCCTGTTTTCTAGTAACTGATATGGAGCTCAAGAAAAAAGCTGTTACCAGTTGGCCATCTAGGCTCTGCCACAGCAAATATAACTTAATGTAATACATCTTTACATTTTTGAATTACTTTCATAAAAATGTTGTAATCCAAATTATTTAAAGTAATATCCCGGAATTTCTGATATAATTTTTTCTCCTTTTTCATGTAAATATGTATATTTTATGTGTGTGTGTGTGTGTGTGTGTGTGTGTGTGTGTGTGTGTGTGTGTGTGTGTGTGTGTGTGTGTGTGTGTGTGTGTGTGTGTGCATGGGTTCCTATCAGATTGCCGAAAGCCCATTTCACTGAAACTCATTTCACTGAGACCAAATCGCTGAAAAATCATTTCGCCGAAAACTCATTTCACCGAAAATAGTACAGGCAGTGTATATGCCCTTTTCCCCACTGTAGTGTGACCCTGGAGTGAGAATATATAAGTAGGGGGGGTGTGGGCATGTAGCCCCCCACCTAGCTTAGTTTTGTACTGTCCAGTTCCTATTAACTAGGTAAGTTAGTAGTTTATAACAACATTAGGTTCGGGCTACGCCCCCCACACCCCCCAATGTGGGGGGCTGCACCTCCCACACCCCCCCGCAGAAAAAATTATATCAGAAATTCCGGGATATTACTTTCAATAATTTGGATTACAACATTTTTATGAAAGTAATTCAAAAATTTAAAGCTGTATTATGTTATGTTATGTCTGCTGTGGCGGAGCCTAGATGGCCAACTGGTAACAGCTTTTTTCTTGAGCTCCACATCAGTTACTAGAAAACAGGGAAAATATTAATTAAAATTCTATCATCTATCATCTAAAAGTTGAATAATCTGCTCTAGAACCTATAATCTACTAGATATTCAACTTTGAAGTGTCTTCTTAAAGATTTTCCTGTCAAATTTTATGATTACTTACCTGAACAGAGATGAGCAACTCAAAAGCTTCACATTCTGATTCTTCACTAAAAAAGAGATCCAGTCTATATCAATCACTCTTCAGGAATTATCTTTAAAGATGGAGAGATTTACTGATAATCTTGAAAATTTAAAGGTAAACTGTCAACAACAAACAGATGTTTTAAAGGAAATTCTCCAGAAACAACAATCTAAAATTTTGGACATTGAAACTTCTCTGAGTAATATAGATGGAAGGCTAAAAGAAGATGAATCTCACTGTGAATTTATCTTGCAATAAAATAAGTGGCTGATAAATAAAGTTGATGATGTTGAAAATAGAGAAAGGAGAACTAATTTCAGAATTTTCGGTGTTCCTGAGAAGTCTGAAGGAGAAGACATCATCTCCTTTCTAAGTGCCTGGCTCCCTGAAATTTTGGGCTTAAAAGAAAAGTTTGTCCTATGGAATTGAAAGAGCACACAGGGCTATTGGAAAACCTATACCTTCTTCTCCTAATGCTTTCCCAAGGTCAATAGTTGTGAAGTTCCTATCCTTTTTAGACAAATAACTTGTACTAAAAACAGCCTGGAGGAAAAGTCCTTTGTCATTCAAAGGAAATCAAATAAGGTTTGACAATGACTATTCCACAAGAGTTCTAGAAATGAGAAAAAACTCTTGGCCATTAGTAAAAGTATTAAAGCAAAATAAAATTAAAGCTCAACTTGCCTATCCAGCTAAAATCAAAATTACTCATCAAAATGAACTGAGAACTTTCAATACTATCAAAGAAGCCGTTTCTTTTATTTAGAACAAAAATATCATTACAATCCCAGAAGGAATGGAATGGTCACCATCTTCAACTCTCAAAAGACCATCTGACGAAAATAATTGGTCAGATGTAAAGAAGAAGAAGCTAAAGACTGGTCTTAAAAGTTTTGGACTTTTAAGTTCTCTCAAAGATCAACCTACACTATAAAATGCAATAAATAGTCCAATGAGTGCTCCGTTGAGGCAGATGCTGCTTTGCGGTAAACTAATCCAAACGGTAAAACAAAACAGAACAACAGCAGCAAACCATAGACCAACTCTTCCAAAAAAAGTGCATGCAGCAAACAGATCTCTCATATGAATCCAATGAACAAAGTCCAAATATATTGTAAACGTTTATTCAAACAGGTTAGCGCTTTCACCAATGATGGCTTCCTCAGACCTATGCATTCTACAGATCTCATCTTTGTTTAAATAGCGCTCATGGCGGGAATTCAAAATTCTTAAAGTGCAATCACATTTAATTTCAAATATTCAACAATTAAAACAAATGTATCATCAATCAGTTTAAAAACTCATCTAAAAACACATGTTTAAAAACATATAAAAAATATACGATGAATATATATATACACATCTCTGATTATAGGTGTGCCTATACTTATACAAATATACTCCCTATCTAAAACTACCTACGGATGTTCCTGGCTTTTAAGAATGGCTTAATAGGTACTACACCATTGAGACCTGGTTGAATGTCAGATCTCAACTTTATTATCCAATTAGCTTCTCTGGTCTCTGTGTAGTTTTTTATATCGCCCCCTCTATTGCCTGGCTTAATAATTTCTAGAATAGAAAATTTGAAAGTATGCCTGGGTCCACTCTCCATGACATGTCTAGCAAGGGCATTCGTTTTCAGGCCTATCCGAATATTGTATGCATGCTCCCTCATCCTGTCCCTGAGTGCCCTGTTGGTTTTACCAACATAGAATGCTTGGCACTCAGAGCAGGATGCTAGGTATACCACATTAGAAGTAAGGCAACTGCCATGAGCCCTAAAGGTATACTCCTTTTGGGTGATAGGATGTATGAATGTGTCGTCCAAATTAATATAATTACAAAAATTACATTTCATACATTTTTCTGTCCCCTCTATCTCTGTACCATGTTTACCTATCTCTTCCTTAGGATAACATAGTAAACGCTTTAGATTCTTCTTGTTTTTGTAAACAAATCTAGGTTCCTTTCCTACTATTCTTAATATCTCCGATTCAACAGTTAGCACACCCCAGTGTTTCCTTATTATGTCCTTAATTTTTGCTACATCACTGGTGTAAAAAATAGTACATGCTACTCCTTCTGCTTCACTCCTCCCATTTTCACAAACTGTGTCCCCTTCATTCATTGCTGGCCTATGTGCTGACCCATTATCAAAATAGGGCGCTGCAGCTTGCTCTCTCAGTAACGACGTGGATGACCTGTTCCTTATTTGGACAGGTACACCTAATGAATTAGCTGAATTCATGGAACAAGTTAACATTAGTAACACACATCTTAAATTTTCGTATGAATATTCTGAGAATAAACTTCCTTTTCTTGACATTTATATAGAGAAATTGGAAAATGGAATGATGAACACAGGAGTATACAGGAAGAAGTGCCACAAAAATGCACTTTTACATAGAACAAGTATGCACCCGGGATATGTGCATCAAAATGTGGTAAGGGGACAGGCCATACGTACATCCAGGTACAATCCCACTGACACAGGCTTTGTCAAAGAAATTAGTGAGCTAACTGATAGATTTAGGAGCAGAGGATACTCAGAAAGAGATATTAGTAGAGGTCTAGTAGATATGTCGTTACTGAGAGAGCAAGCTGCAGCGCCCTATTTTGATAATGGGTCAGCACATAGGCCATCATTGGTGAAAGTGCTAACCTGTTTGAATAAACGTTTACAATATATTTGGACTTTGTTCATTGGATTTATATGAGAGATCTGTTTGCTGCATGCACTTTCTTTGGAAGAGTTGGTCTATGGTTTGCTGCTGTTGTTCTGTTTTGTTGTACACTATAAAATGTTCATGAATATCTAAAAAGTATGTATCACTAATTTATTTGTTTGCAAATACTATTTTACTCACTTTTTCAACAAAATATATAGCATAAATTAAAATTAAATTTCTCGCATATGAACAGGACCATTCTAACCTTTTAATGGTTTTAAGATTTCAATCATATGGTTGGGAATATGAAAGTTAATCATATGTGTTAGTTTTATTGGCATATGTGTTTACTGAAATGTGTTTGACAACTTGTTGAAACGTATCATCCTGTCAAAACCTGGTTTTCACACATAATCACCTCATCTGATTTGAACTAGCGTTTCAGCATTTGAAACTGACAGTTAGTGGCTTCCTTCACGAAATGCAGTCTTGAGCTATGTTTATGAAAATGAGGCAGTTTGTCTTCCCTTGACTGCATTCGTGATTGTTTAGGTGCTTAGATTAAAGCGATATGAGTAGATCGCTTTTGACAGCGAACCGAGTGTTATCTTAAACATTTATGTATAGTTTCCCTTTATTTTCACATATTGTTTTCTCTCTTGGAACTAGCATACAGCTCATGCTATTTATTTGCTGTTTTCCGGTAGTTGGTGCTTGCCTAGAGGATATGTAGATCATTAACAGATGATTATTTAAAGTTTTACTAGTTTAAAAACAATGTTAGTCAATTCTGTATTTAGCTTTCGCATAGTATTGGTTTCCATAGTAACGTAAGCTGTGATACGCTAATTAAAGATGACGTCATGCCCAAACATTCTGAATAGATTAACATACTAAATAAGTGAACATTTTGGCTTCTCACATGTTTGATATATGTAATCGCATACGCTACTATTTACATACGTGCTATAATGCTCGTATATCTGTATGTTTAACTATTAAAATATTCAAACATTTCTGAAGTCCTTAGATGACCGACAGTTTCTATTACTGTTCAGAAGTGCATCCCATAGCTCAGAAGCATGATCTGTGGAGGTTAGGTTACTTTTAGGTCTGCGGTATTCTGCTGCACCAATTTCAAGTATTAATGCAATGTTTGTACTGAAACCTTTCTCTTAATAACTAAAATTTTGAAAAACGTCTGTTTTACCTCAAAAGATTTTACATATAAGAGTAAAGAGAAGAAGGTCTTCTCATTGTTGTTTCGGTATCCAGTCGGCACGCTTAATGCATATTCAATACTGATGTAGCGATGTTATGCATACAGGCAGGAGTTAAAGGATGTGGCAAACATTGTTAAAAGTACTTTGAAAGTCAGTTTTTCTACTATTTCTTGTCAAAGAGAGATGGTTCATATTCTAACCACTGTAGCAAAATGTTTTACTTGTTGCTCTTCCTATAGAGATAAGAAAATAGGACATTTTACAAAAGTCATATGATTGAGTTCATTTTCCCTTTATGCTCTTGATGTGAACTGATATATTCAGTTATGGATATGTTGTTATGCTTTAAAAAAAAAAGAGGTTAGAATGACAGTTCCTTCCCTTGAGAAGACTGCAGACAAAATGCATTTGATAACGCAATAAAGTATCTAGAAATATTATTCACATTACAAGAAAAATAAAATATCACATACACTCCCTCTGCCCATTTGATTTAGGATGGAATCATTAATTCCTTAATGGCACATCTTACAATTTATGCAATTCCTGTTTCTTATCATAGTAAATATTATTTATTGTTAGAAAGCAGACTTTGTTTAATAATACATTTTCTGAATGATAGGAAATCTTAAATATTATCATTGTTGATGACTACAGTCTTGGGTGATTTACCAGAAGGCCATACATTTTTTGTGACTGGTGAGCCAGAAATTGGAGATAAAAAAACTGTAATTTTGCAAGGTTCTGTGGAAAATGAGTGGTATGTAGAATTTTATAAAACAGTTCAATTAGTAGGCTGGGTAGCAACAGTAATATAAGGTTAATAAGAAGAATACTAAAATTTAATTCTTTGTGAATATGTATGTGTGTGTGTGTGTGTGTGTATGCATGTGTGTGTGTATGTGTGGGTGTATTTGTAGGTGTTAACTGATCAGTCATAAATAGACAACTAGAGGTTTAGAGAATCAACTGCAGGAAAATATGAAGGCAAGGAAGTAATTTTAGTAATAACAAAGTAAAGATTTAATATTCTGGTGCTATAATCATACTTTTTAGCTATCATTGTTTTGCAAATGGCCTTTATCTGCCTAGCTTGGTTTGTTATTTATAAGATATAAGTATGTGCGGCTTTCTGGGGGATTACTGAGGATTAGTGGTCAGTATATAATGACTGTCTTTAATGTTTGTGTGTAGTAATCTGAAGTGGCACATTAGGCAGGTGACTGGTTTCTGGGCAGAAGTTAAGGAGCAAAAGGTAATGATCCATGGGTTAATTCAGCTTTCATTGGGTTGCTATGTTTTCATAACCAGTTTTCCAGGTGAGAATTTAAATGGTGGAAAATACAGAATTCTGGATGTTACATGAGGTTGTGGTGGAATTTAATGGAATATCACAAATGATAAATATTATTTGAGCATTAAATTCAGCTTGCTTTTTACCATTGCTCTAAATTTGGTAAACATAGCACATTCCAAGTATATGTTACTAGATTTACTAATATAGTTTCAAATACCAATAGAAGTGAGGTAATGATATCAAATCATATTAAATTCTATAAAATGAATACGGAATAGTGAGACAATGATAACATTTTATTGTGTGAAGCTTAACATTTTGAATAATTGTATATAGTTATATATTTAATTAGAAGTGTTAATGAAATGATGACTATTATAAATTCATCTATTTAGAGTCTTATGACTTATTACATCTCATGAATGATTTCTTAGTATATCAATGTCTCTTAGTCATCAACATGCATGGATTAATAGGTATTGTTCATTTATTTATCAGTTATATTATACTAACATCACTTTCATTCATAATAAAAATAGAGAAACTATAAAGTATTTTGAAATTGTCATAGTATGTCTTATGATACAATTAACTTTGAAACATTTTGATAAATCTTCTTCATTTATTGTTAGTCAGGCTTCTATTTCTAGTTTGGTGAAGACTGTATGGATTTTTAGAGACTTTCAGTTTTATTAAATATTTAATCATTTTAGTATATATTACATTAATATTTATTGTTCTCACTTACTAATTAATTTATAAAATATACATAGATTTCATATATTGGAGCCTCAAATTAGGCAATATTTTCAAATATTTGGTATGATGGATAATCCAATTGGATATTTTTGTCCTCTCAGATTAGGAATGGATTTCATTCCATGTCAGATAAAGGTTTTACTGAAGTTAACTTATTTTTTTAAAATGTTTTCTTCTTTTTTAGGCCTCAATGAAATTTTAAGTTTTATCTTTTAATGAAAGTTATTTATTATAAAATATAACTTTTTCAAGAAGGATATGCAGGATTTAAATAATACAAGTATTTATTACCATACCATTTCAAAATTCCCAATTTTTGAGCAAATAAGATAGAATTAACCTTTCTTTCCCTAAATGTTAATGGTTTAAATAATCAAGTGAAAAGATCTAACTTATTAAAATACTTAAAATTAAATAAAGCACAAGTAATCTTTCTACATGAAACTCATTTTAAAAGTAATGATAGTTTTATTTGGAACCCAAATGAATATTTAAGAATATCCAACTCTTCATGTGTCAAAAAAACTAGAGGAGTATTAACATTATGGAAGAAAACCATTATCTCTCCTCAAATTATCGATAACTATGAGGATAAAGAAGGTCTTCTATCGATTATAATAATAAAATATAGTAATAGAATCTGGATATTAGTTAATGCTTATTGGTTTCCTGGTATTGGTGTAAGAACAATAAAAAAACACTTAGAACGTATAATCAAAAATTCTAAGGGTAGCCTGATCCTAGGAGGGGACTTTAACTGTTTATTCAATGATTCAGAAACTTCTAATAAAAAATCTTTTCATAATACTCCTATAGGGAAGAATTTTAAAAGCTGAATAGATAATTTACAGTTATTTGATTTATTTTATCTTAAAAATAATAATTCTCTGGATTTTTCTCATTGTGATTTTAGATATAAGACTCATACTAGAATTGATAAAATTTTTATATCTCAAGATTTAAAACCAAAAATACAATATTTTACAACAATCCCATGTCCTATTTCTGACCATAATGCACTCATTTTTCAAATGCAAGTAGACTTTAAAAAATTGTCCTACACTAAAAGAATTCCAGCCTATATTACCAAATTAAAACAGTTTAAACCTTGGTTAGATTCAGAAATCATTTTTTTTTTCTTGGATACAAACCTAAATAGTGAAGTAAACATAGTAATTATCTGGGATTTCTTGAAAGCTTATTTATATGGCAGAATTATTACATGGTTTAATAATAAAACAAAGGAATGGGAGTCTGAACTATCTAATTTACAAAAACAAATCATATTAATTAACAATGATAATACAATAATTTTCTTAAATAAGAAAAAATAAACTGATTCCTTAAATAAAAAATATAATGATATTCTAAACCACAAAACTAATTTAGCTTTAGAAAAATTAAAATTAAATTCTTTATCGGTTTCTCCAAAGTATATGCGTAATCTAGCATTAAGAATTAAAAGACACTCTATTGAAAACAATATTGTAAGTGTGTTTCATGAAGGAAGAAACAATAAAAAGTGTCTGATATAGGGGATGTTTTAGATGCCTTTAGGTTTCACATTTCAGAACAATACAAAAACAAAAAATGTCAATATAAAGTTTCAGATAAGGATTTGGACCTTTCTAGAATAAAAAGCCTACCAGAAAACTTAATAAGTGAAATTCAAAAAAAAATTTTCCTTAAAAGAAATTAATGAAAAAATTAAAGAAAGTAAAAGCAATAAATCACCAGGAATAGATGGCATTATTAATAAGATTTATAAACTTCTACCACACTCAGCAGTATCAGTTTTACATAAGGCTCTAAATGAGTCATACTTACAAGGTATAATTCCACCTTCATGGAAATATTCATTAATTACCCCTATACTAAAAAAATAAAGATTCTCATTTGTACAGTTCATATAGGCCAATTTCTCTGATCAATAATGATTATAAAATCTTAATGTCAATTTTAGTTAATAGATTCAAGAAATCACTAACGCAACGTATCACTGAAGATCACATGGGTTTTATATATAATAGACATACTCAAAATAATATACAAAGAATTATAACCACCATAGATATTTTGAATAGAGAAAACCGAGAAGCTCTCATAATTGCCCTTGATATTGAGAAAGCGTTCAATTCAATAAATTGGGATTTTCTCTTTAAAATTCTTGAACTATATAAGTTTCTCATCCAATTTATTTATTTTATTAAACATATTTATAATAATAATTTAGCCTATGTAAAATTAGGTCCATTTGTATCTGAATCTGTTGAAATAACTAAAGGTACTAGACAAAGATGCTCAATGTCCCCAATCTTATTTGCTCTAGCAATAGAACCTTTCTCTTTGACAATACAATCTAATCCTAAAGTTAAAGGATTTAATATAATTAATACATTTGATTATAAGATAATGTTATTTTCAGATGATTTCTACTTACTTTACAAAATTCAGAAGAGTCTTTACAAGAATTAGATCTATTAATTAAAAAAATATATTGTATTTCAGGATTAAAAATTAGCAGTTCTAAATCTAAACATACAATTTTAAATAATAAAAATGTAATGATAACATTAAATTGAATACAAATGAAATTATTGGGAAATGGGTCTCTTCTTTAAAATATCTAGGAGTTGAAATATGTGAAAATATTGATTTAATTTTAAATACTAATTATAATAACATTGTAAAACTAATAAAAGATCTTAAAGAGAAATGCAATAATTTAAATTTAAATTTTGAAGACAGATTACAATTAATTAAAATTATTTTGTTATCCAAAATAAATTATATTGCTTTATATATTCCTATACTACCCAATAAAAATACTTTAAAAGCAATAAATATATATTTTTTAAATTCTTATGGCACCCAAAAAAAATAGAATAGCCTTATCAAATCATATTAGACAATGGGAGTTAGCGGGAATACATTTTCCAGATATAGAATCATATATTAAAGCTTCTAATTTTAAAATAATTTTAAATTGGATTAATCCAAACTACTCTTCAGCTTGGAAATCCTTACAGGCAGTCATTATACTAAATGAAAATAAATTAATAAAAAAAATTACAATTTAATGATCTAAGTAATAAGATTTGGTATGCAAATTGTATTAATTTACAGTATAATACTAATAAACTCACTAACCTAAATTATATAAACTCTATTTATAATACTTTTAGAAGTTTTGTTAATAATAATATTGATATTAAATTGTGGATATAGTTACTATATCCTTTCAAAATTACAAAAAAACTTCTTTAATGATATTAATATGGATATTCTTAGTAAATGGGAAGAGAAAAAATGTACTTGTTTGTATCATTGCACAATCAATTTAGTTACCCTAGATGCACATAATTTAATCAAAAATTTTAGTTTACCTAAAACAGATTGGTTAGCCCTTAATAGTTTAATTCCATTCACTCAAGATTTATGCAGAACAATAGAAACGTCTTCTTTTAATTCTTTGCCCAAATTTATAGCTCTTATACACGGAACATTACAAGAAGAATGCACTTGGAAAAATTTAATAACAAAACTTTATAGACTTATTATTAATTACAAATCTATCCCTAATCAGAGATTTTGGGACTTTATTACTAAGGATTTTATGATGTCTCTAACATCTGAAAATAAAGCTAATGTTTTACTTTCTATTAAATTAACTTCTAATTTGCAGGTTTGGCAGATTTTTTCTTGGAAATTTTTACATAGAGCCGTTACACTCCTAATAAAATTGCTAAATTTAATCTCTCTAAGGAAGTAAAATGTTGGAGATGTTCAATAGTTTGTAAAGCTGATTGGTCTCACATTTTTTATGAATGGTCTCATATAAGGAACTTTTGGGAAGATATTGCTAAATTTCTTCAAGCTATTTTCAGTGATTCCTTCATTTTATCAAAATCTTTATTTTTTTTTTAATGTAACTGATTTTGTTATATTGAATAATAATAATAAATATATTCTTTGGTCGATATTGGCAGTTGGCAGAAAATGCATTATGAGAAAATGGAAATCACCTTCCATTCCAACTTTTGAAGACTTCATGACTTTGTTGGATAAAGTAGCATCAACGAAAATACAAGCTAAAGAATTAAGAATTTTTCCCAAAAAATGGACTAATAATCCTTGGAAGAAGGGTTTATCCCTTATTAAGATAATGAATCCAGATCTACTCTCAATCAACTAATTAACTTGGTATTTGGATTGTTGAATCTTATATGTCCTTCTTTATATATGTATATAATTTGCTACTTTCTAATATATTGTTTGAGGCCTCTGTAAATTTTGTATATAGTTTACCATATTTTGTTTTTCAATTGTAAATGTAAATTCAAAATGTTTTCTTATTCTCTTTAATGAAAAACAATAAAAATATTTGAACAAAAAAAAAAGTTATGTTTGCTGGAATATTTGAGATTAAAGATAAAAAGAGTCAAAAGTATTGATTGTTGTGAGGAAGAGTTGATAGCATGTTATGAAAGGAAGTGGAAGGAAAGAAGAATTATGAGAAAAGATGTGAATAAGGATTTTGATAATGCTGATTACAAAGCTTTGATTGGGATTCTGGAGTAAAATGCAGTTGGAGAAAAAAATGTTCTAAAACTGCTTATTACAATAGTGAAATGAAAGTGTTATTTAATGGTTGGTTATCTGTGAGTTTAAATTTTAAAAAAGGTGGGAACATCAGAGGTATCCCATAAGTAGTGACATATTTTCATTAATTATGAATGCATTAGCAAGTAAAATGCAGAGGGATATAAAGAAGAAACATGTGATAAAAGATACAAATGCCATATTTTATGTCTTTTGCTGATGACATTATTGCAAAATATGGATCAGTGAAATGTTGATTCATGTAAATTCTATATTAAACATGTGGGTGTGAGCATGAATCAAGAAAAAGTAAAAGATTTGATGAAATCAATTGAATAGAGGGGTGGAATTTAATAAATAAGAAATTAATTTGTTGTGTGCTTCTTTGGGGAGATTGGATATACTGTAGTAGTGAAGAGATAGGAAAAACTGTTTGAATCTATTAGAAAATTATTTTTATTTTGCAGCTTCAGTGGCACAATAGATAGCAAATTCAATCTTGGTGCAGAAGGTTGTGGGTTCTATTCCAACACCAGGTAGACAGATTGCTGACACTGTAGTGTACATAAGGGGGTTGCTGCACTGCTGAATGCTTTGCCCTTTGGATACACATTAAATTGAGTCTCCAGCTGCCTCAGTTGGTGGAAGCTCAAGTCAATGTAAGAGATCCTGTTGAACCTATTGAAGTTGGTGGTAGCTCATGTCAGTGTAAGAGATCCCATTGAACCTATTGAAAAGAGTAATGGACAGACTTCCCTAGTAGTATAAAACCATCTATATATAGCCTAGTGGGACTAACCCTGTCATCAAAGAATACATAAAATAAAAATTTTATATATATATATATATATATATATATATATATATATATATATATTGGAAATCATGTAAGCAATCTTTTAGGAAGAGCATTTAATTCATGCTTGCATTCTATGAAAACATGCTTATCTTGTCAAAGTTTATTTGAGTCCAGAAAATAAAGGGAAACCACATTACAGATACTTTGTGTTCTCTTTGGGTTTTTTGGCAAAATCCTGTGAAGAAGGGGTTGTTTATTTGATTATTGATGAGAAGGGGTGGTAGGTTTAGAAAACTATATAGTTTATGGCACATCTATATCAATGCACTGGATTTTGAAAATAATGACTAGTAAAGGGGACAAGATTTAAAAAGCATATATTGGAGAATAAATATAAATACCTATGGCAGAATTTGTCTCAGAATAAAAGATGAAGCAATGAAAAAAGTAGAGAAATGAATGAGTTTGAAATGAATTTTTCTATGGAAGTGAACTACGAGGAACTGAAAATTGCTGATACTTTGCTGCTTTGTGCAGGCATGATCTACCTTTCACAAAACCAGATTGTGTGGGATCTTGAGTTTAGAGATTCCCTATATCCTTGTTAATTAAGTCCATGATGATGCACTCCATAGCCTTACATATCAGACTTGTCAGGCTAATGGGACGATAATTCCCAGGGTCTGCAGTCGCTCCCCGTTTATCGAGAGGGATGACTGTAGCAGTGCACCATTCGGTAGTGACAAAGCCTGAGGTGAGGCTGTGATTGAACAGGGCACACGGATGTGGTGCCAGTTCTCTTTGTAGTTCATGTATAACAGATCAAGGGATATTGTCAGGTCCTATGGAAGCTGTATTCTTGTCCTTGGACAATGCAGTTTTAAACTGTGCTGCAGTAATGCTGGGTGCCTGGTATTCCTTCGGTATTGTGATTGGTCCTTTAAGGGGGGAGAGAGGGGAAAAGTTGGCACTGAATCTGTCGGCCAGTATATTGGCAATATCTGTTGGCTCAGTATAGGAGGTACCATTGTGTAGTAACTCAGAGCAAACCTGGGTATTGCCATGGATATTCTTGATATAACTATAGAAGGCTTTATGGTTGTTTTTAGTGTCTGCTGCAATTCTGCCTTCATAGCTAGCTTTAGAGGTTTTAATGAGGGATCTCAACATTTTTGAGGCTAATAAGGGAGTTTTTCCAGTCTTGGGACCTCACCTTTTTCTGAAACTGCTTCTTCCTTCTGTTGTAGAGTTTATTAATGGCAGGGGACCACCAGACTGGCTTCCTTTTTTTGGAGGAGATCGTCTTTCTAACTTCAGAATATCTGCCTAAATACTTCATCCATTTATGTACATGTTCATACAGTATGATTCAACAGTCATGCATCTATTTTCCATTGATATGGTTGCCATAAAGTTAGCCACCTCTGTTTTTAGGAGCCCAAAGTCAGCTTTGGTGAAGTTTTTCATGGTGGTTGCCTTTGCAGGAGGTGTGGGTGAGATGTGGATTTCCATGGTGGATTAGTTTGTAGTCAGATCTAACAAGGGAGGAATTGACTATTGGTGTAGAGCAATGGTTACCCATGTTAATAATAACCAGGTCAAGGATGTTGCTTCCTCTAGTGGGGGTAAGAATGAGCTGGTCCAGTGCATTGGAACTGATGAATTGCTAAAAGTGTTGGGCCACTGTATTGGTGCATGAGTAGTTTTCCCAGTTGATGGAGGGGTAGTTGAAGTCACCTAGTATGAGAGTGTTGGGTTAGACCCTAATAGTTTCCAGGGTGCTTAGGAACATGGAGTGAGAGTCTTAGGACATGCTTGGGGACCTATATCAGGCTACGACCTGAACCGTGGTCTTTGTACCCGAAGTACTTCAGATGCATTATGCTGGGCTACTAGTCTGGAGGTGTGCATATCCTTTATGAATATGGAGACTCCACCACCTTTGAAGCTTCGGTCCATGTTCTGGGGGCAAAAGGTGTGGAATGAGTTTTAGCCTGGTAGTGCAGGGACGCTTTCTGCTGCTTTAAACCAGATCTCCGTTACAGCACAAATGCAGATGTTTTCCATTTTGAGGAGTGCTTCGAGCAAGTTCATCTTGAGATTTAGACTTCTAGCACTGAGCAGCATGACACTCAGACTGCATTTCTTTATAGCTGTTATGGTGGTAATTTTGTTTTTGGAATATTGCCTAAAAAAGGCACTATTGGGTGGCAAGAGGCTTAGCCACTATCTAGAAACCCAGGGGTGACAGATGCAGACCATATCTGGAAAAGCATCGAGGTCTGTCAATCATGTCATCCCAAGCAGACAGATACTGGATCCCCTTAGAATGACACCAGAAACTTAGCCAATTGTTGAAGTTAATCATTTTCTGCTTGTACTGTGGTATCATTCTGGGTGATGGTAGGATGCTGCTCAGGGCTAGGGTCATACCTGCCTGGGCCACATAATCTGAGAGCTCCTCCATGTCTCCTTTCATGTAGTCCAGGGAGGTGCATCTCAGGTAATTCACACCCACCTGGACAGTGAAAGAGTCATACTTGTACTTGTGGTGTGACCTGAGTGCATTTGTTATGTGTCAGATTCTGGCACCTGATAGACAGCTGACTGTTACCTTCTCCTTATTCAACCTAGTGAGTGGGACATCAGTGTGCCTCACTATCGAGTCACCTATGATTAATGTATCGGGCAAGCTGTTTTGCCTTAGGGGCTTAGGTTGAGGGGCACACTGTATAGGTGAGCTATGTGTCTTGTGATTTGTGCTATGTTGTGGTGGTTGAGTGCATTTCTGCCTTAGAGGTCTCTGCTGTTTGGGTAGATTTCTATTTACAGCCTCTGCAAAGGTGGGTGCGTGGTTTGTGTTTTTATGTGAGAGCTATGATGGTGGGTGCTTTTGAGGGCTATGTGTTGCATGTAGTGTGGTGCAGATGTTGACTTTCTCCTCTTGACCAGCTATTCTGGTCTTGGCTTGAGAGTGCATGGCTTCCAGTTTGGATATATAAGTGCATCTCTCACAAGTCTAAGTGCTGGGAGGTAACAGGAGATGGATGTCTATGTACATGTGGCAGTTGCTACACTGCCTCAGAATGCCCAGGTTCACCAGGTTAATAGGAGAAAGCACAGGGAACTGACATTTAGACATGCCAGGAGGGATGGTCATTATTACTAAGTACTGGAGCTGTTTCCTTATATATTCCTGTACAAGAAAAAATGTCACTCAAGGTGTGTGAGTCTGTACAGAGCACTGCCAAACACTTGAGGAGAAACTAATACGTAGACCCTGAAAATTTCATGATGAAGTATTTAGGCAGATATTCTGAAGTTAGAAAGAAATCAAGCAGTACTTACTGAAAAATAAAGAATTAGCTTGTCAAGAATGATGAAAAGAGGGGAATCATATGGATTGCTACTGGTCTCAGCACAGCTTCACTCTGTTGGGATACAATACTCCTTTGTTTCTTGTCTCATCAGAAGCAAAATGTGTGACTGTGATTTTTTTGGACTTTGAATTTCTAGTACTTCCGCATTTTATAGCATAGGTCAGATTCAGCCTTCTTGAATCTAGACTAGTTGGTATCACTTGAGCATTAAAACCAGCTCTTCACTGAGATACTCAAAGATCTGAGACATATGTTGCTTCCAGCTAACTATAAGCACCTGTTTTTACTCTTATATAGCACTTTCATTTGTATTTGCATTCTGCTGTCTGTTTGAATTGTCTGAACTGTTTTTTTGCCATATTTTACTGTATACTGTACTAGTTCAGCTGTAGAATAGCTCAGTTCCAGGCTTGCTATTTCTGGGTCTGTTTTGTTACTTCTGAACATCAAATTCAAACCATTCTTGTTGATAAAGGTAGAGTGCTGTCTGGGTCCCATCTACTTGAGGGTGATTGGAATAGAGCTCAGAGATAGCATCTTTATTGGCTAGTTTGAGTTAAAAAGGTTATTTCTTGTTTTATTTAAGCCCTGCATTTGCACTTGTTTGTGTGTAGTGCACCATTGTACGCTGCCACATAGCGGTGGTTACTATAGGTGTCTATAGATGCAAACGTTTTGCTTGCTAAAATTTCCCTTAACACTTTGCTTGTTGGTCCTTTAGAGGTTTTTCACGGCCCTGCTTTACTGTCAGGTGGAACACTAAGCCTAGCCTCAGGGGATCCAATACACCTCTCACCTTAGCCATTCCTAAGTGTGACCTCTTTTCCTGACCATAATACTATGTATGGGCAATTTCCCACAATTTCTCCCGTCAGTTTGTTCAACATGGGCATTCTGAGACAGTGTAGCAACTGCCTCATGTTTACCGACAGACCTGTACCCCTAGTCCACACAAACTCAACATGTGAGAGATGCAACTATATTAAGAACTTTGAATCCATGCTGTTTCACACACCAGTCAGTACATATGATGATGAGTGGGTTGTCAGCATGCACACATCACCTCCTATTTCACCCAAACTCACAGCACACATACCTACTTATGTGGAGGTCCTCACCAGAAACATACCTAAACACCAAAGACCTCCCAAACACAAACACAAGCATACTACATATAATAATTCTTCTACAGAACACAATACACATAATATCTTATGCACCAGTGTCTTACCTGTCAAGTCCTTAAGGCAAAACACAAAACCAAACATATTGGTCATAGGTGATTCCATCATAAGACACATATATGTTCCTCTCACCAGCCTGGCTAAAGAAAAGGTCATGGTCAGCTGTCTGCCAGGTGCTAGGATCCGCCATATCACACATACACTCAAGTCTGTCAACAAGAGATACTGTTATGACTCTGTCATAGTCCATGCTGGTATGAACGATTTGAGACATACCTCTGTGGACTATATGAAGAGAGACATGACTGAGATCTCAGATTATGTGTATCAGACAGGTATGTCTCTAGCCTTAAGCAGCATTTTACCTTTACCTATGATGATGCCTCAGTACAAACAGAAAATGATTGACTTCAATAATTGGCTTAGTTTCTGGTGTCATTCTAAGGGGATCCAGTATCTGTCAGCCTGGGATGACATGATAGACAGACCTTGATGCTTTGCCAGAGATGGTCTTCATTTATCACCCCTGGAATTTTGGCTATTGACTAAGGCTAAGGCCCATAGTGCCTTTTTAGGCAGTGTCTCAAGAACAACATATTCAACATAAAAACTTAATCTAAAAAAAAACCTCAAGGATATGTTACTAAACGCTAGGAGTCTTAGCATGAAACTGCATTCACTAGAAACAGTTCTCACCTTGGAAGATGCAGACATTTGCACAGTCAAGGAAGATCTGGTTTAAGGTTCCACATGTTCAGACCAGAAATTGAATCTGTGAATACTAAAGGAGGTGGTCTATTAATATTCATTAAAGATAAATACACCTCCAAATTGGTTGAACAGTATGATCCCCTGGAGATACTTCAGGCACAAATAACTGTTGGTAGAACACCTGTTCAAGTCATTGCCAGCTGCAGGACCCCCTCCATGAATCAGGACACTCACTTGGCCTATTTGGATTTTCTTGAGTTTATCAAGATACATCCAAACACCATGGTTTTGTTTTTTAATTACCCATCCATTGACTGGGTAAGTTACTTGTGCTCAACCTCACTTGCTCAAAGGTTCCTTGACTTCCTTAACTCCAATACCCTCTACCAGCTGGTTGACACCCCCCACAAGGGACGCCAACATCCTGGATCTGGTTCTTACCAATATGGGGAACCACTGTAGCACCCCTATGGTGAGGTCTTCCTTGGTGAAATCTGTCCACAGATCAGTCTCATTTGAAGTAACTATCACACCTGACTCCTCTCCAGCAGCAAGTAAACTAAAAAACGTCCACAAAGCAGATAACCTCACACAGGGTGGTATAAGTAGCTTCACTGCACTCTCCCTTTCAGAAGGAATTGGCAACTATGCCAAGTTCTACACCAGTGCTTTATACAAACACCTGTATAACCGCATTGACTCAGCCATACCTGAAAGGACCAAAACAAGTTCCTAAAGGAAGAGCAAACCTGCCTGGTGGACAACTGCCATTAAAAGGCTTTACAATATTAGGAAGAAATTGATGTCTAACATTAAGAGGGGGTGAGCCCTAAATGGGAAACACTCATTCCTAAGCTTAAACAAGCAAATTAGACTTGTGAAGTCTTCCAAAGTAAACTATGAATCCAAATTAGCTTCCTCAACTTAGGACAACCATAAGGTGTTCTTTAGTTACATCCATAACCTAAAAGGAAAGGCCCAGATTTGTGCTGAACTGATAGTTAATGATACTACATATACTGAGCCTGTGGACATAGCTAACCTGTTGACTGACAGGTTCTGTGAAAACTTCACTCCCCTGTCCCTGCCACACATACCCTGTGACATCACAACCACCTGTCCTCTACCTTGTATCTCTAAAGAGCAGGTAATAAACGCCCTCTCTGAGTCCAAAAACACAGCATCTATGGGACCTGATAATGTCCCAGGCTGCATCCTACATGGGCTCCAACAAGAAATAGTAACACCATTGGGTACATTTTACAATCATAGTCTAAGCACTGGCTTAATTTCAGCTGAATGAAAAACAGCCACCGTTTTTCCCTTGCACAAAGGTGGTGTTCCACTGACCCTGGGAACTCTAGATCTATTAGCCTGACTAGCCTTATCTGCAAGACCATGGAGTGAATCATCATGGACCTTATCAACAAAGATATGCATAATCTCCAAACACTTCTCCCTACTCAGTTTGCATTTATCAAAGGGAGATTATGCCTGCTAAACCCGGTGGACTTCTTTGAGACAGTCACCAAGGCCTTGACAAGGGGAATCTGTGCATACAGCCTACCTAGACTTAACCAATGCTTTTGACACTCCCCCCACTTAGGCATCTTTCACAAACTCACCCAGTAAGTATCAACCGTTATGTTGTTAGATGGGTCACTGACTGGCTCACCAATATAACATATATAGTCAAAATAAGGGAATCCACCTCTAAAAGCTGACCTGTAACTAGTTGTGTTCCACAGGGATCAGTCCTGTTACCTCTACTTATTGGAATGTATTTCACTGAAGTACAAGTCAAAACTAAAGGTCTGTGGCTGACTAAGTTTGCTGATGACTAAAAACTAGGAGCAGTCATAGACTCTCCAAATGATGTCAACATCCTACAAGAAGGTCTTAACACAAACAATTGCTTTAAACTCAATACAAAAAAATGTATTATCATCTCTTTCAGTAAGAGCAATGTTCCTGCTAACTGCCACATCAATAGCAACACCCTAAGTACCCACTCAGTGGTGAGAGACCTGGGCACATAGGTTGATAGCAATCTTAACTTTGATCACCATGTCTCCACAGTGGTATGAAGGGCATTGCCTACAGAGAAAAATTGTTAACCTCCCTGTACCCTTCCCTCATCAGGTCAATAAATTAATACAATTACCTTTCTGGTATATACCTTTCCAAGCACCAGCAGCAATTGGAGAAACCACAAAGGTTCCTCACTAAGAAAATTCAAGGTCTTCAGCATCTGTCTTATGTGAATCATCTAAAATTACTGTCACTTTTTTCTGTTTCATACAGACTATTCAGAGGTGATCTCTGTCTTGCAAATAAGGCAATTTCTCACCCTGGTTTACTGGAAATGCTGCATATCCGCAAGTCAAATGGTACATGGTTTACTTGCTCTAAAGACCTTAACCTGATATGTGACATTAATAGAACCTGCTAGAGGGACAGATTTGTCTCCCTCAGGTTACCACACCTTTGTAACAGACTCCCACTTAATGTCAAACAAAGGACCTCACTGGCCCTCATCAAACACAGACTGGATGATTGGATGGGTAATCATAAATTCACCCCGGGGGTCCACCTGTGTCCCTCTTGGCCACGGGCGTTAGGTGCTGTTCATGGAAATAAAAGTAGAACATGGCTAGGCTTGTAAGAGCCTTAAGGCCATTAGCCTAGTAACTTCCGATGATCCTATGATAAAATGAACTGAAAAAGAGGAAAGAATGATATTAGAATGTAATGTTTTGTTTATGTAGATACTTTTGATGGTTTGCATAAGGATTTTGTGAAAGCTATTAAATGAAGGAAAAAGAGGTTGGAAAATTGTAGTATGTGTCAAGACTTCTGTGGAGATTAACTATCAATAAACTTCAAAGGAAAGGGCATATGTTATATAGAATAGAAGACAGATTATATTTTTTTCATTAAGGAGCTAGAATCACCTGACCACATCTTGGGGATGTAAAAGGAGGATGGCCTAATGGTTAAGGTGTTTGCCTTACAAACACAGGACACAGGGTTTGAATCTCACAGAGGAATAACTGGCTAGGCTTAGAATGGCTTACAAGAGCAGTTAGCCTAGTACTAACCTATGAACCTATAATAGTTAAAAAAAGTTTAAAAGGCAATATACAAAGAAAGGTTTGTTTAAAAGATAGAATATTTAAATATATGTATGATTTTATATGGACATTGCAAATGGAAAGATTAAGAAAAATGTGATGTAAATATGTTTTGGATTTTTTGGGAGCTTTGGAATGCAACCAGAAATGAAATTTTATTTAAATAAGTGTTGGAATTTAGCAGATATTTTGAGAAAGATAAGAAGATAACCATGGATGCAGGAGTGGGTGAGTAAGTGAAATAAAAATGGAAGAGAGGAAATGATTGCAGGCAATGTGTGTATTTGTAAGTGCATAAGAACGTAGATAAGTAAATGTCTTGTAGCAAGAAAATTTGTATATAATTGTTTAAGTAAATGTTTGTTTAAATAAATAACTCATGCTCTTTTTGATAGGTGCCATGGGATCTGTTATGTGCACCTGAATTACCATCAACTTAAGCAGATAGGACCTTGGTTTAATGCTTCATCTGAAGGATGCACATTCAGAAGTGCAGACTCCCCTCCATACACACAGACTGCAGTGCCGGTATTTGGAAAAATTAATCCACCTGCTTGTTTTAATGAAAGAACCCACTGCCTTCTGTGCCAAAGGAAAGAGCTACATGATCAGCTTCTGAGTCTGTGAAGCAACAAATATAAAATATTATAACAAAAATGTTGTTCATATAAGCAGTCTGTTTCCTGCAGCCCCACAAACAAATTTGCATATGGTACAATAAATGTAGTATCCATTGCTATGCCTTTATTTTGATGGTACTAACCCCTCACCTAAACACACTGTGTCCACAGAGTGGCGCACAGCAATAGTTATTCCACTCACAAAGGTGGAGCCAAAACAGACCCCAGGAACTATCGCCCTATAAGACTGACTAGCTTGGTCTGCAAAGCTATGGAGTGCATCATCATGGATCTCATTAACAGAGACATTGGAAACCTCCAAACACTGGACCCTACCCAGTTTGACTTTGTTAAGGGCAGATCATGCCTCCTAAACCTGGTGGACTTCTTTGAGACAGTTACCAAGGCTATAGACGAGGGAAAGGTGGTCCACACAGCCTGCCTAGACCTTGCAAAAGTCTTCGACACCATTCCCCACTCAGGTATTATAGACAAGCTCACCAGCCTGAACATAAACCCCTACATCATGAGATGGGTTGTCAACTGGCTCATGGACAGAACCCACATGCTAAGAGTTGCGGGAGCTAGGTCTGACTCTAAACCGGTTACAAGTGGCATTCCCCAGGGCTCAGTCCTAGGATCCCTCCTGTTTGGCATATACTTCTCAGAGGTACATGAAAGCACAGGTGGACTATGGCTGACCAAGTTCACAGACGACTGCAAACTACGGGCTATAATTGACTCTCCAGCTGACACAGACATCCTTCAAAAGGGTCTCACTGAGACAGACACCTGGTGTCAAAACCATGGCCTCAAGCTAAATGCCAAAAAGTGCATAGTCATCCCCTTTGTAAAAAACAAAGTAACCACAAACTACCACATAGGTGGTAGCTCATAGTTCAGTACAAGGCTAAATGCCCATGCGAGCCATTTAAGCTTAGCCAGTTATCCCTTGTGAGACTCAAACCCTGCACCTTGAGTTTGTAAGGCAAACACCTTAACTATTAGGCCACCCACCTAAATATGGAAGAAGTAATAAGGGATCTGGGGACTCAAGTAGATAGTAATCTCTCCTTTGATAATCACATTGCCAAAGTGGTTAGAGAATCCTTCTATGTGGCCCACCTAATCACAAAAGGGTTTGCATCCAGATCGAAAGAGGTCATTGGGCCCCTCTATGCATCACTCATCAGACCCATCATAGAGTACAATGCCCCATTTGGGATGTACCTTACAAGACACCTGCAACAACTGGAAAGACCACAGAAGTATCTCACCAAGATGATCACTGGCCTCAAGCAAATGCCCTATGCAGCTCAACTGAAGAAACTCCAGCTGTACTCAGTTGCATACCGCCTACTCTGAGGTGATCTCTGCCTGACATACAAGGCCATGTACAACCCAGAATTGATGGACATGCTCCACCAAAAGAAAACCATATCCCCTCGAGCCACACACTCCAGGGATCTAAACCTCACCACAACAATAAATAGGACGTGCTGGAGGGATAGATTCCTGTCCCAGAGACTTCACTTCCCATGCTCTGGAACAAGATTCCAGTCTACATTAGGCAGAGCTCCTCGCTAACCCTCTTCAAGAGAAACCCTGACGAGTGGATGGGAACCAGAATGTTTACCCCAGGGTTCGCTTCAATGGCTGTGCTGGACAGAGGCACAAAGAACTAATCTAAGGGGGTGGCGAAAGCCAACACATTCTGGCTAGGCTTATAAATGCCTTTGGGCAGATAGCTTAGTACCTACCTATGAACCTATGATAAATAACAGCATCAGTTTAAAAAATATATATATTATGCAAATAGAAATTAAATAATCTAATCATTTAACCAGTATGTGCATCCAGATCTTTTGGCTTGTATAACAAAACAGCTTAATATTGTGACACAAAATGAACATACCCACAGTCATATAACACATATTAAGTCCCCAATTTATCTCTTGTAATTTTTTTTCTTCAGTAAATCAGAGTTGTCCTTAACATACAATGCTACAAGGCTAATTCAGCCCCACGTTCGCACAAGACCCTTTAGATCCAGTTGCCAGACTCTCATACAAAGCATCAAACATAGAAATGACACTGGGAAATCTCTATTCGCTTGCACCATTGTTTGGACTTGGAACTCCCTACGAAGCCAAATAACCTCCACTGTATCTACCAGTCAATTTAAACATCTCCTGAAAACCAACTACAAAGATAACTGGCTGTGTCCATGCTACTCCCCAGGTTAGTTCCTGCTACCAACCTGGCACAATACTATATATTAGGTCCATAGCTTAATTCTACACAGATATGACTATATCTATAACTACTTATTTAGCACATTACTATATAACTATGAGATGATTATAGGCGTTACTTTTGGATACTGAATATGCCTTGCATGTACAATGTTGGTCTTTTGACTTTTCTGTAAGTTTATGGTATGATTATAACCATTTAGTATAAATCCTTGCCTGGAATGTATGGACTTTTTGTTTTGGAGCTTTCCTCCCCAGGCCTCCGCTGAAAATGGACCTGTGTCCAGTCAGACTTTCCCGGTCAACAAACATAAAATAAATAACTAAATAAATAAAATTTTACTCAAATATCTTAATATATAATTATTGATGAATCTTGCAGTCTGTTCCATGAACCTCCCACAGCCAAATGTTACATTTGTGCCTTGTGGATTCTAAGTACAATCCATAGAAACCTCTTGCCGGATTAAATTTTTAACATTATTAGCTGAAATGTAACCTGAAACAACTCCTTCTCTTATTAATAGCCACTACCTTCATATATATATATATATTTTTAATGACTCACTATATAGACATATGATAAATGATGTATGCATACATATTTTTATGCACTGGCTGTCTTACAATATTACAGTCACATTACCTTCACCAGTGGACTTCATTGCATTCCATTCATTATATGCTAAATTAGGTCTATATCATATGAGTGAAAGTTTAAAAACATGAATGCTCAAAATGTCTAAACCACGGGACCTCTAAGAGCTTTTTCTGAGATTGTGGTGCAGTGAAGATTGGAATATTTGCCCTTTCCTCATTGTAGTGGGATCTTGGAGCTGGTATATATATTTAGTGGGGGGTGTGGGGGGTGCAGCCCCCCACAATAGCAAGTTCAAGGTCTGGTAGTTTCGAGATTTTGAGCGTTCACATTTTTAAACGTTTCAATATCTATATCTATCTATCTAGCTATATACATATATATATATATATATATATATATATATATATATATATATATATATATATATATATATATATATATATATATATATATATATATATATATATATATATTTATTTATATATAAAATTCATCACTGGCGAATAATATCTTGAGAATTCACTGCTCCACTACATTTAAAATTGCATCAAGTGTAACTTTTTTGGAAGTTTAAAATGCCTGCCTTTAAAAGCCATAAACAAAATGTTTTATTAAAAAAACATCAAAGAAAATACTATGATATACACCCACTAAATTGTATAATTTATAAGTAGCATTATTAATCTCTGTGACTAACTGAGACACTTACACATTTACAATAATATAAAATATATCAGTTTACTTGTTATTACAGGGGGCATAAATCACTTTTTTACAGGGACAAATGTATTTAAACCATAAGTAGTGTCTGTATTGTCCATAATATGCAAAACATACAAGGAACCATAAGAAATAAACAATTCATCACTGGAGAATAATGTCTTGAGAATTCACTACTCCACTACATTTACAATTGCATCGTGTAACTTTCTTGTAAGTTTAAAATGCCTGCCTTTAAAAGCTATAAACAAAATAAGTTTATAAGTACAATTTGTAAGTAATCAAGTTCAATGCAGAGAAATTCAAAACGTTTTATTAAAAACATCAAAGAAAATACTATAAACAAAATTATCAGATGGCAAACTATTTGATTCAGACTTGGATAGAATCATCACTGTTTAGTTCTCGCTTCCTTGTTTGTAGTCCTGCCCCCTTTGAACATTGTTCATTCTTTTCCTGTCGCATTTATAGGTTCATAGGTAGGTACTAGGCTATTGGCTCTAGGGCCTATATAAGCCTAGCCAAAGGTACCCTGGCTTTCGCCACCCAAGAAAATTATTTTCCTGTGCCACTGTCGAGCAGAGCCACAGAAGTAATCCCCGGGGTGAATTTCCTATCTCCCATCCAATCATCAAGATTTTTCTTGAAGAGTGCTAATGAGGAGCTTTGTTTGATATAGATAGGTAGTTTGTTCCAGAGTATGGGAAGTCTCTGAGACAGGAATCTATCCCTCCAGCATGTTCTGCTTATTGTGGTGACAAGGTTTAGGTCCCTAGAGCGTGTAGCTCGTAGGGATTGGGATTTCTTTAAGTGGAGCATGTCTAAAAGCTCTGGGTTTGACATAGCTTTGTGTGTTAGGCAGAGATCGACTCTGAGTAGGTGATATGCAACGGAGTAAAGCTGCAGTTTTTTGAGACGGTCTGCATAGGGCATCTCTTTGAGGCTGGTAATCCTCTTTGTGAGGTATTTCTGTGGCCTTTCCAGTAGAATAAGTTTATAAAGTTCTAAAACCTTAATTTTGTCTCTGACCAACTCCTTGTTCTTTTGGAGATCTTCTGTTATTTGGAAAACTATGGTACACTGAAGTTGGAGAAATGTCTAATTCCAAATATCAAAGAAATTAGTTCTGATTGAACCAGACTGATTCTATGCTTTGTTTTGGTAGATAACGTTTATTTATTTTTTTAGTTGGGATGACAGAATTACTTAACGTTTTATTTACATATTATTCTTTTTAAAGTTGATGGTGTTATTTACAACCAAATTAAAAGGACAGCAATGAGTGCTCCATTTGTTATATTGAGAAGGCAATTGTACACCTACTGCTTTATGAAGAATATTTATAGCTAATATTATTTCATGCTACAAGCTGTTACCAGAGAGATTTAAAAATGTGTTACCTTATGGTGATGTGTATGAACTAGAAGAGCATGTAGTAATTGGACATAATTTCTAAATGAGGCAAATAATATAACTAATATGTCTTTGTCAAGAGATTTGGATAAAACTATAGTAGTAAGAGCTTAATGGAGAAGTATAAATAAAAATAGATAACAATTATTAACTATGACAAGGGGAAGCCATGAATCAATGGATGTTAGCAATGTCCCCAGGATTCAACAAACTATTTTTTCCATGCAGGAACAGTGTAGTCACTCCTGCACATAATATGGCTGCTGGGTGATCCAGTAAATTAGTATTTTGACATGCACAAGCCTTCCTACACTGTTCTTGCACAGAAACTAGTACAGAATGCTATTTATCTCATTTGCTGGTGAAAAACATGCAAATGAGGTGAATTAGTGATTCAGCAAGCAGGCAGGTATCCGAGCAAGAACAGTGTTAGTTGCAGAAGTGTATTCGGTTACTAACAGAATACAATTCTGCAAATAACAAAATGTAGGCATGACATCTCCAAAAAAGCATGTATTATACTCTTTAGGCATGTCAATGGCCAAATAAATATATGGCCACTGGCATGGAAAAGTGATTAATTTTTATAAAAATCAAAGTTATTTTTTTTGGCCGATCTCGGCCGTTTAAGCATAGGGCAGTGGCGCGCAAACAGGATCATGCCAAAAAAAAAAAAAAAATGTGAAAACTCAGTTTTAAGGGAAATCTGAATTTTGCCATTATAGGCTATGGCATGCAGAAAAAAACAATACCAGGGAACAGTGGTTGTCAAGGGTAAAGGCTCTGTGTTAGAGCAGTAACTATGGACTAAGGCAGTGGGGTATGCAAATGAGGGGAAATTTACTGAATCACAAAAATCTTTTCAGTGCCAAACTGCAACTAACTGCATAGGTGCTATAGCACGATCGTGTAACCAGAAGGACTAACAGATATGAAAAGGGGGTGAGTCAGGCATGTTGTAAGCACATTGGAGCCCTATGGCACACAGATAAGCTTAGCTAAGCACAGCTAAGCAAGGGTGTGTGTCTGAGGCTGTATTGATATATTCCATGAAATAAAGAGCATGTTTGCATCCAGCAAGGGGCATTTCTTCATATTTACATTAACTAAATATGTATGCATGGTGTGCATCGGGTCTAAAACAAACGAAAAAAAAACCCTGAAATAGCACGACTGTTTTCTTTTCGGCACCAGATTTGTGCGGCATGCCTTGGGGCTTAAAAGGGGAGGACGTGAGAAGGGAAAAAAGGCAAAAAAGGAAAATAGCAGAATAAAAGCAATCAAGAACAAATTACATAGCTAGCAGGTGGAATGCATCATAGTCAGCCAATCATAAAGGCAGCATCTGCAGCACAACAGTATAAACTATGGAAACACCTTACAGTCTGTTTTTTTCCCATCAACTCTGCACCATTGGTGTACACATGCAGGAGAATTTTAACTGGAAAAATGTTAGGGGCTGCCATTGCTTTGATCCATCAGTATGTGCTAGAGGCTGAGGGCAGAGAGGAGGATAATGCTAACAACTGCCACAGACCGAGGAGGAGGAGAAGAGTGTTCAGACCCAGGGCAACTTACCAGTGGCTACATGATCTGGAGATAGTAGAGTGCTACACGGTGGACAGAGACATACTTCAGCAAATCACTGAGCTCTGCCAGGCTCAACTCAGACCTAGAGCCAACAGAGGGAACTCATCCCAGTGGATGCCAAGTTATGTGTACCCTTAATAATTCTAGCTACAGGTACTTTCCAACGACCTACTGAGGACATCATGGGGTCTCACAGGCATCTGCATCTAGGGTACTCCACCAGTTCCTGGATGCCATGCTACAACATGCTGGTGACTCATTTATTTCTCCAACACCTGTGAGGAGAGGACCAGCAATATGCATCTCTTCCACCATGTAGCAGAATATTCATACATACTGGTTGCCATAGACTGCACGCACATCCACATCAAAGCACCATCTGGTGAACAGGATAGGGTCTATATAAACCACAAGGGATTCCCCCTCCATCAACTGCCAGATCATGTACAATGCCCAAGACATTATCATAAATGTGTGTGCTGGCAGCCCTGGAAGCTCTCACAACTCCCACATCTGGCATTCATCACAGCTGTACCAGGAATTTGCCAGTGGGGGCATCCTGTATGGCCATCTGGTGAGGGATGCTGGTTATGCACTGGAACCGTGGATGATGACACCCATCAGAAATGCACACACACCCACACAAGAACTCCATAATGAGGCACACACACAAACTAGGATCATTATAGAGCATGTGTTCAAGATGCTCAAGTCACAGTTCCACTGCGTTGACATATCTGGTGGAACCTTGCAGTACTCTCCAGCCAAATGTGCACACATGTTCATAATATGTGCCATGCTACACAATATGCTCCTGTGGAAACAGCTGCAGCAGGATCAGCATGGGGAAGGGCCACACAGCCCACCACCATTGCCAAGGTCCACACAGGCACAGAGGGACTCAGAGGACGGGGCCCCTGAGCCTGCTCCTGTAGGCAGATGGATGTATGCCCAGTATGCTCAGGCCTTGGCAAAGAAGCAATGCGTAGCACACACACTGACACTGTAAGGACCCCAGAGACTGACACCTCTCTCTAACTCACACACACAGTAAAATGGATGACACACAGATAACATTCCCTGTGACTTACCATGTATAGGCAGTATAATGTGTGCATCCAACATAGGTGGCCCTCAAGCACTGTCCTCACAACTGCTGCAAGCACAAGGTAAGTCAGTCTTCTTAACAATAAATGAATGAATTAGTATGTTTTGGTAGCATATCTATGTTAATGCTGCTATCATGCAAGGAAATGGGGTGCCTACTGGGATAGCAGCACACAACTGACAGCTATGTTGGACACCAGGAAATGTCTGGCCAAAACTGGCCTCCACACACTATGCAGCAGTACTCAAGGTGGCAAATCCCACTGTAATATATGTGTGGGGTCAACTAACTGGAGGGTTCATGGGTCAAAGGCATGGATGTCAGTGTGGGGGGTCGATACCCACCCTTCACACCCACACAGCAAGTCAGCTGTAGAAAACCACAGAGAAATGTCTAGAAAATGCACACATATGGTGGCAATATTGAATTACCCCCCTATAGATTCACACAGTGATAGCACAGCAGGACCTGCTGTTGCAGTAAGGCTATAAAAGGTAAGAAGTCTGAAACTCAAAATGTGTGCCATTACAATCTGACCTGTGCCCTTCACTGATATGCCTCTAGTCCCCAAGACAGGGCACAATTGTATGATAAATGGAACCAAAATGTAAAGCAAATATCAGCACAGTCTGTGCAATTGTGTACAGTTGACAGGTGTGCCCCCCATATACCCACACAAATGAAGTAACATGTATGTTTGCAGGGAAATAGCAGCATAGCACACATTGGCAGGACTGTATGATGAAAACATGTTGCCCGTCCACAA
>NC_056726.1:1111140382-1111234082 GCF_019279795.1 Protopterus annectens
TGTTTAGTATATCTTCCAAGCCTTCAATTATTTAGAAACAGCTTTTTGAAATACCTCTGCTAATGACAAGATATCAAATGGAACCCTAAATGACCTGTCTTCCCCTGATAATGTTTGTATGTGCAAACATGTTCATTTAGCTCTATCTACTACACATCAAGTGTTCATGAAGTAGTTTGATATAGCATTTAGTACATGGAAATGTGTAGTATGTGGCATTCTTGATATCACTTCTTCTACTGTAATCAAAGTTTATGCTTTCTTTAATAATTTAATTACATTCAGATCTAGCAGATAACTTCAAATCTAAATATTATCCTTCTTTATAAAAGTGATCATACTGGCTGTGATCATAGTAGTCACCTGTTCTGTTGGTTCTATTGATATTGTAATGACACCTAAGGTTTCTAGGGTCTATATTAGAACACCAAGCATTCAAAATGTTGAGTGTTCTAATATCAAACCCTACCAATCGAAAATACCAAACATCTATTCAGAACAGCAAATTTTTTCCTAGGGAAATAATTTGCTGTTCCAAAACACATACACACAACATAAGCACACCAAACAAACTACAATCCACACACATACACCTAAACTTTTACACCTAACCCTACACTAAACTATACACACACCACTAACTATCCACTTACCGTAACCCAGACCCTTACCCTAAGATCCATCACTATTGTACACTCACCTCACCTGCATCCTAACCCTAACTCACCTAATCTGCCCTAACCCTCATGTCCACACAATTGCACACATACCTAACCCACACTCACTCACACACTTACCTGAACCCGACCCGTAACTTTCCACCAGAGCACTGAAAGTACCGCAACAGAAACTGACAACCAAATTCTTTCCCTAGGAAAGGATTCGGTTTTCTGTTTCTTCGATATTTTCAATGTTTGCTTAAAATGGGTCGAAATTAGAACACTCGACATTTTAAATGTTTGGTGTTCTATTACACACCCAGGTTTCTATGTTCTAATCAGTTCCTGTTCATTTATTACTTCTGAGAGCTACTGGTACATACTTGGAACACATATCACTGATTCTGTATCAGTGTTAGTTGTATGTGATATTCTCACTGTAAACTTCCCAAGCATAAGAATAAAGCAGAGTAATGCATAATAATGCCAGATATCATTGCTATGGCTTTTGGCAGTTTCAGAGCTTGCTCTGTAATGCTCATTATCTTTCTATACATACAGCCTTTACCTTATGTAGGTATTTCATTGTTTATTTATTTGGTATCTATTATTTAATAAGCTAAGTGAGCTGGTCTAATGTCTCTTTTCAGTCATAACTGGATCCCCAAGGCAAACACAGACATATACCATCATGTGAATCATAAGTGGTTACAAGTACTATATAAAATAAGAATCAGCATGGCATACAACCAGTAAAACAAATCTAACAAGAGTTGAATCACAATACAAGAATTTTGCAAGAAAAATATGACACAATGTAGTAACTGAGATAGAAGAGCTATCAAACATAAAATATCCAACTACATCAAGATTAACCAAAACAAACAGCTATAGAAGTGTACACCATAATTAAACACATAATAATATAACATGGACACTGCAACTGAAAAATCTGAAATGAAAAACAGAAACCAATGAAAAAAGTAGATTTGTAAAAACTCTATTGAAAGGAGCATCAAGAATAGCGAGTGTGTTAAAAAGTGAAGAGGGCTGGGGGTGTGGTTAAGATGGCAAACTGCTAAGCTCAATGTCTTAGTTATGCTTTATTTTCATTTTTCAGACAGGATTTTACTATACAAATTTAACAAAATGTATTTTATTATGCATTTTGAGTCTTTTAAACAAACTATTTGGAAGAAACATCTTGATTTTTTCCTGTCAGAAATTTTATTGACTGTTATGACAGAATCAGCCACTCAAAAGTGAACACTCAAGACAACTTAGAGAAAAAGGAACTACAATCTATAATGAGAAGTATCCAGGAGCTTTTAATTAAATTTGATAAACTTGAGATCAAAATGGACAATATAAGTAAAGATTACAAGAAACAAAAATGTTAAAAGACATCATAAAACAACAATCTTTTCAGATCTCAGCAATAGAAGACACATAAAATGACATGAACAACAGCATGGCAAAGAGTAAGAATAGTCCAGAATTGCCATTAAAACAAAATGCTTTGCTTATGAAAAAACTGGAGGACCTAGAAAGTAGATCTAGAAGAAATAATATTAGGATATATAGAATACCAGAAAAGGGAGAAGGAGACAATATGTTTTAGTTTTTTAACTGGATGCCTAAAATTATAAGTCTACCAGAAGGTCTCTGTTTTGGTATTGAAAGAGCTCATAGAGCTCTATCAACTTCTTCTTTAAGAAAAATCATTTGGTCCCCAGATCTCTTATTGTAAAAGTTCTCTCCAGCCAAGTCAAGGACCTGGTATTGAAGACTGCTTGGGCTACTTCTCTGATAAAACTAAATAACAGCACTATCAGGTTTGACAGTCACCATACTGCATCCATTATGATAAAAAGGAAAATGCGTATTCCATTGATAAAAAAAAAACTTAACGAAGCTAAACATTAAAGCTCAACTCATTTTTTTAACCAGAATTAGGATCCTTTACCAGAAGGTCATAAAACTTTTAATTCTGTAGAAGATGCAGTAGAATTTTTCTCAGAAAAAGAAACTTTTTGATCAAATCAGAAATATGGATTGAAATCTTGCCAGCTTAAAGAGACAAGCAACAAGAAATGACTGGTCTTCAAATAACAAAAATGGTAAACAAATTTAAAAAAAAGTAATGTTGTTCTCATTTTTTATTTTGCCTAAATAGCTTTCTCACAGGTATTCAGAGTTACTAAAAAATAATGGGATATTATAACCTTATATACACAAGATGAATTGATTATTGCAGAAGATTTTAATTCTATTCATTCTAGTAAAGACACAACCACTGATAAGGTTCCTAAGCTATCCTCAGTAGCTAAACACTTAGACCATTTTATTAACTCTCAACATTTGAGAAATACCTATGCTATCAAATCAATCAACTGTCTTAACTTTGCACATTATTCTAATACATTTGGCACCTAGACAAACATTGATAAAGTTTTTACTTCTAGTATTTATTTACTAAAGTTGAAGATACTATTACATTTATGTTAACATTAAAGCCAACTAATTTGATTTACTGTCAGAAAATACCTGCTTTTATAGTAAATTTAAAATACTTTAAGGAATGGTGTCTAAAAGAAATAGGTCAATGAAATAAATATTAATGGATAAGTTTCAGAAGTAGTTCTCTGGGATTCTTTAAAAGCTTATCTATATGGAAGAATTAAAAATTGGTACATATTTAAAAAAATAGTATATATATGTAAAAAAAGGAGTGGGATAAGGAGTTGATGACTTTGTCTAATATAGATAAAATGAAATCCAATTTAAAACCTTATGACAAATTGGCAAATGCTAGTTGAAATATAATATCAGAGATATATTGATATATTGATGTACTTCACCATATAATATCAATAAATCTGGAAAAAATAAAATTACAGACTTATTCAATAAACCCAAAAAGCTTACACAGGTTGGCTGTTAGATCTAAGAAAAAATAAATACTAATCATATTAAGGAAACAATTTCCAAACAAGATGATAAAAATAAAAAGTGACTGATTTAAAAGACATACTAGAATGCTTTAGGAAATATTATGAAGAAATTAATAACAAAGAGACAAACTTAGAAAGCAACAACATAACCAATGACTTTTTGAAAGGCAATATAAGGTTTAAATTAACCAAAGGAAAAAAAAAAAAACAAAACTGATAAGTAATTCTCTTTTAAGGAGTTAAAAGATCAAATTAATAATCTTAAACCAAATAAAGTCCCTGGTCTTGATGGTACAATCCCAGAATTATACAAATTATTCCCAGAGAATATTTTAAATATCCAATTAAATTTTTTTGAACAAGTTAAGTATATGTCAACCACCCCCTCCTAGAAATATTCCCTGATATATCCTATCTTGAGACCGAATAAAGATTCTAAAATATGTTCTTCTTACCATCCAATTTCATTATTAAATGTTGATTATGAACTATTTTTGTCTATTCTTGCAAAAACATCAAACCTTATTATGCTAGGAGTAATAAATGATGATCAGACTGGTTTTATACTACATAGAAAGGTTCAGGATAACATAATTAGGCTTAATACCTTAAAAGATCTAGTGAGTAAAATAAAAACAAAAAAGAACTAACTAAACTAACTATAATAAGTCTAAATATAAATAAGGCTTTTGATTATATTAGTTGAAATTATCTGTTCAAAGTACTTAAACAATATGAATTTTCTCTAGATTTTATAAATCGTATAACCAGTCTATATAGTAACTCATTCTCATTTATTAAAATTGATTATTTTCTTTCTAGTTCTTTCAAAATATTAAAAGGTACAAAGAATTGCTCTCCCTCGTCACCTCTATTATTTGCCCTAGCAATTGAACCTTTCACAGACTTTATTAGGCCTACTAGCAACATTCAGGGAGTCTTGATAAATGAAAGTTATTCCTGTAAAATGCCATTATTTGCAGATGACATTTTAATAACAAGTGGTGATGCTGAAGCTTCAATACAAAATTTAACTAAGTCTATTAATTGCTTTGAAAAAGTGTCAAGTTTAAAGCTTAATGTTGATAAAACATAAACTTTACTTATTAATAAAAAAGTTAATAATTAATTAACAAACTATAAGAATTTTATTTGGAAAATTCACAAATTAATTATCTTGGAATTAGAATTAAATCCACTCTAAAAGATTTAATAGCAGAAAACTATACTAATTTAATAGACAGTGTTACTAAAATACTTATTAATTGGAACAATTTTCTTTTTACAATGGAAGAAAGACTTACTGTAATAAAAGTGATAGTCTTACCAACAATATTTTGCTATCTACAATCACTAATTATTCTCCCTCCTAAAACTCTTTAAGAAATTAAATTCTACTCTTCTTAATTTTCTCTTGTTCCACACTAAACCAAGAATATCCTATGATTGGCATGTTAAAAGTTGTCAAGAAGGTGGATTAAGTTTTCCAAATGTTGAATTATATGCTAAATCCATAATTTTCAATTTAATATCTCTATGGTTAACTTCCACTTACCAATCCACTTGGAAATCCATTCATGAAAGTTTAATAAATAATATCAGCTATGTTGTAGAATCGTTCTCTAAACTGGGAATTAATACATTTTACTGTATCTTGAAAAAACGTATGTTTAGATGAAAAAGAAAAAAATAACATTCCTTTCCCTTTACTGATTACATCCTTATACATTTTAAAAGATTTATGAATTTTAATTATATAGCTAAAGATCTATATTTTTCTTTTTGCACTCTATATCAACTATTGTGGGTTGTTTGGGGATTTTAATATAAACAAAATGCTAGACATTAGACATGCAAATTTAATCTTTTGGCATCAATTCTTAATCAGAAATAAATCACATAACACAGATTATCTTCTTGCAAGACATTGTTTAGAAAATAATAATTGGTTGATTACAATTTTGTAAAAAAAAATATGTTAGTGACAAAATCAAAATCTCCATGCATTTTCAAACAAAACATATTTAGAAGATAAAAAAAAGCAACAACCACAAATTCCACCGATAGATTTAATAAAAAACTTGAATTTTGAAGAAAATTCAAGTTTTTTTTTGTTTCTATCGCGGGAATTTTTTGTTCATCTCTTCATCCAGGGTGCTGTTGTTTTGTTTTCCATATTTAGAAGATACTTGAATGTTTTTATCAGAATCAATAGTAACTCAAATAAGAATAAATCATATATATCAATAATTTATAAAATAATAAGAAAAGAGTTTGGTTCCACAAATTCATTATTTTGGAATTACTCAACTAAGATTAATGAGAAGGCCTTTTTGGTTAAAGATAAATGCTTAATTCTTAAAACTTTGGGAAAATATGTTTCTTCTTTACTGGACAATATACATGCGGAGATTTCTTCACAGAACTTTTCTAACTCCACGTAAAGCAGCTTTAATATATAACTATGGGAAAATTAATTGATGAAGGTGTAATAAAGTTGGATTGTAAAATAGTAACTCCTTTTTGGTTGAATTTAAAAGATTTGCCCAAGCTTTGTGCACAGATAATTGTATCATTTCCAACTCCTTGATCTTATTTAATGCTCCAGTTCTGGATTCCATTCCTAAGGTGTGGGTGCCTCTCCTTGGTCCATTTTAGCTATAGTAAAAAAAAAAAAAACATAGTCACAAAGAATTGGAAATGTAAAACTGCTCTTTCTTTCACTGAATTCATTATCTTGGCAGAAAAATGTATGTAAAAAGGAATTGCCAACTGCCAAAATGTGAACTTTGAATATTACTCACCAGTTTATATTTTTATCAGAATTAATTAATTTACTTGATCAATTTTAATGCTTTGTTTTCTATGTTTGATTTTGTCACGGACATCTGTAAATGGTTATGTTTTTGTTCTGTTTATCTTTTAATCATTTTGTACAATCCTTGTTTTAAAATTAATAAAATTATGTTTTAAAAAGTGAAGAAGGCTAATGTTACAATATAGATAGTAAGCATTTTTAGATGATATACATTTTCGTGGATTTAAAACATTTAAATAGATTTGCATGTTAATAGATACATAGACTATATAGCTGTTTCTTTTGATAATGTAGCATTGTTTACCTTTTTTATCCTCATTGTTTCGATGACAAGTTGAATTACTTTATCATGTTTTCAAACTGCATGTGTAGTCCAGAAACTTCCTTGCAAAACACACCAGCTTCCAGAAATATAGCGAACTTTAGTGATCAACTATTAGGCTGATCAACACTTAAAAAGATTTAGTAAATTCATCTTATAAATAAAAGTTTCTTCAGAGTAGTCATGCTTTCAAACTATGGCAGTATAAATAATCAGATTAATTCCCTTGACATTTCATCAGCTCATTAATACAAATATTTAAAGTGCCATACCAAGTAAAATGTCATAAAAACACTTTCCAACATTTTATCAATTAGCAAACAGCAAAAACAAAACCACTGCACCAGATAAAGTCCAATCCTAGTTCCACAAAAATAATCCAGCAAAATCAGACAGGCACAGGACCAGCATGGCATAAAAATAAAAAGTTCATTAAACAAATACAAAATACGTATATAAAACATTGAAATGGTTTCGCTTAGTGCCACTACGCTTCATCAGACATAAAAATACTATCAAACAGTTCACCTTTTAAAATACATCCTATCCAATCACATCCTACAACCAATGAATGTTAATTAGTCTAATTAAAGAAAGCCAAACATGTTAAAGCAATCACTTCATATTTGCAAGCTCTATTGTTGCACATAACACTTTAAGCATCATAATCACAGTCATGAAAAGCAATACGTTTTATGAAAACCTTTATGAAGTTATAAAAATAATATAACATATCAAAAATCCTATATAGTTGTATATACAACATCATATATTTAAATATACTGTACATAAAAATGACAGCTACTTAATACAAACTTTAAGGAATCATCAGTTAAACATACTTCATAAACTTTTTACAGTATGCATATCCAAAATCTCACACAGTTATAAATAAATGATCAGTGTATTGGTTCATAGGTTAGTACTAGGCTAATTACCCTTGAGAATCAAACCCTGCACCTTGTGCCTGTAAGGTAAACACCTTAACCATTATGTCATCCTCTCACCTATTGTCATAATACATTTGCCATTCTCCTAAATGACTGCATTCATTTGAAAAAAAGGAATGCATTCGCAAATCTTCTCACACCGCATTATCATATGCTGCACAATTACCGAAGAATATATCGACACTGTACATTAAAATAGAGCTTGAATCTCTTATAACACATATTAAACATACTTTATTTGTGTGACATACTTCAAAACAAACACAATCAAATGTAAATACCTTAAAAACATAAAATTTAAAGTCACCATGCTTCCAGGATCCTTGACTTTCTCTTATGCACTAAATCTAGCAAGAATACACTCGTGACAAACAGCTATTGCCTGCTGTCATGGCAACAATAAAGCTAGACAGCTCTATCAAAAGTAAAATGAGTACATCTGCATTATACATAATCAACTCATTATATAAAAAACAGAGCATTGGTTCTACAATATTACAAATTCACCGTAAGAACGAGCATATCAACCATATACTATATATAAAAAAAATAACTTCATTCATGTAATGAACAAAATACTTGTTCTACAATAACATAAAGGCAAGCATGTTGACCACATAACTTTAAGTGGTCACTTTCAAAGTCACCATCTCCCCTGACCCTCCCCTAGCTAAGGACTAAGAAAAACACTTCTGAAAAGTTGATTACAACCTCCTGATAGAAAGTATAAACAGTTTCACAGCCCCCTCTCCCTCCATAGGAACTATCATTTATGTCCAAACCTCCATCAAAGTACTATATGAGCATTTATATAGCTGCATGGAATCAGGACTACCTGACAGGTGAAATTTTTCCTCCTCAAGGAATAGCAAACCTGTCTGGTGGATATCTGCAATAAATAAACTCTATAATAAAAGGACAAATTTGCTGTCCAGGACTCAGAAGGAGCAGGTGTCTAATTAGAAGCAATATTTCCTTAGCCTGAACAAGCAAATAGGAGCACTAGTGAAATCATCCAGTCCAAACTAACCATATCTACTAAAGACCATCATAAGGCCTTCTGCACATATGTCTGCAATCTCAAAGGAAGGACTTAGATCTGCTCAAAACTGGTGGTCAAGGACACCACGTAGACAAATGCTGTAGCTATAGCCAACCTGCTGGCAAACAGGTTCTGTGAAAACTTCACCCTCTGTCCCCCCCATCAGTAAATCAGGACATCTCCATCACCTGCCACCCTCCCCTAACCTCTAGGGAGCAAGTCATCACTGCCCTCTCAAAGGTAAAATACAGCCTCCATGGGACCCAATAACATCCCAAGCTGCATCCTACATGAACTTAGGCAGGAACTTGCAGCACCATTAGGCACCCTGTTCCATCAAAGCCTGAGTACCAGCTTCATCTCAGCCAATTGGAGGAGAGCTACTGTCATCCCTTTGCACAAAGGTGGAGGGTCCACCAATCCAGGAAATTATAGGTCCATCAGCCTAACTAGCTTGATCTGCAAGGCCATGGAATGGATTATCATAGACCTCATTAACAAGGACATTGGCAACCTCCAAACACTCAGTCTCACATGGTTTGATTTCATCAAGGGGAGATCATGTCTGTTGAATTTGGTCAACTTCTTTGAGACAATCACTAAAGCCATGGAGGAGGGGAAGATGGTGTTCACCGCCTAACTTGACCTGGCTAAAGCCTTCAATACTATTCCCCACTTGGGTATTATAGATAAACTCTCTCAACAAGGCATCAATCTATATGTTACCAGATGAGTAGCAAAATGGCTTACTGATAAAACCCACCTATTCAAAATAGGGGAAGCCACCTCAAGCAGTAGACCCGTAATGAGCTGTGTATCCCATGGATCAGTCTTGGGGCCTTTCTTGAGGTGCAGGCTAAAATCAGTGGGCTATGGCTGACCAAGTTTGCAGATGACTGCAAGCTGGGTGCTGTCATCAATTCTCCTCATGACGTGGACATCCTCCAAACAAATGACTGGTGCCAGAAACATTGCCTCAAATTGAAAGCCAAAAATACATTATCATCCTCTTTAGGCAGAGTGACATCCCCACAAATTATCACATTAATAACAAGGTCCTAAACACACAATCAGTCGTGAGGGACTTGGGCACCCGGGTTGATAGCAAACTGACTTTTGACCACCATGTTGCTTCCATTATACGGAAAGCTTTCTACATGGCCCACCTCATTAGCAAGGGTATCTCGTCCAGGGACAAGGCAGTCATAACATCCCTGTATTCTTTCCTTATAAGACCGATTATTGAGTATAATGCCCCTTTTAGCAATTATTTCCATCGACATCACCCTCGCTAAATTAAAATTAAACCCCAAAAAATATATCAACATTATAGACTGCTATATCCCCCCAGGCAACAATATTATCATCAAAGAAAACCTACTAGAATGGCGATCTAACTCTCTACCCCAAGGAAAACATATGACTAGGTGACCTTAATATAGATTGGCTCAACAGTTCCAGTTAAAACCCATTCTCCCACATTAACCTACATGGATTAACACACATTATTACATCTCCAGCTAGAACTGACAAAAGAACCAAACATCAATCCATACTGGACTGGATACTTGTGTCCCATCCTTCCCTCATATCCCTAGCTGGATGCCTGCCTGACACCCTCAGCGATCACCAACCAACATTTCTACTAAGATATAAAACACCCCGAATGACCCAGGTAACAGTATGAGAAATTAGAAATTAAAAACATTTTAACCTTAATAACTTTAACATGGACCTAAAAAGCTGTAACTGGACCCCTTGAAAAAATTAGCACTCGACAAAGCATTCTCATATTTTAATACAACCTTCACAAATATATTCAACGACCATGCTCCCCCCCGAACCACTAGAATTAAAAGTAAATATGCCCCCTGGCTAACTAAAGACACAAAAGCATTACTCAAAAACAGGAACAAAGCCTGGACACACTTTCATAACAGTAAAACACAAATAGACAAACAAAACTACCTTGAACTATGCAACAAGGCCAAAAAAATTATTTAAACAGATAAAATCTCCTACTACCAACATATTCAAAATAAATATTCAAATAACCCCCAAAATTCTGGGCAGCAATTGACTCTGTCTTACAGCCAGGGAATACTTCCACCCTCAATCCAAAAAAAGTAAACAACCATGACAATATCCCCACACAATTCAACATGTTCTTTACAGAAACTATACAGGCCCTTGCAAATAACCAGACTAGCTTTAATAACCCCATTCCTACAAAATCATCTTCTCCACATGAAACAAAAAGCTATGGCCCCCACTTTAACTTTCATTAGTATTAATCAAGACCATGCAAAAACTTCTCCAGAAACTCAAACCGACCACTCAAGCCGCCGACAAGCTACTCACAGAATATCTACAACTAGCCGCTGAAGATATTCTCTATCCTGACACTATCCTAATTAACAGATCTATCTCCGAGTGTACAGTATCCCAGTTATGGAAAATATCCCATATAATACCACTTCACAAAGGGGGGAAACTCTTTTGAACTCAATAACTATTGGCTTATAGCTATACCTTGCTATCTCCCTGGGAGTCCCTCAAGGCTCCATTCTTGGCCCTCTTCTTTTCTCATTATTCATCAGTGACCTTCAAATAGCCATTCCTCAAACCACCTGTATACAATATGCTGACGATTCTACTATCATATGCTCTGCCAACTCTATATCTGAACTTCAATCTTTAACCCAGACAGCTTTCATCACAGTAGAGGCATGGTTCTCTTGAACACTACTACTGTTTACAACAAACAGTAAGTCCTCCCCCATAGATTTCTCCATTCAATCCAGTAATGGCACCCTTATATCCCCGGACTCTTCCACCAAACTATTAGGAATTACAATTGATAATAACCTCACCTTTGATATTCACATTAATAACACTATTAAATATGTTAATAAAAAACTGGGCTCCCTATATAGGATAAAACCTTTCTTAACTCCAACAGCCAGAATGACTATTGCCCACTCCCATCTAATTTCAACTCTTCTGTATGCAGTACCCATATACACTAATCTAAAAAAAAATAATCTTACCAAACTAGCCAACTCCTATAATAGTATTGCTAGATTTCCACTGTCTTAACGGAACTAAAAACCTTCTGATACTTTCCCAACTTACCATCATTCATAAGATTTTTTTACCAACCTAACAATGCTCCATTACTAAACAACCTTATAGCACCCTATAGGAATCTTGATCAATAAACTTCTAGCCAGTACCACCAAGTCTAACAACTTAGCCGGTGACTCACTGTTCTCCAATACCGCTGGAAAACAATGGAACCTCTTGCCATCTGACCTTAACTCACTTCCATCCCTTCCTCTCTTTAAACAAAGTCTTAAGAAGCACCTTAAAACTCACTGGCTATGCCCTTGCTGTTACCCAGACTGATCCTCTGGATTTCTCTTTGTCATCTCTTGACTTCCTACTTTCCTCCACTCTTTCCTGTCTACTCCTCTGAATTAGTAGCACCTATAAGTTATCTCTACTACTTAGGCACCAATCACATATCTTTTCTACTTGGCTATGAATGTACCCTGAAGGTAGTATTCCTGACATTTTCTTTATACCTCTTCCTTTTTCTACTGTTACTGTCTAACCCTTTGGAAATAGTAACTGTCTGGAGTAAACTAGAATAACCAAGGATTTAAATGTATTGTAATAATGTCTTGGGGCTGCCCTAGATATTCATACTGTAAAATGATCTGTAGGTATATGATGTATTTGTTATAGTGTGTCACATAGTCTTCCCAGAATGTAAACTGTAATACCTTTCTTGTTTATTATAAACATTTTTTGTGTGGTGGTGGTGGTGGTTCATATGTGGAACTTTTCTCCCCAGGCCTCTACTGAAATAGGAAATATATCCAGCTGGACCAGCCCGGTCAACAAATGTAAAATAAAAATAAATAAATAAAATAAATATACTATCCCCCTTATCAAAAATACTTGAGAGGGTAATTTAAACACAATTGATGGAATACCTCCAAGAAAACAAACTACTATCCATACAACAACATGGCTTTAGACCCTTCCACAGCAATACCACCGCACTTGCATCATTCACTAACGCCATTAATAATCACAGAAATAATGGACTTCTCGTATCTGCTACATTCTTAGATTTATCCAATGCTTTTGACATGGTCAATCACCCAAAACTGTTACACACACTCCCTTCCCTAAACCTCAGTACCTCTTCTATTTCTTGGTTTAAGAGCTATCTTTCTGGGAGATAACAAGCAGTATAATGTCAAAAACAAATATCCTCCTTGCTACCTGTTTCCCTAGGTGTCCCCCAAGGCTCCATCTTAGATCCTTTACTATTCACCCTGTTCACTAATCAGCTTCCATCCACCACACCTAAGGCCTCTATATTACAATATGCAGATGATACCACTATAATATGTGCTGCCCCCATGCTAGATCACCTGCTCTGCCAAACACAAGAGTGCTTCTTTCTAGCCGAAACTTGGTTCATCAACAGCTCATTCTTAACCCATCCAAAATAAAATTACTCCTTTTTAGCTCACACAGATCCCTACCCCCCACAGACAACTTCACAATCTCAACAACAATACCACTATTACCCTTACCAATCACACCAAGCTGCTAGGTATGGAAATAGACAATCACCAAAGATTTGAACTACACATTGCCCAAACTATAAAGAAAGTTCATAAAAAACTCTGACGCCTCTATTGTAACAAACATTTTCTCTCAAATCATTCCAAAATTACAATAGCTAGAACACACCTACTATCTACCTTACTCTATGCCTCCCCTATTCTCACTAACCTACGTAAAACTGATCTAAACAAACTCGAATAACATAGCTAGATTTGCTACAGGCTCATCCTATAGAACACATTATTGTGAATGTCTCAACAAGCTTAACGGGTCAGAGCTAGCACTCATACTTCAAACCAATCAACTTTCACTAGCCCACAAAATAGTACACCACGCAGATAAAATCCCAGCTCTACAACACCTACTTCAACCTCACACCACTACAAGAACCTTAAGATCTAGCACCCAAAATCACCTTCAGGTCACCAAATTTAACAATGAGGCAGGAAAAGACATCTATAGCCACTCTGTCTCTAAACTCTGGAACTCACTACCTGCCCACTTAACATCCAACAACTCCAGCATTCAATTTAGAAAACTCCTTCAAATTCATTTTGGGAACAACAGGCTATGCTCCTGTCTCACCCCTGGATAATACTCTAGAATATTGCTAATCTCACAGCTTGTCTAGTAACTACTGAAATGGGCTCTGTGTATGCTTGGCATATTTAGGAATGTGATATTTACTGTCCTGCCTGTTGTTCTCAATAATCACTTAGAGTGTATACTAAATGCTGTCCTTTAGTTCACAGTGTTAGTCTGCCTGAATGTATATCACATGTAATGCCTGAAAATGTTAGTGCATTTGCTGGAGCTTTTCTTCCTGGGCCTCTGCTGAAAATGGACCTGTATCCAGTCAGAGTCTCCTGGTTAACAAATGTAAAATAAAATAAATAAATAAAATAAATCTCACAAAGCACATACAGCAGCTGAAGAGACAGATGTTCTTCAGCAGGAGAATCCAAGCCCTCAAACATCTAGCCTAGACAGGCTAAAAGCCTTGTCCTCTACTTAGTCTCATACAGACTCCTCAGAGGTTACCTCTATTTGGCATACAGAGCAATCTCAGACTCCACCTTGATGGGACTGCTGCATATCCGCAAGTCAAGCTCCACTCGAGTAACCGATATGCATGACTTCATCCTGGTCTGTGACATCAATAGGACTTGGTGGGACAGATTTGTGTCCCAGAGACTCCCCCATCTGTGGAATAGACTCCCTCTCCACGTCAAGCAGAGTACCTCATTACCCCTTTTTAAGAGCAACCTGGATAACAGAATGGAGAACAGAAAATACACCCTGGGATTCCACCTGCATCCCTGCTGGACAGGGGCATCGGGTGCTGACTTGTTGGAACATGGGTTAAATTCTTGGCTAGGCTCGTAAGGGGCTCAGGGACAATATCTTAGTAACTTTTTATGATCCTATGATCCTATTATTAATAATAGTATTCTTAGCCAAACAAATATCCATCATGTGTGTAATAATCATAGCCTTTTCAAAGACTCATATTTCAATTTCTTTTGCTGCTGTTGTTTCAAAGTCAACTCTTAACTCAATCACTTCATTTCTAAACTATGTGGTAATGTATCAGGATGCTCCGTTTCAAAGAACACCCCATTAAATATCAATCTCATTCAAAAATAGTTCATCTTCTGAAACAATTTTTACCAGGCAAAACACTGGTCCCTTAACCAGGCTTGTTTTTTTTTGTTTGTATGGGTGAGAGCTGCTACAATGCAAATAGGAATTAGAAAAGGTAGGTTTGCTAAAAATATTAGGAACAAAAAACTATTTCCATAATCTTTAAAAATGCACACATCCAAAAGCTCTTATTGTTTTACAACCTATGTGTAAATTTCAAAAAAATGTGCTTGATTATTCAAATAAACATGAAATTAATTTGACTCCAAAAAATCATTATATGCGATAAAAATATTGTCTAAAAATCTAATTTTTTTTTTCAACAATATTGTTTAAAGTTAGATTTGAAAGTATATGTCATCTCCAAGAAGCACAAAGCTAAGTTAGCATATGTTGGTGAGCACACGGAACCCATAACAATGGTGATAGTATTCTCCTTATCCCTTGAAGAAAAATAATCACATACAAACAATATGTCTTTAAACCACTGGAGGCTGGATGGCTGTAACCAAGTATAAGTTCTTAATCTTAATATCAATTGTAACAAAAATGTAGTCATCCCTGAACTCAGTCTTATCCATTTATTCCAAAAATGCCAGTAGTCCTTTCAAATAGGTGCACACATTTTCTAATCAATCTATATATAGATTCCCTTAATGCAGCTACAGAAGGCTACAACAGGGCCCCCTCAACACTTTTGTTGAATTTTAGTATACAAAAAATAGAAGAGATTGCCAGCCTTTTCACTTTCAAAAATGTTTACATATGATGGTCAAAATAGCCTTCTGTGAAAACCTCATCTAACCATAAATCAATTTCATTGTAAGCTGTATTAATGTCATGACTAGATGAATGTTTGTTTGAACCATCAGTACTGTTTAATAAGGCCAACGTTTTATTATTTTAGCAACCATAAAAGCATTACACAACTGTGTACAGAGCTCATAGTGAATGGCGCCATGTATACTGAGCCAGAAGATACAGCAAACCTAGTGGTTGACAATTTCAGCTCCAACTTTACCCCTTTCTCTTTCTCAACCTTCCCTCAGTAAATACCATCAAATATAACTTTCCCTGCTATCACTAGGGAACAGGTCCTTAATGCTCTTTCTAAGGCCAAGAACACTGCATCAATGGGAGAGAACAACATCCCAGGATGCCTCCTAAATAGCATGAAAGATGACTTATTAGAACCTCTGGAGTTGCTATTTAACTGTAGCATCTAAACAGGCTTCTTTCCTCATGAATGAGGAACAGCAACAGTCATCCCTCTGCATAAAGTTGGGCCATCTACTGACCCTGGAAACTACAGACCCATAAATCTCATCTGTCTTATATGCAAAGCCATGGAAAGAATTATCATGGAAATGATCAATAATTATATAGAAAACCTCCAGAAACTGGACCCAACCCAGTTTGGTTTCATCAAGGGCAAGTCATGTGTACTCAGCTGGGTGGACTTCTTTAAGAAGAGCATGCAGAAGGGAGCATTGCACTCTATTATGTGCCTGATGAGGTCCGAGTGTAATGGCACCACACATTCCTTTAATCTTGATTCCATGCCTTTACTTATAAGTTGAGCCAAAAAAGAAGGATTTTCTCACTATTATAGTTGCCTGGTGATCAAATTTAGGTTACTATCTATCTGTGTTCCAAGGTCCCTCACCACTGGGTCTACTTTTAGGGGTGTGCTATCAGTATTATAATTTGCAAGGGTATCTTATTTGCCAAAGGGAATGATTCCACATTTTTAGTCACAGAGCATTATATTACTGCACTAGTATCCTAAATCTCCTCGGTGTCCACAGACGTGGCTCAAATTGAGCCGAGGGAAGGCTAATGTGGGTCCAGTAGACCACATGATTGAGGAGACAAGTTTGTGGCTGCTAATGGTCAGCTAAAGGGAGACAAAAAATACTGACTCAATTAAAGTTTTGATACTGAATTTCCCATCTCCTTTCCCTCTCAGTTATAGCCAGAACATTCCGCACACTCATCCTGGAGTATGGCCTATCATTAATGTCTTTCCAGTCTGTTAATAACAACCAAAAACTCCAAGCTGGTAAAAGCAAAATCTGCTGCTTTGTCTTACTTTCAGATAAAAAAACTCATCTTTGTGACCTCATAATTGGACTCAAGTATCTACCTCCAGATGCCAGGTCCAGACTCATATTTGGTATTTGGATCTTTACAATTGTAACTCTACTGTAATGCCCTCCCACAAGGTCCACTTTAATATTGAGAATCCCAATATGCACACTCAGAGAATCAAATAAAGATGACATATGCATTATAAGACCATGACTTGAAACATCTATAGGCAAAGTGGCTTTTGCAAATGAAGTCCGTCCTACATGGAACCATGGGCCATCAAACATTAGAGGTATTCAGAACAATGTTGAAGGAACATCTAAACAAGATGAAATGCAATTGCTTTAGCAGTGCTGGATAACTTCTTCCAAGATTACACTTGGAATCTGGCCTTAACCAACTTTAAACATTAGATGCTGCTACACAGTCAATATATGCATATGTACAATTTTTACATGTTTTTTAGTTTGCTCTTTTTTCACTATAGTTTGCATTTTTTTTTATTTTTTGTTTTACTTACCCTTTTGCTGATTGGCTTAGACCCATAGGCTACTAGCCCTTTTCAAGGGAGGCCAGAGGTTGTATTTATATATACACTATTTCTAACTGTTAAGCTGTACTGATTTGTAGGATAGTGCCCAGTACTGAAACTTGTATAAATCAGTTATGTACAGTATCATTCCTTACTGATTTTCTATATTTAACTCCACTTGAATCCAGGTTGTGGCTAAAAGGCATTAGTAGACCAAGCCATTTACCTGGTTAACAAACTGCAATCAAACAGCAGTCAATTAATGCACATTAAAACAATCATTATTAGTACAAAAATTTATATTCAATCTCAGTAGGAGAGCTGTGAAAGAACAGAAACTGGAAGAACTGCTATTGAAATGCACAAATTCATAGCAACTCAAACCTTCCTCAAACTCAATGGTCTGGGATAAAGGCTAGGAAAGGTTAGAAGCAAGGCATGACATGCAAAGTACCTTAGTGTATAAAAACACAATGTCTTACTTATAGGTTCATAGGTTTGTACTAGGCGATCTGCCCTAGGGCCTATACAAGCCTAGCCATAACATTTCCCCTGCTATTTTGCCCAGGAATTTTACTTCCCTGGACCCCTGTCCCCGGGGGTGAACTTCCTATCTCCCATCCAGTCATCAAGGTTATTTTTGAAGAGGGCCAAAGAGGCGCTCTGCTTGACATGTATGGGCAGTCTATTCCAGAGAATGGGGTGTCTCTGGGACAAGACACTATCCCTCCAACATGTTTTGTTCATTGTGATGACCAGGTTTAGATCCCCAGAGCACGTCGCTCTGAGGGATTGGGATTTCTTTAAGTGTAGCTTGTCCAACAGCACTGTGTTTGACATGGCCTTGTATGTTAAGCAGAGATTGCCTCTGAGTAGATGATATGCGACAGAGTATAGCTGGAGTTTTTTTAGACAGTCAGCATAGGGCATCTGCTTTAGGCCTGTGATTCTTTTAGTGAGGTATTTCTGTGTGAGTTTTTTTAGACAGTCAGCATAGGGCATCTGCTTTAGGCCTGTGATTCTTTTAGTGAGGTATTTCTGTGGCCTTTCCAGCTGTTGCAGATGTCCTGTGAGGTACATACCAAATGAGGCATTGTACTCTATAATGGGTCTAATGAGGGATGAGTACAGTGGGACAATGACCTCCTTTTTTCTGGATGAAAAGCCCTTAGTAATGAGATGTGCCACATAGAAGGATTTCCTGAATGTTGTGGTGATGTGGTTATTGAAGGTGACATCACTCTCCACTTGTGTCCCTAGGTCACTTATCACACTTTCAGTGTTTAGTGTACTGCCACTTATGTGGTAATTCATCGGTACATGTTTTTTCCCAGACGGGATAACTATACATTTCTTGGCACTGAGCTTGAGCCCATGGCTCAGGCACCAAGCATCTGTCTCAGTAAGGCCCTTTTGTAGGATATCCACATCCTTTGGGGATTTGATAATGGCTCCCAGTTTGCAGTCGTCTGCGAACTTTGTCAGCCAGAGTCCCTTAGTGTTGGCCTGTACTTTGGAGAAGTAGACGCCAAACAAAAGTGTTCCTTGGACTGAACCTTGAGGTACTCCACTTTGTCACTGTCACTTGCTGGGATTTGGTTTTGTTGTTTTTTTGTGTGGGTTCCAGTTTGTAAGTGCATTTGCAACCCAATGGGATTACATAGGCTTAGTAAGTTTATCTATGTAAGTTTATCTATGGGATCAGAGTGGGGGGGGGTATCAAAGGCAGGCGCGAGGCAGATAGGCTGTGTGTGGTGTCTTAGCTCTGTCTGCAGCTCTGGCGAGAAGTTGAGAAGAAGTTGAGGAGACAAGAAGAGACTTCACTAAACCAAACTGGGTGTTTATGTATGATAATCTTGCATAGATTGTAATTTGCACCACTAAATTTATATGAAAAAGGTCAGAATTCAATTTTAGCTACTAGCACTGTGATAAAAGATCAGCAGATGAATTTAATGTGTGATATTAGTGTGGAGCTGTGAAGCACTGAGCTGAAGCCACATATCAGAATGTTTAAGGCAAAACAATTTCCCACATTCAGACATTCTTGGGGACACTGATTTAACTTTCTTAGAAATGAAATTCCATTTTCATATGATAAAATCTGAAAATTATACATGTAATATTAAGGGTAATTTCTGACCATTACCTTGATTTTATTAAAATATTTGATATAATAAGCAATATTAAAGCAGAGTCTAGGTACAGAGTGGTGAATAAAAGCAAACTGACAATATGATAACTAGTAAATATAAAAAGAATACACATGGCCTAAAACATCAAATTCCATGAAAATCATGTATATTTCCAATGCTCAGAGAGTATGCTGTGCTGATGATGTCATAAGAAGGCAGAAACATGCATGTCCACAGCTATAGGGGTTTGGCTTTATTGGCCTGAAATTGTCCATAAAAAAACTTAAAAGTAAAAGTAAAAGAAAACAGTCATGGACATTCAGAAATGCCATTTAGCTGAAACACCTGATATCCTTAAAGGGTAATTTACATATATCCCATGTTGCCTCTGATTCAAGAGGTTTAAGGTATCACACAGTGCAAATTCTAGCTTTGCTAGATTTTTCTTTTTGTGTTTTTAACCAATTGGTTTTCCTGTGTGACCTTTTTACTCATTGTTTTAGTTTATTTGGGATATTTTGTAGACATCCTTAGATTTTTGGATATCAGTTGGGTACGACTACCTTGTGTCTCCAAAAGTCAAACATTCTTCTTATGTTGTGCTGATGATGTCATAAAAAGACAGAAACGTGCATGTCCACAGCTAGAGGGGGTTGGCTTTATTGGTCTGAAATTGTCCATAAAAAGACTTAAAAGAAAAAAAGTCATGGACATTCAGAAATGCCATTAAGCTGAAACACCTGATATCCTTAAATGATAATTTACATATATCCCATGTTGCCGCTGATTCAAGAGGTTTAAGGTATTATACAGTGGAAATTGTAGCTTTGCTAGGTTTTTCTTTTTGTGTTTTTAATACTCAGAAAGCAGAGATTCATGACTGCAAAACCACACAAAAGAGCAGCAAGAAAATATCCAAAATGACACAGAAACTGCAAACAGAATCCACGTTTATTCCAAACTTTAGCGCCTGGACTAAACAATCTTCAGGAAGTATAGAAAACATAATCCAAGCATTCCCCTTAAATACCCAAGTAAAGCTAATAATTCAATTATAAAAATCAGTTGCATACAATTATATAATTAAATAAAACATTTCCAATTAATTTCACAGTTAAGACCCTGAGGAACCATAGTGATATATTTTAAAATGAATAAAGATTCTTTAAATAACAGTTGAGCTTTTAACCTTCCCTCATCACCTAATTTCACAAATATTTTTTCCAAAACAGTAGCCTGTAATAATTTATAGTCACTATTGTGACATTCGTTAAAATGAACAGCAACAGCACTTTCAGTTTTACATTTTTTAACGTCTCTGACATGTTCTTGCAGACGACACTTAAACATTCTCTTAGTCTCACCTATATATACTAGCCTACATGGACAGCGTAATGCATATATAATTCCTTCAGTAACACATGAAAAGTTACCTAAGACCCAAACTTATTATTTCCGATTTTATCAAAAGTTTGAACAATCAATTCACAAATACTCGATCTTCCACATGGGAAAGTTTCCTTTAACAATGGGTTTATTGTAAAACTTTCCACAGGAGCTATACAATAAGATTTAATCAGCTTGTCTGACAAACTGTCCCTTTCTTAAATGAAAAAATCGGATGATGGCTACATAACTTTCTTAGTTTTTCTTCTCTTACCAAAAACTTCCAGTAGTATTTAACCTGTTTTTGTATGTGTTCACTAAGAACATTATATGTCATTACTATATATATATATATATATATATATATATATATATATATATATATATATATATATATATATATATATATATATATATATATATATATATATATATATATATATATATATATATATATATTATCTTGTACAGATGTATTCCTACTACCATAAGTATTACTCATATAGTTATGACTATTATTGCTAGAATAATAGTATTCATGGGTTTTGTCCAAAGCCTAAAGAACATTAGAAACATAGTACAGGTGGAAAGAAGGGCTTTAAATAAATCTTGTTTATTATCACAAATTCTATGTAGTCGTAGATGTTCCCCATATGGTAAGGAATTAATTAAATGCATGGGGTGACAACTAGAGTCATGGAAAAATTGCCCACCACCATGAAACTTTTTGACTACAGAAGTCAAGATTTCATTAGTTTCTGTACCTACTAGATGTACATCCAGAAAGTCTACCTCTTTGCCAACCTGTAAGACATCAAAGGATAAATTATACCCATTACAGTGTAAATTCTTCACAAAATCCTGCACCTTTTCCACGCAATCCTGACATACAAAGATGAGATCATCAATGTATCTATAATATTTAACTACATATTTTTTTGAAAAATTCATGTTGATAAATATATCACCTTTCAAATGAGGCCATAAACAAGTTGGCATAAGAGGGGGCAAAAGGTGCCCCCATGGCTATACCTTGTAACTGATGGAATATGTGTTCATTGAAGGAAAAATAATTATTTTCTGAACTAAATTTTACCCATTCAAAAATATAACTTGAAATAGGATGATCATCCAAAATAGATTGCAAAGCTAAAATGCCATCCATGTGTTTAATGTTCGTATATAATGTGGTGACATCCAACGTCACCCAATAACATCTAGAATTCCAATTAATTTTCCCAATTTTATTCAAGAAATTAAAAGTGCCTTTAATGTAAGAATCTAGTCACTGTACATAGGGCAACAGATATTCATGTATAATTATACCCATGCTATGCAAAAAGTAATTGGTTGCCGCTACTATAGGCCTGCCAGGTGGATCTACTGCATTCCTATGCAGCTTAGGCAGGCAGTAAAAAGTAGCCATATTACATTTATCCACATTTAGCTTTTTACTAACACCATCTTTAGTTAAATAACCTAAATGTTGTCCTTTCAACAATAAAAGCTCATACTTTTTTAAAGCTTGATAGTACATGTCAATATTTAGAACCCTATATACATGTATATATATATATTTGTATCCTGTAGGTGAGAATTACACATTTTAAAATATCGTTTCTAATGTAAAATCACAATCTTATTACCCTTGTCTGCTGGTTTTATAATTAAGTGCGTGTTGTCCACTAATTGATTCATTGCTGCCCATTCTTTTTTGTCAGATTATAATCAACAGATGACTTATTAACCTTAAATTCATTGTACGCCTGTTCCACATAAAAATGAAGCATTGCCATAAAATTCCTAACATGTTCATTGCTAAAAGAAGGTATAAAATTACTTCTATATTTAACATTAGATGTAGTAAGCAAACAACATGCATTATAATTTGCATTAACATCCAATTCATTATGCCAAACATTCTCAGGCTCACAAGAATAAAATGAATCGTTATCTGATAATTCAGCATCTGATTCATAGTCATTCACACTAACATGACATTTCAATTGCAGTTTATGTGACAATTTAAATAATTCCTGTTCAATAATATGCCGAGAAGGTAAAACTGGAGGAACAAATTTAAAACCTAAATTTAACACTTCCAATTGTTCATTAAATAAATAACAATTAGACAAATTAACAACTAAAGATATCTGATTAATAGCAGTATAAAAGTTTTGCCATCTACTACATTTAAAGTTTTATTTAAAATGTCCTTCACCTGCTGATGTAAAGTTTGTAATTCCTCTTTTCCTGTTGAAGTTTCTGTCTTCCTCTCTCTGTTGCTGATGAAAATGCTGTTGGTGTGCTTCAGGCTGCTGGTCCAGAGGTAATGAGGGGAAAGCCTTTGATTCCATTTCCGAATCTGTAGGAAATGATTTTCCCTCAGAAGAAACAAAGAAAACAGCAGCAGTCTTTTTAAAATCTCCCTTCTGACATCATGAAGGTCCTGATTTTAGAGCCTTCCGATTGGTTTTCCACAGAAAGGCCCGCCCTCCATTGTAGTCACGGATATCTCGGTTAATTTTGCCGTTTTTTTGGACTACAGTGTCAGTTTCTAACTTTTTAAGCTTCTCATTAATATTATTAAGCAGATTGTTTGCAGCTTCTGTGTCATTTCAGAGATTCATGACTACCTGGTATTTAATTCTGAAAAGAGGAAAAATCAGTGTCACCATGAATTCTTCATGTGTGGCATACAAATAGTCATAAAAGGATGGACCTGTGCAGAAATCAGTGGAATGGCAGTAATGGAGGGTGGGGCTTGGAAATGTTTTCCTTACTGCTAGAAATCCAGTTTTGGTGATGTCTCTGTGGAGACTCAGTGTGCTACAAGGCTGGGTAACATGCTGTGTGCAATCAGTTACAAGCATGACAATGGCACAATGGAAGAAATGGTCAGGTATCAGTAGGCTGGACATGAGAGACTGCAACATAGTTTCTGTACTATTACTGTGCTGTATTTTTAAACTACTCCTACAGGATTTACTCTGATTATAGCCTTCTGCTCAATTTATTCTTCTGTTTTTGACTCACTATGATACAACCCAATAATGTTGTAGAAACCATGTCAGACTGCTTAGCCCTTCAACTGATTTTAAACTATTTGATTAGAGTACACCCACTGTAGTTGTAATGCTGCATCTACTCCATGTTCTATAAGCTGACCCAGACTCAGAACTGCAAAAAATAAGCATGAACTTAACAGTAATTTTCTATATGTGACAATTGTTTGATCTTCCAAGTGATAGTACAATACTTAAGTGCCAACTGCTGAATAAACGTTTCTACCCTACTGCTCCACTTTTGGCACATTGTTCTCAGTGTACTGTCTTACTTCACTAGCAAATTTTATCTCTTATCCATATTAATAATTAAAATAACCCCCTTTTCATACAGTGAACTGCATTTACATAGTCCTTACATGCCAGACACTATCAGCCATGAAGTCACAGTAGCCAGCCTAATAGCACTAGGCATCCTCAGCTGATATAACACCTGTCTCATGCTTACTGACAACCACTTGCTTCAACCACTACTGGAATCAAGATGTCAGAGGTGCAGAATAGCCTCTCATCCAAACTTACTTGTAGTACCTAACAGATTACCAGTAATGACACCCATCTCACATAACCATGCTTACTTTATCCTGAAATCAGCAAGTAAGCCATCTTACATAGAGGTGCTTCAGAAATGCTTGCCCAGAACTGAATGGTTTCCAAGGTATAGGTGAGTGTATATGACCCTCAGCATCACACTTACAACAAGGAACATCTGTAGACCCAAGAAATTGTAGAAGAGCAAAAAGGGGTCACCCAGCTGGTTGATCAGTGGCCTTAAGGCAGCAAGGCCAACTCAACACATCTGGGAATGTCCTAGGTGAATCCTAAGACAATAACAATGTAATGGTAAACTGTCCCTTAGGTGCAGGGTCCGCCTTGTCACTGCAGCCATTAAGTCCCTTTACACAAGGAGCACATATGACTTGTCCTACTTGTTGAACAACTTGAGACAAACCTTCTTGGAGGGACTTGAATCTCTCTTGAATATGTTTCTGAGGTTGGTAAGAAATGAGTCTTGAGCATAATGTTACTCTCGCCAAGAATGATGCCACATTACAAACAAAAAAATAAATATATTCAGTTATTGGCTTAGCTATTGATGCCATACTAAGAGATTCCAATATATCTCTGCCTTTGACAAGATGACTGCCAGATCTATCTGCTTTGCAATGGATATGTACCTCCCTCATCATGACTTCTATACATTTTTTATTTGAATACTTTCTTAAATGTTGACAATATAACTGATAGAACAATCATAAAATAGTTTGAACAGCTTTAACAACCTATATACTCCATGTACAGAGACATTTCATTATATCATAAGATCTAGCTTGCAACACATCAAACCTGTTTTTTTCTTTTTTTTTGTATATCGACCAAAACATTTTCCTTCCTGATAGTGCCTTTTTAGACAAGGTGAGTCAATTCAAGCTACTGACATAGGCAAACAAATTCATGGCTATATAAATGTAGCACTGCTCAGTACTTATATCCATAGGTGTATACTAGACAAATCATCACAGGAGCCTTGCCAAGTCTAAACATGCACCCCAAATACTTCTGTCAAATTATGTGCCTTAAGATTATTCTAAGTCTTATATGTAGGCTAGGGCATGAGTGGTCAAGAATTGACATAATGCCTCTGGCAATTTATGACATAGATGCCTGGACATGTGAGAATTTCTGATTTCCCATCTACTGGTCCAAATTATGCTTGAATTGTTATAGGGAAGAACTCTGCTTAACATAGATGGGAAGTCTGTTCCAGAGAAGGGATATTCTGTGAGGCATATACTGGTCCCTCCAGTTTAAGACCTTAGATCTGGTATTTCTGATGCTGTTTGCTTTGTGCATATGCAGAAGATCCATTAGAGTGGGATTCAAGAATGCCTTGTATGCCAGGCATGCACCCCCCCAACAGTCTGTAAGAAATTTAGTACAGGGATAGGGCTTTGATGTGATCCATGTTAGCTATGTTGTTTATGACTTGTATCCTTTACGTGAGGAACTTCTGTGGACATTCCATTTGTTAAATATGCATGGTCAGGTACCTCCTGAAGGGAGCATTATATTCAATGACTGGCACCTTAATAAGCAGTCGCACTCTTTATAGGCCTTTCTGACCCTTAAAAATATCAGTATCTGCACAGTTGCTGAAAATGGTTTCAGATCAGTGACTGCACCCAGGCAGTGTCTACTTTCAGTGCTACCACTGTTTTAGACCTACCTCAAAAATGATCATGCTGTTGGAGAGGTTGTGTCTGTATTCCTAAAATGCCAAATCACTCATAAGATGAAATAATGTCCATGAGCTCTTCCAAACTCCACTTAAATGTCATTAAAATGTAGCACATTATAGCCAACTACCTTACCCCTTCCTTGTCATCCACAACTTATGTCTCATAGCTAAACAAAATGTAGCCTCTCTCCATTGAACCTAGCATTAATTTCCTATAGCATTTTGACTATCTTTCCATTAACAGGGAACCGTATATAACAATAGATAAGTATGCACAGTGTTTCCTGCTTTTCATAAATGCCAGCTCCTTACACTACTTAGTTAATGTCCCAACTACAGGATCAAAAATATTGGGTCTAGTCTTCACCAGTAAAGCCTCATAATGCTTTAACACCTCTAGTTGTTCCATCATTGAACATATCCAGCAGCATTTCAATAATATTCAATATGCCAGAAAAAATTATTTACCATCAAAGTCTTCGGTCTTTAGAAACTTTAATAAGAAAATCTATTACAAACAGCTAATGATCAGACGAAGTGTAAGCATCTTCCTCTATTTGATGACCCCATCTCACATAAAATTACATTTGTGGACATTTTCTGTGCTCACTTAAAAGCATGAAATGAGACACAAATCTGCCTCTGTCATAAATACAATGGCAAGTTCAGGAATAAGTCCCTGATAACCACGACACCTCAGACAAACTTTAAAAAAATAAATGTAGATGATTAAACACACTGTAACAGATACTAAATAGCGAACTAGGTTTATTAAGTCTGTTTTCCTCCTTTACAATTAATGAAGGAATAAACTAAGGACATATTTTCTTAACACAATTTAGCTGTAAATGTTTAATCTATCTATAACCTATCTATTCTTTATGCGTTAGTCCCTTTTTAAGCCATCTCAGATAACATTTGATTAGATATCTATACTATACCTTATACATATATATATATATATATATATATATATATATATATATATATATATATATATAGATATAATGTACAAAGAGAGATATATAAATAATACATATATATATATATATATATATGGGTCTACTTTGACAGAAGGCACACTTCACTGAAACTCAGTTCATTGAAGCCCCATTTCACTAAAAATGAATTGCCTGAGCACAATTCACTGAAAGCTCACTTCACTGAAAACTCATTTGACTGAAACTCATTTAGTCTAAACAGGTATATCCCCTGTTCTCCACTGTAGTGTGATCCAGGAATTAGTATATCTAGTTAGGGTGGGTGTGGAGTGTACAGCACCCCACATTGGGGGATGTGGGGGGTGTAGCCCCCCACATAGTATGGGTATATGTCATTTTCTGGAAAGAGTTATTCATTTGACTTGTAAGAATCCATGTCTATGGTTTACAACATTTAAAATAGGTGGAGGGCTACACCTCCCCCTTACTATATATATTAACTTCATGATCGCACTACAGTTGGGAACAGGGCATATACCTGTTTAGACAAAATGAGTTTCAGTGAAATGAGTTTTCAGTGAAGTGAGCTTTCAGTGAATTGTGCATAGGCAATTAATTTTCAGTGAAATGAGGCTTCAGCAAAATGAGTTTCAGTGAAATGTGTTTTCTATCAAACAAAGTAGACCCATATACACACACACACACACACACACACACACACACACACACATACACACACATATATATATATATATATATATATATATATATATATATATATATATATATGTATTCCACTACTCTGCAATAGTTTTATAAGGAAACCAAAGCATTGTACAATGCTAAGCTATAAATCAGCATAATTCGGTAGGTTCATACAAAAAATAAACATTGTTAAACATTTTTAAAACACATACAAATCCTACTTCCAGAAAATATTGTTGTTATTTTATTGGCTATTAGGTGATAAGTTGTGGCTCCGCTACAAAAAAAAAAAAAAAAAGAAAAAAACATTCTTACTTGCCAGGGCTGAAAAGAGTTAATATCAACACATGTTGCATTATATAATAATGTTCCTTCTTGATGTTTGCATGTTTGCAAATTCTGCAGCGCATGGGCCAGTGCATATACAGCATTATACATATTGAACTGGAATCGAAAATCTGAAGTGGGATATGTAGCTTGGTCTAGTGTCTCTAGTTTCTCTTGACCAGTGCAGAATCGAAGGTTATTTACATGTCCTTCACCTGCTGCCTGCACAGTCATATTATCTGTCCATTTGCACTGAAATGTCGTTTCCCAAAATGTCTTCACGAATATATCATTGGTAAATTTATTAGGATGAATGGTGTTAAGGAAGTCTTTAAAACCTGGCATGTCACTGCTGACTACTGTAACCCCAACTGTACCATGAAGTGCTTTCAGTATATCTTTTATGGTAAACACCAAAGAAGTGCTCCAACTACTACTCGCTAGCCAAATTTTACCAGTGACGTTCTGTACAAGAATTTCTTCCATCAAGGAAAGTACATGTTCTGGAAATGCATAAAGCACCACTACTGTAGCGGAAGATGTCTTTATTTTATGAACAAGTGATATAATTTTGGACTTTGTTACTTGTGGTGGAATAATTTCTTCAAATTCAACACAGAAGCCAGATTTTGTTAATTCTTTCCTGAGTTGTTGAATTCCTTCTAGTCCATAGTCATTGTCTGTAGCAAGGAGGCTCACCCATTCCCACTGGTAGTATCTGAGAATCTCAGCTAAAGCTGTTGGTTGGTGAAAATTGCTCGGGACTGTCCTTACAAATGATGGGAACTGCTGTTTGTCACTTAAAATAGAAACTGATGATGCATGGCTAATCTGCAAAACAATAAATCATTTACATTGAAGATTTAAGTGTGTATTTCTGTATTGTGCAATGTAAAACAGAAGAACTCAAGAAAACAAGCATTTCTGATTTAAACTTTGATTACATAGCCAACAGCAAAAACAGATGTGACAAGTAAGTCCAGTTATAATATTTGACGGCCAGGGGAACACAGCGGCTTAAATAATAAGGCAAAGGCATTCTTACCCAGGAATTGTGGATTTAAGTTCCCAATGTGATATTATATTTTAGCCAGAGGGGCTAAAAACCTTTTCTTGGGACACAGATGGTGACCTATAACTTGGTAGGATATGGTATGGAACTAAATAAACGGTTGAAAATAGTGAAAAAAAAAACAAAAGAGTATTTTTGCAGAGTTAAGCTCTTCCTGCAGCCCCTCCCTGGTCCCCTGCTAGGTATATATACAAACTCTGACATCATACAATTTTGGAAAAAAAGAAAAACTCCCTGTGCTTCTACTCACCTATATTAAAGAACACAGCCAAAATGTAATGCACACCTGAACATGTTAGAGGTAAATGTGAGCGAGTTTATCATCCAGGTAGTATCACAGGGTATGTGCACGTGTGCATATATGTAGAGTTGCCTGTGTGAGAGTACATAGAGGAATGAGTTGTGTAACTATGGGGAGGATTCACGATGGCTTGCACAGAGTCTAAGAGTAGTGTAAGACTCCATGCAGCCATAGCGATCCAGGAACAGCCTGTAGGGGCGTGTAAGAGACCTCCTAAAACGGCTCTTACACGGACAGGGCGTGGATATGCTAATTACCTCACTTGCAGCTGAAAGGCATGCAAATGAGGTAATTTTGTGATCCAGGAAGGAGAAACCTGTCCGTGTAACAGCCGTGTTATCTGCAGAAATGTACTCAGTTGACAACTGAGTACCATTCTGCAAATAACACAATGGAGCCTTGTCAGCTCCAAATAAAGGTTGCATATGTTCCAGGAAGCATGCCAATGGCCAAATATGTGGCCACTGGCAACGTACCCCCATGCAAAAATAAAATAAAAATGTTTTTTTTTTCGGCGATATCCGATGTTTAAAAGTAGCGCAGCGCCGCGCAAATGGGCTGCGCTGTAAAAAAACAGAAAAATAAAAATTTAAAACCCACAAACGTGGGTTTTATGCAAAGCATGAATTTACAATGTAAGGGAATAGCAGGCTGAAAACAACATGGCCACCGAGTAGGGGTTGCTAAGGAGGGAAGCTCAGTGTGAGACATGTAACTAAGCATTAGTAGGCAATCCTATGTAAATGAGTGTTAGGATAGTGAATCGCACTGTCACATAGCAAATGAGCACATTCCCTGGAGTGTAGGAGTAGGATAAGGGGGAGTAACAGAGTAGGAGATAGTTGACATCACAGGGGGGTATGTATGAAAGAAATGAAGCTCATTGGAGCACAGTGGCATGTGAAAGATGTCAGTCACACATCATGGAAGGAGGTGTGTCAACAAGTAGGCATGGGACAGCCAAGAAATGGAAGGTGTATACTATGGATAACACCAAAGTTTCTTGCTGGGCATGCATGCGCGTGTGTGCGCGCTGGGAGGCGCGAGTAAGATAGAGTGCGCGCGTGTAAGTGTGTGTGCATGCGTTTAAGGCAGAGTAAGCATGTAGGAGCCTGTTTAAAGACCTGTAAGCTTGTTTGTGCTGGTGTGCGTTATAACTCGAATAAGCAGATTCTAGTCCATCTAAGCATGTGTGCGCGTGTGTTAGCCGCTGTGAGCGTGTTTGCGCTTGTATGCGCGTCATTCCCCCCTGAGGAAACAGAAAGGAAAAAAGGAAGCAGAAGAAATAGTAGGGAGCTAGCAGGGCAGAGCTAGCAGGTGAAAACAATCAGAAGCAGGCAATTACACAGGCAGAATACTAGCCCAGCCCAGCACTTAAAACACTGCAAACAACAGTGCAGTATGTTTCTCTCAAGAGACACACTGCAACACAGGAGTAAGCTATTAGAAGTGAAAACTGAAAAAGCTTCACTCAGACCAAAAATGCTAGGGGCTGCCATAGCTGTTATAAGGAGACATATGCAACATGCTGAGGGTGGTGACTATGCAAATGCTGCCGGACAACCCACAGTGAGGAGACGGAGAAGAGTGTACAGGCCCAGGGTCACCTACCAGGGGTTACATGAGCTGGAGATAGTGGACCGCTATAGAGTGGACAGAGACCTCCTACAGCAAATTGTTGAGCTGTGCAGGCCACGCCTCACACAGAACCAACAGAGGGGAACCCATCCCAGTGGAAACCAAGGTATGTGTTGGTCTAAGAATACTAGCAACAGGTACCTTCCAGAGACCAACTGGTGATATGATGGGGATATCACAGGCATCAGCATCCAGGGTACTGCACCAGTTCCTGGATGCCATGTCAGCACATGTCGGTGATTATGTATATTTCCCCAATTCCTGTGACGTATTGGCCAGCAATATGCGTCTCTTCCAGCAAATAGCGGAATACCCTGAGGTAGAGGGGGCAATAGACTGCACGAATATATGCATCAAAGCACCAGCTGGTGAGCGGGATAGGGCCTACATTAACCGCAAGGGCTTCCCCTCCATCAACTGCCAGGTCATGTGTGATGTCCAGGGCATAATAATGAATGTGTGTGCTGGCTGCCCTGGAAGCTACCATGATTCCCATATCTGGCATCTGACGCAGCTGTACCAGACATTTGCCAATGGGGACATCCCACATGGTCACTTAGTGGGGGATGCTGGCTACGTACTGGAGCCGTGGCTGATGACACCCATCAGAAATGCACACACACCTGAACAAGAACACCATAATGAGGCACACGCACAAACACGAAATGTAATCGAACGTGTGTTTGGGTTGCTCAAGTCATGGTTCCGGTGCCTGGACACATCTGGTGGAGCCTTGCAGTACTCACCAACTACATGTACCCAAATTGTCATGGTATGTGCTATGCTACATAATATGATTCTGCAAAAACAGCTGCAGCAGGACCAGCATAGGGCTGGGCCAAACAGCCCCCTACCATTGCCAAGGCCATCACAGGCAGAGCGTGACTCAGAGGAGGAACAATCTGAGCCTGCCCCAGTAGGCAGAAGGAGGCGTGCCCAGTATGCCTTAGCCTTGGCAAAGAAGCAACGCATAGCACATACACTGGCTCAGTAGGAACCCTGGAAATGATACCTCTCTCTGACTCACACATATAGTAAAAGGGATGCCTAAGTTGACACAACATGCTTTCAAACATGTACAGGGAGTGTAGTATGTGCATCCAACATAGACAGCCCTGCAGCACCACCTGAGGCATGATTGCCATGCGTTAAGCAATGTAACACCATGTAGTATATGCAAACTTGATGACCCTGACTAACATCCTACCCTCACCAAGCATGATGCCACAATATGAAGACAAGATGATCAATTACAATAATTGGCTTAAGTATTGCTGTTAGTCAAAGGGGATCCAATGCCTGTCAGCCTGGGATGACATGCTGAGCAAGACATGATGCTCCTCCCACTAGGGATGGCTTGCACCTATCACCCCTGGCCTTTTGGATACTGGCAAAGGCTGTTGTCACCCCCATAGTGCCTTGAATAGGTAAGGCTCAAAGCACAAACCCACCTCCATAGGTATCACAAGGGATAAGAACCTAGAAGTAATGCTACCCAATGCCAGAAGTCTAAAATGCAAGATGTATGCAGTCCAAACTCTCCTCAGCATGGAGAATGTTGATATATGTTCTGTAACAAAAACCTGGTTCAAGGCTCACAAGAGCACCCTAACACTACCAGGTTACACCTCATACCATGCTTTACAGCCCCAAAACATGGAACAAACTACAAAAGGAGGGTGACTATCAATAATTGTCAAGGATAACCACACCCCCAGGTTGGTGCCACAGCAAGAAGCAGCATGGACTATCCACGGGCAAGTAACAGTGGCTAAAACTGCCTCCCAGTTTGTAGCCTGCTACAGACCACCCTCCTAACTCCAGGAACCGCACCTGGCCTACTTGAGAACACATGAAAATATCAAGGTCTCTCCAAACAACATTATATTGGGCAACTGAAAATACTCAAACATAGACTGGGAGCATTATTCTAGCTCCAACACCCTAGGCCAAAGGTTCCTAGAATTCATAAACCAAAATGCTATGGAACAACTTACCACTCCCACAAGAGGGGTAAGCATACTGGACGTGATAATCAGCAACATGGGTACTCTATGCCCAAGATGAGAAGTATATCCCTCACTGGTAAGATCAGACCATAGAGTAATCTCACTGGATATTCACATCCTGACCCCAGTCCCTGGGCAGAAAACCACAGTGAAAAACATGTGTAAAGCAAATGTTGCACTCCTCCAAACTGAGGTGGAATCCATTAAAGGCCTTGTGCCTGTGGAAAATATGTGCCAGACCTGAGAACCCTTTATAAATGCATTCTATGAACACCTTCAGGAATGCATGGATTATGCAATCCCAAATAAAACCAGGACCCAATCCCATAAATGCAGGCATTCGGCCTGGTGGACCCCAGCCATTACCAAACCATGCAAGAGAAGGAGGAAGCTACTACATGATAGAGCAAAACCCAAAAAGGGAAGTAATCTATATCAGTATTATGTCAAAAAACTGTGGCCACACATAAAATCCTCTAAGGCCAGCTACAAGATACAAATTGTACAGGACACTAAGGATAATCACAAGGCTTTCTTAACTGATGGTAGGAACCTTGGTGGGAATTCACAGATATGCTCAGAATTACTCCAAAATGACAAACAATACACCAAACCCACACACATTGCCAACATCCAACCTGACAGGTTCAGTGCAAACCCCCCCCCCCACCAAAAGGCCAAATATCTATCCCAGCAGAGTGCTGGTCCCCTGACATTGCAGATGCTCAGGTAGCAGCCAGCATCTCCAAAGCAAAACACACAGCATCAATGGTACCAGATGGTGTCCTGGGCTGCGTCCAACATGAACTCCAAGAAGAATGGAAAACCAAATAAAACTACTGCTCAGTCTCAGCCTTACCACAGGATATGTACCCAAAGAGCAGTGTACAGCAACAGTGGTCCCTCTCCACAAAGGTGGTGCCTGAATGGATACTGCAAACTATCACCCCAGAATCCTGACTAGCTTGGTCTGCAAAGCTATGGAAAGGATAATCATGGACCTCAGAAATAAAGATATTGGGGACCTACAGACACTGGACCCTACCCAGTGTGGCTTTCTTAAGGGCAGATCCTGCCCCTTAAACATGGTTGACTCATTTGAAACAGTCACCAATGCCATTTATGAGGGGAATGTGGTCCACACAACCTATCTGGACCTTGCAAAAGCCTTCCATACAATACCCCACTTGTTCATTATAGATAAGCTCACCAGCTTAAATATAAACCCCTATTCAAGTAGATGGGTTGCAAACCAGCTCAAGGGCAGAACTGACATGGTCAGAAATGCTGCAGCCATGTCAGACTACAAACCAGCTACAACTGGCATCCCACAAGGCTCGGTCCTGGGACCTCCCTTGTTTGGTATATATTTCCCAGAGGTACAGGCCAACATGGAAGGACTGTGTCTGAACAAGTTTGCAGATGACTACAAACTGAGCACCATATCTGACCCTCTAGCTGACACAAGCATCCTACAAAAGGGCCTCATAGAAACAGACAACTGGTGTCAGAGCCATGTCATGAAGCTAAATGCAGAAAAGTGTATAGTCATCCCCTTTGGAAAACCAGTAAGTGCCCACCAATTACCACATAGGTGTTAACCCATTAAGTACTTTAGAAGTAATAAGAGACCTGGGGACACAAGTTGATAGAAATCTTGCATTTGACAACCATGTGGCCGTAGTGGTTAGAGAAACATATCATATACCCACCTAATCATGAAGGTATTCACATCTAGATCAGGGGAGGTCATCGTGCCTCTTCAGTCATCCTTCATCAGGCTCACAATTGAGTACAATGGCCCTTGTGGGATGTACCTTAGCAGACACCTCCAGCAACTGGAAAGACCCCAAAGGTACCTCACCAGGAGGATCAAAGGGCTCTAACAGATGCCATGTATTGCCTGATTAAACAAACTGCAGCTCCACACAGTGCCATACTGCCTGCCCAGAGGCGATCTGTGCCTGATGTATAAAGCCATGTCCAAGCTGGAATCAATGCACATGCTGCACCTTGTAAAATCTGAATGCCAGTGAGCTATGCACATGAGAGACTTGAACCTCAGCACTGACATAAATAGGACATGCTGTAGTGATTGATCCATAACCCAGAAGCTCCCTCCACTCTTGAGTAAACTCCCAGTCCAGGTTAGCCAGAGAGTCCCTCATTGACTCTCTTCAAGAGGAATCTTGATGAGTGGGTGGGAGATTGTAGGTTTACCCTGGGTATCACTTTTATGTCACGGGTAGACAGAGGCACTTACCCTGGGTATCACTTTTATGTCATGGGTAGACAGAGGCACAGTATACTAACCTTGAAAAATGTCATGGCAAACTCCAGTTAAAATGTGTGTTGAAGGACAAACACACTCTCTGACTATCATTAGAAATGGCCTAGGGCACATAGCCTAGTGTTTGTCAATGTCCACCCAAGTTGCAGAATACACTACTAATGTTGGACAAGCCTGGTTTAAGTAGGCCATAGCTGAACAAAATGCAACATGGTCATATTTGCACAACTGGCCCTTAACCAGTCTGGTGTGCTCAGTATGAATATTTAAAGCAGTGATAGGACTGAAACCCAGGGTACTGTCCACCACAGTGAAAGTACTGAACCAGTACACTATACGATATTACAGTGTTTGGTCAGTATGAAAGAATGTTGACAACTGTATGCAAACTATCCCATGGAAACCCTGCAGGCACAGCATAATCCCTGTTGGGTTCAGACACATAGCAGTTGGGCAGTAAGAACACAACATGACTTCCAACACACAACTATAAATGTGAAATATTGTTGAAGTTCACACACAACCACAAATGTGGTGGACCTCAGATCTCAACATATGGAAAGGTCACACTGGGCATGCTCGCACACTTTGATAAATGAGACATATGTCGGGCAACAAGCCATGGAAAGCCTGAACTGGGCATGCTCACACACTTAGGCCATGTCTCAGTATAGCAGTTGGCCACACATATCTGGCATTTGTATGTGTTAAGCCAGGAACCTCCCACAATACAGCAATCTGCCCAGTGCACACACTTAAATGACAACAGAGACATAAGTAATATAGTGGATCCCTCTCATATTCAAACATCTTCCACAGATACACAAGTTGTTCATACAAACAGGGAAAGCTATGGCAATAAAGACCTGCAAACAGTTTATCAGCAACAAATATTGTGCATATGAAAGTTAAACATATGGGTGTAGAGGTCAATACTAGGTTGTTTGCCCTAGGGAATACATAAGCTTAGCCAGAGTGTATTTGGCATCTACCTCCCCAGTACAGTAGGCTACTGTGCCTCTGTAAAGTAGGTCACAGAAGGCACCGTTTAAGGCTAGTGTGCTGTGCCTCCATCAAGCAGGGACACAGTGGAGATCCCAGGGGTTGAATTTGCAATGTCACATCCATGTGGCTGGAGTTTGCTGGAAGAGGGTTGGTGAGGGGTTATGTCTAACATTAATTGGGATTCAATTCCAGACTGAGGGGAGCCTTATCTGCAGTGTCTGGACAATTTCACTGTCAACACTTGCAAGTGATGATTTTGAGGGATTGAAGTGTCTTGCCAATACTGTTCAGAGATGTCCTCCCTCTGTGGGATATTGCTCTGTAATGTATTAGCTTATATATGGCTGGTGTAAACCAGACAGGTCTCCTGTTGTGGAGGAGTCTTGGTTTTATTTGGGATAGCATGATCAATGCAAACCATCCGGATGCTCATAGAATGCATTTGTCAAGGATTCTGCAGATTGGCCTGTATAATCCTCCAGCATGGGTCCTTTGAAGTATTCCACCCCAGTCTTCACAAGTGCAAAGTCTGCTTTTGATAAATACTTTGTTTGCAGTGATTTCCTTGCCTGGGGGTGGGGATGGGATATGGATGTCCAGGGAAAGTTGTTTATGGTCAGATGTTAACAATAGTGGTCTACCTCTGGTGTGGAACATAGAGTCCCCATGTTGCTGATGGTCAGGTCCAATATGTATTCCCCCTTGTGGCTGTGGTGAGTGGTTCTACCATAGCACATGGATTCACAAATTGTAGTGGCTGTAGGGTGATGTTGTTGAGGCCTGAGTAGTTCCCCCACTCAATATTCCTGTACCTGAAGTTAACCACTGTAATGGTGTATGTGAACACCTTCATATCCTACACTGCTCCCAGGGAAGCCAAGTGTGGTTCCTGGATATGGGAGGGGTGGTTGAACTGGTTGTGTTGTGTGTTACAAGTCCTGTGGTCATGAAGCATGGTATAAAACATAACCTGGCAGTGCTGATGTGCATATGTGACCCTGAAGTAGGTGTCTGTTAATGCATATATATGCTATCCCCCATAATGAATAATGATGTCAGCACCCTATAAGTATAGCAGGAGAAGGGAAACCTCGCAGTAATGCGAATAGCATGCTCTGCTAATGCGTCTCTCTAAAGTGTCATAACATAGTTAGTTAGGGGTTTGAATCTTACAAATGCCATGTGTGTTTTTGTCACACAGTTTGTCAATGTGTGGCGGGTGTTGCTTTTATTATTGTATGACATATATTATAACAGTAATTTCAATGCACACATGAGGTATGTGTGTGCCACATAGAGATATGTACCTGTGACCTGAAATAGTTCCTATGTGTGAAGCCTGCCTCATGTGAATACATGGAATTTGCTTTACACAACTTTTTCACTGTGGTTTTCTGTGCAGGGGCTGCGGTTGGTATGTGAATATACAGTGAGATTACTCTATGGTGTCATCTTACCAGTGAAGGATACACTTCTGGTCTGGAGCATAGAGTCCACATGTTGGTGATGATCAGGTGCAGTATGTTTTCCCCTCTTGTGGGAGTGGTAACAAGTTGTTCCATAGCATTTGAGGTTATGAATTCTAGGAACCTTTCACCTAAGGTTTTGGAGCTACAGTAATGCTCCCAGTCTATGTGTGGATAGATGAAGTTGCCCAATATAATGTTGTTTGAGACACCTTCATATATTCATGTGTTCTTAAGTAGGCCAAGTGGGTTTCCTGGGTTTAGGAGGGTGGTCTGTAGCAGGCTATGAACTGGAAGGCAGTTTTACCCACTGTTAGTTGCACGTGGATAGTCTGTGATGCTTCATGCTGTGGCAACAACCTGGGGGTGTGGGTATCCTTGACATTTATTGAGACTCACCCTCCTTTCATAGTTAGTTCCATGATTTGGGGCTGTCAAGCATGGTATGAGGTGTAACCTGGTAGTGCTAGGGTGCTCTTGGGAGTCTTGAACCTGTTGTCTATTACTGCACAAATATCAACATTCTCCATGCTGAGTAGAGTTTGGACTGCATGCATCTTGCGGTTTACATGTCTGGCATTGAGTATCATTACTTCCATTTCCTTATCCCCTGTGCTACCTATGTAGGTGGATTTGTGTTTTCAGCCTTACCACCAGAATGCAAAGATGTGCAGACATTACACTTTTGTAATTAACAGTGGTGTATAAAAAAATACAATGACAATCATACTGTTAATGCATCAGGCATGCTGGGATATACCCACAATGATATCATTACACTGTACTGTTAACAACATGATAATATTACTACAGTTCTATGTAGTCACCCTGTGCATCAGCACCATGCTATCCTGTTCCTACATCAATGTTACAGATTGCAGGAGGTGGCACAGTTTCATCATATGCACAGGGTGTGTACTTGGTATGCCCGAGTCTGCCATTGACACATCCAATCGACATGTATGTGTGTGTGTGTTAGTGACGGACAACAGTACAACATGGGGCAATGTTGATGCGGTGTGTGTGTGTGTGTGTGTGTGTGTGTGTGTGTGTATGTGTTAGCACTAGGTGTTAGCATTATGCATGTGTGTATGCATGCACACAATTCCACCTCATGGCTGCCATATACGGGTGTTTGTGGACAGCCACAGACTGTACCTGCCAGGTCATACAGATCACTGTCTATGGCCATGGACACGGTACCTGTGCCTGGCAGGGGTGCTACGGACAGTATCAGGTACTAGACAGACTGGGTACTGTCATCAGAAGCAGTTGGTTGATGACTGGACACATGTCCCTGCTGGGACTGTCTAAAGCCACATGCACATGGTCTCCTAGGGCGGTCTGATGACAGCACAGACCCAGCATTGCTGGGGCTGGTACTGGCATTATGGGAGCGGCTGTGGGTTTGTTGTCGTCCGTGACGACTGCCAGCTGCTGATGTTGCTGGCATACGTCCACATCGATGCCTCAACCGTCCTGCATTGCCCTGGCTCATGGACATGTAGCTGTGGAACATATCTAATGTGTCCCCCCAACGTCTGTCAATGACCTCGCCAGTAATGGATGGCAACCCGCGTCATGCATAGTGTCATTCATAGCAGTGTGATGTGCTCTAAGCTCCCTCAGACCCTGTCTGGTGTACCATTCCATACATGCCTGTGCCTGCATTACAGCCGGGAACATAGCTGAGGTTGAAAGACCTCTGTGGGCACATCTGACAGGGGCAGTACGACCACAGATGCTCCCACGAGAACCCCTGGACATCTGCCTGTGTGGTACCATGTCAGGACTCTGGCCATAGCTGCTGTGAGGGGATGCATGTGCCACTAATACCACATTACCCTGGTCAATGCCCACTGTATGCTGTCCCTCAGCTAAGGACATTGGTGACAATGGATGTATTGGCAGGATGACTGTGCGCATTGATGGGGTTGACTGCTGTGTACTGTCGATTGGCTAACCAACAACAGACCCTGTCACACCTCCCTGTGCCATTACACATGCATCATCATTATCACTATCCCCAGCAGTGGCTTCAGGTTCCCTGCTGCACTCCACCAGAGCAACACCAGAACCTGTGAGAGGAAGACAGGAAACACAGTTTACAATGTGTACACAATGTTACCACAGGTGCACACGGGCACATTCACACATGCACACATGGGCACATGCACACATGCACACATACACACATGGGCACATGCACACATGCACACATGCACACATGGGCACATGCACACATGCACACATGGGTACATGCACACATGGGCACATGCACACATACACACATGGGCACATGCACACATGCACCCATGGGCACATGCACACATGCGCACATGCACACATGCACACATGCACACATGGGCACATGCACACATGGGCACATGCACACATGGGCACATGCACACATACACACATGGGCACATGCACACATGGGCACATGCACATGCACACATGCACATGCACACATGCACACTCCTTAGTACATGAGATACAAACACACACACACACACACACACACACACACACACCTGCAATCCAACACATACACAATCTGTTTGAGGGTATTATTACTATTATTATCATCATTAGTATTAATAGTATTGTTATTACACACTCACCAGCATGGATTGGCTGCCTTGCTGTTACTCCAGAGGGACCTGCACAAATAAGACAGTTATTGTCAGTGGGCACAACTGTGCCATTGATACTGTGAGTATGATACAGTACAGTAGTACAACAGTTGGCTTTCACAGGTGTACTGATGATATTGAGAATATCAATCTTGCACAGGAATTTCCAGGATAACAGCTACACACACAGTACACATCTCACACATGCATAAACTACCAGTGCAGAGAACAGTCAACTACAGATATGGCATGTTACCTGCACACTCCATGTCCACATGCTAGGTGGCTCCAGCCTCCATCATTACACATGTCTGTGGATGTTGTTGTTGTTGGGCTGGAGCCACAACACTTAGGAGGAGCTCCTCCAGTCTGATGGGGGATGGATAGGTACCCCACCACCTGTGGCAAGCTGTTGCCTGTGGATATCAGACGCACGCTGATGGACATTTCTAATTAAATCACTGCAGTGATGGCGTATCTGCTCATATGTCCAGTTATGCATGCCTATGTCATTTACCCAACGGACAAGGTCTTGCCACAGTGCAGCCCTCTCCTGCTGGTTCTGGCTGGTCCGGGAAAAGAGTGTTGAAAAATCCCGCACCAGGCTCTGGTGTATCTCCTCATCCTCTGCAGCTGAATAACAAGGGTTGCTCTGATGCACCATCGCCTTGGAAGGAAAAGAAAAATATGTGAGCAAGTAATATGGCACACATAATACTCTACTGTACTGCTATCACTGAACTGCCATATATAGCATCTGTCTGTCTATCAGGGGATACACATGTAAATTAACACATATCAGTGCTCAGCCAACAACTGTGTGACAGTGCCTGCCACACTCCATACAACAAACTAGTATACACCAGCGCTCGGCACACTGTTTGAGGTCCAATGCACAGCTTCACACTGGGGGTATGTATCAAGCTAATGGATGGGGAATATTGTCATCCCATGCAATGCATGCAATGCACAGTTACAGTTTCAATGGTAATGCACCCTAGTCTTTGCTGCCATACCCCTACCTACACCGCAGTCATATACAGGGAACCACAGCACAACATATGGCAATGTAGTATGTTTGTATCCCAATAACTGACACAGCTTTCTCTGGCCTCACACTGAGGACACACACTACCATGACAGACACAAAGTCATGCTGAGCAATCACACCATTACAGACCTTGCACACAGTCAGTGGCACACTCATTCCACCTCACATAGTTGGTATTGCAATGAGTACATGTGTGTGTGCATTGTGTCATAGGTAGGTACTATGCTATTGGCCCTGGGCCTAGGGCAGCATAGTGTTATGCTACCCTGCCCCTTGGGACACATGTAATGTGATTGTACTTGCTCCTGTCAAACAGTTACACAGGGTGACTCATATGGCATAGTGTTTTGGAATGGGTTATGGTACTCCAGTATCCACACTGGTGTTCAGTCCATGCCTTTGTCACCAGGCACCTGTTGCAATACATCTGCACACGTGCCTCTCTCAATATATATATATATATATATATATATATATATATATATATATATATATATATATATATATATATAGAGAGAGAGAGAGATTCATATACATACATATCTCTAGACATTCATATCTGTCTGTATATGTGTATGTATCTATATATATCTAGATATGTATGTGTCTATTACATATATATGTATATACATATTCTATCTATATATGTCTATCTATTTATACATACCTCTCTATGTACACATATATGTATATTATATATATATATATATATATATATATATATATATATATATATATATATATACACATATACATATATATATATATATATATATATATACATATACATATATATATTTTTTTATTTACACATACAAATACACACACTAACATACTTCTAAACATCCATTACTGTACAACCTACATTGTACGTTGTACTACAACCTACATTGTTATGTGCACATAGCAACCTTCAACTACATATGTATGTCCAGCCTTCACTAACAGTTGCAGTATGTCCCTTGCCCTATGCACATCTTCATATACATATAGATACAGACTGCTAACACATATGGAGGGTTCACAGTATGTAGATTATTAGATTATGTAGTGTACATTACCTTTGTTTCTGACTGCTTTTTTTGATGGCTTGCTGCTGGCTGTCTGCCTTGCTGCTGGCTGGCTTGCTGCTGGCTGTCTGCCTTGCTGCTGTATGTCTTGCTGCTGGCTGGCTTGCTGCTGGCTGTCTGCCTTGCTGCTGGCTGGCTTGCTGCTGGCTGGCTGCCTTGCTGCTGTATGGCTTGCTACTGGCTGTCTGCCTTGCTGCTGTATGGCTTGCTGCTGGCTGTCTGCCTTGCTGCTGGCTGACTTGCTGCTGGCTGTCTTCCTTGCTGCTGGCTGGCTTGCTGCTGGCTTGCTGCTGTCTTGATGTTTTTTTATTTGTATTTCTTTTTTTTTTTTTTGGTCTCTCTCTCTCTTTCTCTCTCTCTCTGTCTCTCTCTCTCTCCCTCCATTTGCTGCAATGATATTATTGCATGTGTGGACTGGGAGGGGACCATGCTGGTTTGCTGTGGACACTGTTCTGTGAGTCAAAAGGTTGGTATGTCTCTCATATCTAAGGCTGTGTTGTAGGCACTGAAATGCATGTTGTACTGAAACCTGACTGTTGCTTCTTCCAGTTCATTCTTCTCAGTGTGTATGTTAACTCACACCTAATAATGCTAATACTGTTTACATGGGAGTATGTACTTTCCTGTGGGACTTGTGGATTAACTGGTATACAACAGTAGCTCTTGCAATTTGTTGCTATGGCGTCACTATTTAGCCTTTACATTCACTCCTTGAAGGCCTGCTATGTGTCTTTACTGGAATCGTGTTGCTATGGCTTTCCTTTTTTCCATTTACATTCACTCCTTGTAATGCATGATATATTTCTTTCAGCAGCAATTTTTTTATATGTTGGGTGTGGTTTGGGGGTACTGCATGCAGTCTTGTAAGGCCAAGGTGTGGGGTTTGACACCTACAAGGGTATCTTATTTTGCTGCTGAGCAGTAGTGGGGCCTTGTACTTTGTACTAACAGTTATGAATATCAGGCACATGCAGTGCTTGTACACTGCTATACTGTCCTTAGTTTATTAGATGGCTACATCCTTTGATATTTCGGGGTTGTACTCCTACATGAGGGTGTGCTTGTGGAAGCAATTCTACAGCTATTCACAGAGTGTGTGACAGCAGACAGGCTGATATGCCTGTGAGTTTCTGACACTTGCAGGCCTCAGATACTCTCGGGTGTATATTTGAGCAGCCTCAGGGAATGGTACATATCAGTGGGATACACCCGTGATATATTTCAGATATTCTGCAGTTGTGACTGTGGGCTATTTTGAGCATATGTATTACTACACCATTTCTGACATGCAAGTAGTGTCTACTTTAACTTATTGACAGTTACCATTACGTGGGATTCCCCACCTTTCTGCCTACTGTTAGTACATTTCACAGGGAGTCAGTGGGGCACAGTTAACATTTGTTTGCAAATCAGGAACATCCCTGTAAATCAGTCACAGTTGGGAGATCTGGCCTCTTTCCTATTCAAATATGGCGGTGTTTATCCTGCTCTGATACTGTGTGGGGTTTGCAAGGTGCTACTGTCACATTATTACCTACTAGCATGGCTGTTTCTCTTATCACACTAATGTAATACAATTCCACAAGAATTGCCAGTAAAGATACCAGAAACAAGCTTTGTGTAATAGCCTTCCTATATTCCCTTTACATTCAGTCCTTCTATTTCATGATATATTGCTTTCAGCACAAGGCTCTTGTATATCAGTCATGACTTAGTGGTAAGTCATGCAGACTAGTGTTTCCAAGGTCCTGGGTTCGAGACTGACAGAGGAATTTTATTTTGCTGCTGAGCAGACTACAGGCCTTGTCATTCAGTGTGACTAAGGCACTTTTAAGCAGTTGTAAGCGGGTTAGCGCTGGTTTGCACGGTGCTCATGCATGCGCACTGTCGCTTAGCTTCGCGCACACACGCTTAGCTAAGCACACACAAGCGCACGCACGCTGACTACTGCTTAAAAGTGCTTACTCTCGTGCACACTTATGCTAATTTCTTTTAAAGAAAAGAAAATGGGGAGATAGGAAAGTGGTGAAAAAGGGGGCACAAAGAGGGTAGGACAGTAGGAAAACAAGCTCGGGATTTGCAGGAAGGATGTAGGAAAGGCCCATAGCTGCCCATTTCTTTATCAGCAACAGCTGTGCATATATGGGTAATTTGGTGTGAAATTTGAAACCTTCCATCCCTGAGAGAGGGGTGAGGACAACAAAATATGTTGTACAGCCAGTTGTAATTACCAGTTCACATGTCCAGCAGACATGTCTGCAAAATGGGCAGCTATGTATGGGGCGTACTTTTTTTGTGGGAACAGAGTGCCCTTTTTAATTTTTTTTTCAGGTGAGAGTGGAATGTGAGGTACAGGAAGTAGGTATATTTGGGGAGGTAGGTTGGGGAGGTTAACAGACAAGACAAACAAGACACATACAGGGGTGGAGTATGACACGTGGGGGGTAAACACAATTGACGGGGACGGATGTTTGGATATCGCGAGCCCATGAGCCCACAGACAGCAACAGTGGAACTGAGATCCCCACCCATGGGCAGTTGCCACTGCGCCTTCACAGCCTAGGATGGGGCTGTGCTGGGGGCTGTATAGGACTGGCAGGCGCACCCATGAGTTGTGCCACCTGTGCCTCAAGCTGGTGTAGGAGTTCAAGCACAGAATGCCTGATCTCGCTACGCTCCACAGACCAGACACTTTGGAGGGTGAGTGGACGTTCTCCTCTGGCCACGCTTGCAGAGGGGGGACGAGCCCCATCCCCTGCAGCCCTTCCACCCGAAGGTGGCACAGGGCCACTGGAGGAGGTTCCGGCCTGGGCACTAGTGCCAGGTGCACTCGCCAGTTGAGGTGGGAGAGGTGGGTCCGCTGGAACCCGCCTTCCCTGTTGTCCTATGTTTAGCAATATTTTATGACATTTTGGATTAGTAACAAACAATGCCATTCAAAATTAGTTGTAACAGCATGCATCAGTATTCCCATTAACCAAACACCAATGAATTCCAAACATTGAACAGCAAGCATAACACATGCATATTTCCAACAACAGTGCACAATCCAACAGCATGCAGGGTTGATTGATGGCAACAGGCCATCAGGTGTGGATATGTGAACAGGGCACATGCATCAACGTACATGCAAATATGTATGAACCAACAGGACAAATGTCCATGGGAATTAATTGTGAATACACATACCCAGTTTGGTGTGGAATGGCATTATTTGTGCAAATAGGGTAGGGTGAAGAAATATTACATTAACAACTTCAACTACCTATACATATGCTGTACATTTCTAGTAGCTGCAGATATATATACCCTACATGTCTTAGTACAGTTTCCTATATGTAACCTTAGGAATGTTGGTGATGGGAATGTTACTGCTACATTAATATACATTGCATTTTTATTCATACGCATTCATATCTGGCTGTGTTCAGGTACAGCATCCTGCTACATTTGATTTATATGGCTCTAGACAACTGTGGATGTTCAGTATTTCATACAACCATACTATCTCCATATTGCAAGGGTACAGCAACATATCAAAATTGTGGGACAGACACATTCCAGCTTCAGTACTTTATTACACACGTTTCACTCTTTGGTTGTGGCTGGCTCATTCATTTCATTATGTACTGACTGTAGTATAACTTTATTCAAGACTTATTACAGCTTTCTTGGTTGATTCATACCTCTTTCTCACACTCTCACTTGTTTTATTTTTACAATTCAAGATGGTACTTAATTCTAGGCATTATTAACATTTCTTACTTGGTTACAACAATCCTTTCCAACAGACTCACTTGTTTCATATGGCAGATTTTAAAAGGGGATGTATTTGACACATGTCTATCATCTGTAGATTGTTTACCAGTAATTTTCAAGCTGAAGCAAGTTATCTGATATTACAATACAGTTGGAAAATCTCTATTTCAGACTTGTTTAATTTTTATTTCTGGATTACAGGCTGCATCACTTATCTAATCATACAGTACTAGCAGAATCTTTCTTCTAGTCTTATTTGAACTTTATTAATATGTAACAACACTGAACTCTTTTACAAGCTGTCTCACTTATATTCTATAACAATTCCATCAAAATAATTACTAACCTGCCTGGTGGCGCAACTGCACCAGCCTATCATCATAGGCTCGCCGATTCACAGAACACACACCTGCAGCTGTAATATAAATGAAGTAATATTGGAACATACATCACCATAATATCAGCTAGGATAATTTCTTACATACTTAATTACATGGATACTTACTCAGTAGTGGGGCGTTGGGCATTTGCCGGGCCTCCCTGATCCAACGGTTCAGTTGGTACTGCTTACGTCTCTTCAGGTCCGCATAGTGGTGACGGACCTGTTCACCAGTCCTTGGTATGCCTGTGGCACTGGTGAGATCATGTGCCAACCGGTTCCACGCCTCTGCCTTGTACGCACCCCAGGGAACCTGGCCCTGCATGAGTTGAGCCTCATGATCGTGGACTAGGAGCCAAACCATATATTTGGACTCGTCAACACCCCACCTCTGTGCTCGGAAGCGACTGCCCTCTCCTACACCTGCCATCCTGACTGAAAATGGGTTCCACAATCAGTTATGCTGTGTATTCCCGCCTATGGGGCTTATAAATGCCGGTTTTCCCGCACTTATCTGTGATTGGCCATTTTGGAAATGTATCAGCTTAAAAAACCTGCTTTGTCATGCTTCTATTTCCATTCATTCCTATATATATGCTAATACTGCATTTCTCAGTACAACTGTCATGGCTTAGTCATTTAATACTTTGACTATGGTGCACAGTATTCTGGGTTCGAGCCTCGCCATTGCTTTTTTTTTATTTTACTACTGTCTAGACAGGCTAGAAGGTGTGTCTGTGTAAAGGCGGTTTTGATACAGCTTGCTCAACGTTGCCCGCCGGTAAGCCGGTTGGCACACTGTGCAGCTCCACGCAAACGGGTTACGCTGGGTAACGCGTTATTTGGCTATGAGCATGCATATTACGCTGTGTGAAGCATTGCTCAGCTACAGGCACACATTTTGCACGTTTTACAGTGCTGCTCAACTCCGGGCACTCATATTACACCTGTTAAGCCGCTGCTCATCTGCGGGCAGTCATACTCAGTTTGTTAGAGTGCTGCTCAGCTATGGGCACTTATAATTTTTTTTTTTTTTTTATTGTGTCAGGTTTCTTCAAAAATACGTGGCCCATTTCATTACATTTTACTTAAATTATAGTTATATATATATATACATATATGTCAGGGGATTGTTTCATGCTTATTTCACTAAAAATAGAAAATGATGTTGTTGGGGCTCGAACCGCGACTACTTCCTCTTTGGCCAATGTCTCTACCACTACGCTATTGCTACTTGGCTTAATTTGCATATTTAGATCTTATATGCTTTTCAATGACTGCTAACTGTGGCTGAGCGGAGGGCACACCCGTGCAAACGAGTGCAACTACGGGCAAACATTTTTGAAATTATAAAAAAAATTAAACTGTTATTTTTACGTTTTACATTACAGTTGGGTTTATAGTCTGTGGGGGCATGTGTGGTGTTGTGTTTCTTGACATTTCCACGGACTCGCTCGTGGGAGTTTACTTTCAGGACTCTGACTCTTCTGGGGGCGTGTCCCTTTGCAGAACTCGCCATGCGGACACGCACCCTACTTTCCTACACGGACCATGTTAGCCTAGGGTGTGATTCAGCATGCCCTCATGAATATGCATGGCATGTTGACGTCACACCGTTTAACTGCAGCCTCCGTGTAAGACATATTAACTCTTACACGGAGGTTTTGTGAATCCTGCCCTATGTCTTTCATAATAAAAAGAAAAACGTAAAGTAAAAGGGGGTGGACATTTTGAAACCTGCACCTCTGACACAGAAAACAGCAGCACTAATCCAATAAAATAACTCAGCAGTTAGTGCAGCAAGTTTTTTTGGCAGAATAATAAATATGAAGCTCTGATGTCTGCTATTACTCACTGCTTACATCAGTCTGCGAGTTATGAGGGACAGGGCTGCTATACGCAGCAACACGAGGAGCACCCTGTAAAATCGAGGCAGCTGAGAGGGATATGATTGTGTCTGTGTGGGGGGGAACATGAGAATACATTTGGGAGGAACATTAGATGACAAAAGGGAGAATTTTTAAAATATTTCTTGGACTCACAACCAAAAAGAAGAATGAAACTTTAATATCTGACATTACTTATTGACTGCAAGAATCCGTGATTTACAAAGGCAGAGAGAAAAATATACAGTGACATCAGGGAAGTTCTCTGAACTCAGTGACTGGTAAGAGGTATATTGTTGTGGGTATGTATGTGTGCGCACATGTGTGTGGGGAGGGTGTATGTGTGCATTTGTGTGTGAGCTTGTGCATGCTGGAATATGTGTGTGTGTGTGTGTGTGTGTGTGTGTGTGTGTGTGTGTGTGTGTGTGTGTGTGTGTGTGTGTGTGTGGGAGGGATTAAATGAAAGGGGCTGCCTGTGCCAATGCAATAAGAGGGCCATCACTAATCAAGGAAAGTGCTGATTTCAACTAGCAGTAAATAAGTGGAATTCATTATAGATAAGAATTAGGCTAGCTGTTCTTGTAAACCATTTTAAGCCTAGCTAATTTTCTTTAGTGAGACTTAAACCCTGTACTTCTTAAATGTGAGATAAACACCTTAACCATTATACCAACCCTCAACCTTATCTGATAATTAGGTCTTTCTTCACTGCAGCTAGTATGTCTCTTAACTGTAATTTTCCAAATCACATAAACAGTCCCTTTTTGTGGCAAGTGGTAGTACCCTTTCTGGGTTGGGAGGGTGGCCTAATGCTTAAGGTGTTTGCCTTACAAACACAAGGTACTGTGCTTGTGTCACACAAGGGATAATTTGCTAGGTTCACAAGGGCAGTTAGCCTAGTACAAACCTATGTAGTCCAAGACACAAAATAAAAGTTTTTTATTTAGCTATTTGTTGGTAGACACATACAAATGTAATACTTTTCCTGCAGTTTCTATATAGTTTTACATTTCCACAGGATCAACAGTGTCCACCCCAATGATGCATAATATAATATAAAGGCACTCCCTTGTAAAAGGAAATGCAGTCTTTTTTGCTTTGTTGATTTACTTTGCTCCAATTTGTTTTGTATTATTTGAATGTAGAGAATATATGTTTTAAGCAGACTGAGATTTTTCCTTCACTGTTATTGACAATTACAAATTATAAGATAGGCTATTTACTATTCAAAAACAAGCATGCTGATTGGACAGTCCAACCAGCATGTCGATTGTAAATTGATCATATACCAATGTAAAATAGTTTGGCCATTCAAGTATTATTGAGCAGACAGACTTTGCATTGATGTTAATTTTTAGAGGCACACTTTATGAAGAGTAGAACAAAATATGAAGAAAAATCAGAAATATTCTATAAAACTCTAAACATTTGACAAGTAGATTACTGACAATACAATAACCATAGCTTTGCAGATTGTCTCTGACTTTCCCATATTTTTGATATTTTTGCTCTATGCCTTGTACTATTTTGCAAAACAGCTGGAACAATGCCCAGGACAAGAGGGAGAACAAGACAGAGAGCACCACAGAAATGCTGTTTTCCCCATTCTGTTACTTGTAATAAAGTGTTGTACTCTGCAAGTGTTCTGACGTATGTACCAATCTCATGAGCAGCCCATCCCTTTGTCAGTCAGAGGGTAGAATAACACTTTAGTACCATTACACAATTCCATTAAGAAAGGCAAGCAATTTCTTTCTTAAATATATGTAATTGTGTAATAGCAATAACCCACTCCTGTTTATGGGTATATCAGGATTTGCCCACAGATGCTTTGTTTAGTCACTCAGGCTTTCCCCTCATGATCAGCTCACACCAACCACGGGTAAATCCTGATAAATCACACACACAAGAGTAGATTATTGCTTAATTATCTCAGGTGTTATCCTGCTGACATGTTCTTAAGTGCTTCTACTGGTATATGTAGGTATGTTAATAGCTGTGTTAATCATAGGATCATTGTATGATAGGATGTTACTAGGCTATCAGCCAGGAAGTAATTTCAAGCCTAGCTATTTCACCCCTCTAATGCTGCCTTTTGGAAAAACAGAGAAAATATATGTTTTTAAACAAAGCATGCATTTTTTTAACTTGCTTTCCTGAGGTTAATCTCCCAGTAGGGCCAGTTGGTCAACTGACAGAAAAAGAAGGTGATTCTGTTTTATGGACTTGATTTTTTGAGGTTGTAGATTCTCTTGTATCTATATTATTATTATTATTATTATTATTATTATTATTATTATTATTATTATTATTAATAGCAGTAGTAGCATGTTGAAAAACAGTCCTGTGAGCCTATATTGTACTGGAACATAAACATACATTTAAAAAAATCTCAAGCCCACAGCATGTTGAGACATACATTTAAAACAAATAAAAAACAAGAGCCTACAGCATGCAGGTACAAAATAAAAAACAAGAGCCTACAGCATGCTGGTACATACATTTAAAACAAATAAAGAACAAGAGCCTACAGCATGCTGGTACATACATTTAAAACAAATAAAAAACAAGAGCCTACAGCATGCTGGTACATACATTTAAAACAAATAAAGAACAAGAGCCTACAACATGCTGGTACATACATTTAAAACAAATAAAGAACAAGAGCCTACAGCATGCTGGTACATACATTTAAAACAAATAAAGAACAAGAGCCTACAACATGCTGGTACATACATTTAAAACAAATAAAGAACAAGAGCCTACAACATGCTGGTACATACATTTAAAACAAATAAAGAACAAGAGCCTACAGCATGCTGGTACATACATTTAAAACAAATAAAAAACAAGAGCCTACAGCATGCTGGTACATACATTTAAAACAAATAAAAAACAAGAGCCTACAGCATGCTGGTACATACATTTAAAACAAATAAAAAACAAGAGCCTACAGCATGCTGGTACATACATTTAAAACAAATAAAAAACAAGAGCCTACAGCATGCTGGTACATACATTTAAAACAAATAAAGAACAAGAGCCTACAGCATGCTGGTACATACATTTAAAACAAATAAAAAACAAGAGCCTACAGCATGCTGGTACATACATTTAAAACAAATAAAGAACAAGAGCCTACAGCATGCTGGTACATACATTTAAAACAAATAAAAAACAAGAGCCTACAGCATGCTGGTACATAGGTATGAGAATGTCTGAATTCCGCAGTACTTGAGTTATGAAAGCATAGATGCAATTGTCTAAGTGTGTAATGCCATACTGGAAATAAGTGAGTATAAACTGAAAATAGGTGTTTGAGTGAGGCCCAAACACCCAATGCCATCAGTATCCACCCTATTTTTCAGTCTAAAATACTGGACTCATCATATTTGGCTCACAGCAGGATATAATCAAGGGCTGACAGAAGTAAAAGTTAGTTGAAACCATTCCCCTGCCACCGCAGTAATGGCAGAACCTTTACCCTTACCACTCCCTAAATGTGTAGGAATCTGTATGGCTGGTTATTGTGATGCGTGAGCAGCATTCAAAAAGGGAACATTGGACTTAGTCACATGATTTCAACCATACTCTTGAGTGACAGTACATAGGACACAAGTAAGGTCCCCTCTAAAGTATGTATATCTGTGTCAGTGATACACTTTATATAAGGAAGGATTGGGTGCAAATTCTTACAATGTCTTTATCATATTGTTTCAGAGTCTCTAAAGTATGTATATCTGTGTCAGTGATACACTTTATATAAGGAAGGATTGGGTGCAAATTCTTACAATGTCTTTATCATATTGTTTCAGAGTTCATCAGCTGGGAATGCTATTTCAGCATCTACAATTGATGTTGCCTTGCCGTTTCTCTCTCTCTCTCTCTCTCTCTCTCTCTGTCTTTGCATGTAATTGTACTGAGGAGCATTGAGACTCATCCCTCTGAACAAGGTGGGACTATCAAATGACCCAGAAAAATACTGACCAATAGGTCTGACTAGCCTCATATGTAAGGCTATGGAAAAGATAATCATGAACCTGGTTAGCAATGACATAGGAAATCTCCACAGTCTAGACCCAACCCAGTTTGGCTTCATCAAGGGCAGGTCCTGCCTGCTCAATCTGGTTGACTTCTTTGAGAGGTTCTCCAAGGTCATGGATGAGGGTAAGACAGTGCATATCACCTACCTTGACCTGGCCAAGGCATTGGAGACAGTGTCCCACTTGGCTGTTACAGATAAATGCACAAAATTGGGCATAAAACTCTACATCACCAGATGGGGAAATCAACATCCAGCAGGTCGCAGTGCTGGGCCCCCTCATGTTTGGGATATGCTCCTCGGATGTCAAAGCAAATGTAGATGGCTTCTGGCTGACCAAGTCTGCAGAAGACTGAAAGTTGGAGGCAATCGTTGACTCCCCAAATAATGCTGATATCCAGCAGAAAATTCTGATGCAGACTAATGATTGATGTCAGAGTCATGGCCTCAAACAAAATGCAAAAAAGTGCATAATGATAACCTTTGAGAAATCAAATTCTCCTGCAAATGACATCACTTTTAGCACCACCCTAATAGTGGACCCAGTGGTGAGATATCTGAGTACTCAGATTTATAGTAATCTGAACTTTGACCAACATGTGCCCATAGTGGTGCGGAAATCCTTTTATGTGGCTCAGCTTGTAAGGAAGAGCATGATAACCAGATCTAAGGATGCCATAGTACCACTGTGATCAGCCCTCATCAAACCAATAATCAAGTACAGTGTAGCCTTTGGAATGTACCTTGCCAGGCACCTGCAACATTTGGAGCATCTTCAGATGTTTCTTACCAAAAAAAATGCAATCAGTTTCTTACAGATTACTGAGGAATGGAAGGCAGTCTCTGATCCAGCACTGATGGAAATGTTGCATATTCGCAAAATTAACTACATTAACTACATGAGGGTTATCCACACCAAAGGTCTAAACCTGATCTCTGACATGAATAGATCATTCTGGAGTGACAGATATGTGTCCCAGAGATTGTCCTTCCTCTGGAATAGGATTCCTATTCACATGAGCCCTTTACTGACTATCTTCAAGTGCAATCTGGACCAGTGGTTGGGAAATCACAAATTCACTCTTGGGTTGGTGTCCATTCCCTTATGGACAGAGGCAATCTGTAAACATAGTCAAAACCCTGCTTGCTCACACTTATTATTTTTCACGTAGGGATAGAAAATTGCATAAAATCTGGTAAAACTGTATATGTTTGTTATAGCTTTTGAGTCATTAGCCTAGCAACCTCCTGTGAGCCTAGGAACTACAACAGAGTGTGTGGGAGTTAAAAATAGTTAAACCCTTAGATCTGAGATGATTGGCCTGGAATTGCCCCATTGCAACAAGTCCTGAGCTGGTCTGGCACACTCAGTACACAGGAGTGAAACCAGGGCTTAATAACAACAGTTAGACTACTTAAAACAGCAAAAATGCAGTGTGACTATGTACTAGAATCACTAATATAGGCTTAGAGACCTTAACTAAAGCAGATATAGACTGTTAAAATCAATTTAATATCAAATCAAGAAATGAAAACACTTATCTGTCTTTCTCTGTATTGGAGAACTATTACTATGCAACAATAATTTGAAAAAAAATTCACTGCAAGCAGCAACTTTGGAATTCATAGACCCTTAGCTCTGATCTGACAGGCCTGGAACTGCCTCAAGGCAAAGACAAGTCCTAATCTAGCCTGACATACACTCTGCACACAATAATGAAATCAGGGCTTAATAACAACAGTTAGACCACTTAAAACAGAAAAAATGCAGTGCAACTATGTACTATATGAGTTGATATATGAGTGGATTTCAAGTTATTTATTTTGAAGATGTTGAGAGACCTTATAATAATGGCTCAAACACTCTGTACCTTCCATTAGATGAATATGGGAAGCTGTTTATCAGGTTATAACTGTAGCATGTCTGAAAAATGTCCCCTTCATTTGCTTGACTTTTCAGAACATTGAAACTCTGATCATTGAAGACAGGGGGTTGAAGTTCCAAAATGTTGCACTGCTACAGTCATCCTTCTCCACAAAGGAGGAGCGACTACAGACCCTGGGAACTATCGCCCCATTAGCCTAATGGGTCTGATATGTAAAGCTATGAAATGCCTCATCATGGACCTAATAAACAAAGAAATAGGGAATCTCCAAACTCTGGATCCCACACAGTTTGGTTTTATGAAGGGTAGATCATGCTTGCTCAACTTGGTCGACTTCTTTGAGTCAGTCACCAGAGCTGTTGATGAAGGCAGGATGGTTCATACAGCCTACTTTGATCTGGCCAAGGTGTTTGATACCATTCCCCATTCAGGAATCATAGAAAAACTCACTAAGCTAGGCATTAACCCCATATCACTAGGTGAGTTGCAAACTGGCTCACAGATAGAACCCACAGTGTGAAAGTAGCGGACTCCAAGTCAGACTGCTGACCAGTCAAGAGTGGAGTCCCACATGGTTCGATCTTGGGACCTCTCCTGTTTGGTATCTACTTCTCTAAAGTCCAGGCCAACACAAAGGGTCTCTGGCTGACAAAGCTTGCAGATGATTGCAAGTTGGGAGCTATTATTAACTTCCCAAGTGATGGTGACATCCTACAGAAAGGCCTCACTGAGACCAATGACTGGTGTCAGAACCATGGCTTTAAGCTCAAAGCCAAAATATGTGTCATCATCCCCGTGGGAAAAACCCAGTTCCCATGAATTACCACATCAATGGTAGTCCACTGAACACAGAAGGTGTTATAAGATATCTGGGAACACAGGTTGACAGCAGCCTCTCTTTTGACCACCACATTGCCACTGTGGTCAGAAAGTACTTCTATGTGGCACATCTCATTACTAAGGGTTTTGTATTCAGGAAGAAGGAGGTCATTGTCTTCCTCTACTCTTCCCTCATTAGGCCAATAATTGAGTACAATGCCCCATTTGGCATGTGCCTCACTAGACACCTGTAACAACTGTAGAGGACACACAAGTACCTCACAAAGAGGATTCTAGTCCTTAAGCACTTGCCCTATATGGATAAACTCAAAAAACTCCAACTATTCTCTGTCTCATATCGCCTACTTAGAGGCGATCTCTGCTTGACATACAAAGCCATGTCTGACCCAGCTCTGTTAGAAATGCTACATCTAAAGAAATCCCAATCCCTCCACACCACACACTCCAGAGACCTCAACCTCATTACCACAATCAACAGAACATACTGGAGGGACAGGTTCATAACCCAGAGACTGGCCTTACTATGGAATAGACTTCCCATACATGTCAAACAGAGCACCTCACTGGCCTTCTTCACGAGAAACCTTGATGAGTGGATGGGAAATAAAAAATTCACCCCGGGGATTACTCGACAGAGGCACTGGGAACTAAGGTCGGGTGGCACAATGTCAGGGTAATCCTGTGGGCTAGGTTTGTAAAGGCTCCAGGGCCATTAGCCTAGTACACACCAATGAACCTATGAACCTATATTGAACCCTGTGAATGGAGATTGCTGTGCAGTGCAGAACAGGGCCTTTACCATTCTCCTCACTGTAGTGTGATCTCAGATGCGGTATATTTAAGCAGCAGGTTGTGTGGGCGATGCAGAGGCACTTGCCCCCCTGCAAAAACATGAAATTAGAAGTTTTAGTGTTTTATATTTTTTTTCCTAGGTTTGACTTTTCTGAACTTCGATTCACTGGTCTTTGATGATTGGAGGTTTGATATTCCGAAAAGTCAACCAAATGAAGTAAACCCATCTGAAAAAATGGGCAAAAAATGTGACTTCTATAAAACCAGGTGGGGACAATTTCAAAAGAAATGGGTACACAGGACTGCACATCAGTGTAATGGCACTCATGTGGACACCACAAACTTTTGCATCAGGTTTCAGAGGGAAATGGAGAAACCATTATTTAAGGTACATATTAAGTTCTTACAGAAAAAAGTGTTTCTAATAAAGGTGACTGGAGTATGTATGTTCCAAACATCCACAGTTATAAGTTGGGGACAAACTCGATAAGACTGAGCTGAAAGAAGCACTGCCATAATGATGAGAGGATGTCATAAACCTGTAGTGTTCTATATTATCATAAAAAGTGGTTTATAGGTTCATAGGTGTTTACCAGGCTAATGACCACAAGGGGCTTTTTAAGCCCAGCCACGCATCCCAAATCTCTGACAAGTTCTGGTACCCTTGATAAGTGTAAGCAAAGTCTTGGGAGATGAAACATTTACAAGCAGGGGCCTGGAAGATGAACCATTTACAGATTGCCTGTGTCCATTAGAGACAGAGGGGCCAAAGCAGGGATGAATTTCCTCTTCTCCATCCAACTGTCCAAGTTACACTTGAATTAGGTTAGGGAGGAACTCTACTTCACGTGGATGGGGAGACTGTTCCAAAGACGGGATAATTTCTGGGATACATACCTGTGTCTACAGCAGGTCCTATTTATATTATAGACAAGGCTCAAGTCCTTAGAATGGGTAATTCTGGTGCTTTTTGCTTTGTGGATATGCAGGAAGTCCATCAGAGTGGGGTCTGACAAGGCCCTGTATGTCAGGCATAGATCTCTTCTCAAAAGCCTGTAGGAGACAGAATACAGGGATAGGACCTTGAGGGGGTCTGCATAGGATATTTTATATATGCTCTGTATTCTTTTAGTGAGGAACCGCTGTGGATGTTCCAAATGTTGGATATGCCTGGTTAGGTACATACTAAAGGGGGCATTGTACTCAATGATAGGTCTGACGAATGCCGAATACAGTGGAGCAATGACTTCCTTGGACTTAGATGCCATGCCTTTATTTATAAGTTGCTCAACATAGAATGATTTCCTCACTACTGTAGACACTTGATGGTCAAAGGGTAGATTACTATCTATGTGTGTCCCTAAATCCCTGACTACTGGGTCAATTCTAAGGGGTGTGTTGTCAATATGAAAGTTAACAGGGGTGGATGTCTTCCCAAAGTATGCTATTATGCATTTCTTGGCATTTTAAGTTCATGGCTAAATGAACCAAAAAAGTGTACACTACACTGGAAGGCTGGAAAGAAACTATTCCTAAGAGGAGCACTACATCAGACATCTCTATTGCTAAACCTACAGTTATCATAGAAGAACATTATTTGTGGAGCAATCCATTCTACTTAAGACAGAAACACATTTTCAAGTGACAGTAGTCAAGTTCATTGGACTTGGAAAATACAAGGAGGCAAGCAGTTTGCAGTGTTTAATGATATCCCAGCAGACACCCTAATGTGCAAGAACTTTGATGGAATAGTGTCATCATAGGATCATAAGATTGTAGGAGGTTACTAGGCTAACGGTCCTAAAGCCCTTTTCATCCTAACATTCATGCCTCAAATTTGATGATTATTAATGCCCATGGGCTAGAACAGCTCTGGTATATGCCTGTGATCTGCAAACTGCACCTATCCATAAGTGCCACAAGGTGATAAGCCAGGGGTGAATTTGTGATTTCCTATCCATTGGTCCAGACTGAGTTTGAATAGACTTAGGGAAGAGCTCTGTTTCACATGAATAGTGAGTCGGTTCCAGAAAAGGGTTAATCTCTGAGACATATACCTATCCTTCCAACATGTTTTGCTTATGTCACAGAAAAGGTTTAGACCCTTAGATTGGGTAATTCAAGTGTTATTTGTTTTGTAAATGTGTAGTACAGACATAAGAGCTGGATCAGAGAATACCTTGTAGGTTAGGCACAGATACAGGCAGAGGTCTTGTGTATGCAATGCTATACATAACCGGTTATGGAGACAAACATGTCAAAAAGGTGGGAAGGGGAACACCTAGCTAATACCCACATCTGCAACAGATGCTGATAATGTGGCTGATAATGTGTCTATTCATGGAAAGAGATAGCTATTAATAGAAGTGTGAACCTAAGCATCCACTGTCAAAAGGTACTAGAATTTTTATGAATTCTAGAAATGGCATTTTCAGAGGAAGAGAATGTTGGCACAATAAGTATATATCCAGTACACATTTGACATAAAATAATAGATTTTCATTGCAATGGATGTGAAGGATCACAAGAGGAGAGTGAGAGAGATGAGACCATTACTACTGTCAGATCTCAACTTAATTTGAGGGAGATAAGCAAGCAAGCTTATAATTCTCACTGGCAAATGGAGTTTTTATAGCCGGACAAGGACTCACTATATGAAGAATGGATTCCTGAAAGAGGGTTACATAGAGAAGTAATAAAGCAGTTGGTAATCCCGAAGACCTGCCGTAAGGCAAGTCTGGCCATATCTAATGATATTTTTTCAGGCCATTTAAGCAGAAAGCACAAAAAGGAGCACAATGGAAATTATGGACATTATTGGACAGGCATTCCAAAAGCAATCACGGAATACTGCAGTTGAGATGTCTCAAAAGGTCAGCAAATTTGTTTGAGTGATGTTGTTTTTGAGGCACCACTTCAGAGGGTAGCCTGGATATTGTGGAGTTTCTTAGTGCGCCAAGCACAAGAGGTAGCAGCTATATCTTTGTGGTTGAGACAATGCTACTAGATACAGTAAGGTGGTGGTCTTCTCCTCTAGTTAAGCAAAGCAAGCAGTAAAAGGCCTGCTAGAAATTTTAAGCAGGGTTTCTCAAAGAAAATATACTTTACAAATTAGGCTGCAAGCAGTTTGGAGAGATGCAGGATTTATTTTTGCAAGAATGGAGAGCAATGCCAATTTGTTAGTGGAGTTGCTAGGCAGGAAGCAGAAACACAAATGCTAGCATTTGTATACAGTAAAGCACTGCAATGATAGAGAATCATTAGTACTTAGCATATGCAGTACAGTTCAAACATAAGCGAAGGGGCATATAATGTCACATCTCCTTAGTGAGTCTCAAAATGTTGCCTTCTTGATAATGTAGTACTATCATAGCAGCTATTATCTATGGATGTTCAGGAAATTTGTTCACTATTAAAATATTTTGGGGATTTTTCACTGCTCTGCCAAGATGTACCCCACTAGCAAAATGCTGTATGAGTAGAGAAATCCAATATGCAATGAAGGTGGTTCCTTACAGGCTGCATCATCAGGTCCAGTAAGCTATGTGAAAGAAACCATGGGAACTGTTAAACTCGAGTAATCTACAAATCTAGCATTTTCTGAGTCTGACCAGTCATGTTGATGTCAAAAAAGGATGAAATCAGCCCTAATTGTGCTGAGTGTAGAAAACAAGCCAGATAGAAGATGATTCATACTCCATGCCCAGAACAAGGAAAATATTAAAAGAGTTGGGTAGGGTTATATATCTGACCACTATTTACCAAGTTTAGGGATACTGACATATATCCAAAAAGGCAGCTAATGATTGCTCCACAACTCAGCATATAATAAAACATACTTCTTCCTGGATTACCTTGGCGCACCTCATCTTGTCAGCATGGCTGCTCTATTTTCTTTGTATGCTGGAATATATTCTCAACACAGTGGGAGACAGATCATCATTTGTCACCTCATTTAAGTTGTTTTTCTTCAAAAAGGAAACTCCCTTTGAGATCAAGAATGCCCTAGCAATTTCCCACAGTTTGACTGATTGATTACATGCTAGCAAGAGCTGGAGGATACCATATTGCTCATATAGATGATCTTACAATTTTTAGTTAGTCCTGGCAGAAACATGCAATATATCATAAAGGTCATGAGCTGATTAAATATAGCTGATCTGATTATTAAAGCAAACAAATTTCAGGTAAGACTGGCAGACTTGACTCATCTTGGTCATCTGTTTAGTGGTGGTAACATTTGGTCAGAGAATGCCAAACCAGAGACAAACAAGGCATAGTCTACCCTTCTCATCACAAAGCAAGTGATGGCATTCCTCAGGAGAGTATGATATTAGAAAATGTTTACCCCTCTTCAGAGTTCCATAGCCATTGACCTCATAGACACTGCCCAAATCAGTAGGCTAGATAAAATATTCTGGACATCAGCATGTAAGAAGTGATCCCCCTTTTTACTAGGTAGCCCTAACTAAAACAAGGAGTTTAATGTGTTGATAGATGCTTCCAACCATAAACTTGAGATTGTATGTAATATGATCTTTGCAAAGCAAAAAAAAAAAAACATCCCGTGGCGTTGTAGATCAGTCATATGCTTCAATCAATGGATGAATTATATGCAGCTGTGGAAAAAAAAGCTTTGAAAATAGTGTAAAGCTCTATTCCTATCTATATTATAGAAAATTCTTTTGGGGGGGCAAAATGTTTGTCCCCCCACACACACAGCATGCCAACCATCAGAATGTCCCTCTTTCAGTCTATTCATTCCTTTCACTGTGTGAGAGCCAAGTGATAGGGGGTATCACTAAGGGAGCCATTACGGATGTTTCAAACATTTTCCATTTTTTTCATTCTTGCCCTATAACAGCTACCTGGCAAGGTGTAGGGGAGGGGCATATAATGGGATACTAAAAGAGTCTGTCTCCAATTTCAACCAATAGTGCTTCCTCCAAGTAGCCCAGACCCTCCCCATAGCATGAACAGTGATCTCTTCAGTCTCCACTGGGGTGATTATGCTGACTTGTGAGCCTCTGAGTGTAAACAAGCCTAACACCTTCCTCATTGAGAAGCTAGGGGAACCTAACCCTTAACTCCTTCCATTCCCTGCCTGGTTCCACCTGTGTCAGGAACACTAATCAAACCTTGGTTGTCTTGGTAACAGTGAGGGTTCCATCCACTGTGCCATGAAGCCAAGCCTATATGGTAGAGCATTCATAGTAGTTGCATAAAAAGAGGGAACATTTACAAGCTTCTTAAATGGAGATTGATATCACAGTCCTACAAATTGATAATACAGTACTGCAGTGGTGTCAGTAATACAAATGCAGATGGTTTATCCAGTTGAGAGCTGAATAGCATAACTTAAAATAGTTTTGTACCCTCAAGATTTTTGGCATCATTACAAAACTTATTTAAGGCCTATATGAATGGGAATGTATAGAAGCTGAATTAAGCTGATATAACTGCAATTATATTTGTTTCATAAAAACTGTGGTTATTTTAAATCTTGTAGCTTGCAAAGTTACAATGTGTACAAAGGAAACATTTAAATTGAAATGTTTAATTTCTTTCTGTGGAAATGGAGAAAAAACTTTAAATACTGAAAATAATTTAGCTTCACTAATATACAAACATATGTAGTGCCTAGGTAAATTCCTTATTTGGACTCTTGCTTGTAGGACTTACATCACAGAGGGAAAAAACTTTAAGAACAGGAAAAACATCATCCATTTTTCAATTCAGTCAGGAAGGACTGCCTCAGATTATTTTAGACAGACAGAAAACAACTGCCAACAATAATACTGCCTTGCTTTTGCAATATGCCAGTAGGTTGTATTTCTGGACAGATCTCTGATTGGATTTATGTTGCTTGTGGAATTATGCAACTACATTTTTGACCTGTAATTCAACAGCAGACAAACCCCAAAACACCTTGTTAGGTAGTGGTAAGACTGATTCAGATAAGCAATTCAGATTTTTCTTTATGTCATTTTGAACATGTTTATATTATATTTTGCTTGCTTGCATTTAAAGCTGCTTCCTTTTTTTTGTAATATGCAGTGAATAATAGCTACATTATTTAAGTCAAAATGCTTGTGGATGATGTTGTTTATTAGTTTAAGGTTATGCGCACCATAGCAGTGCATTAATAATCAGTATCAACCCCCATTTTAACACTTTTACATGGAGATGGGTTTTATATCAGTGCTGGTGGTTTATATCAGAGCCTTACTCCTGCCTACTATGACAGGCAGTACAACAATTACAGGTCTTCTTTCACACAATCCATTTATCATGTGGATGAATGCTCTCATCTCCTCTCACCTTCTTGCTATCTCTCTATAATCTGCTTTACTAAATCATCTTCTGCTTCCCTACAGTGTGGCTGAACCACAATAATCTCTTCCTTTTGACATTCCCTGTAACCGGGGTTACTCTGGCTTCTGCTCTGTTGTCCTCATTTTTCCATATGGACCACTATGCGCATCTTTCTCTCCAACTCAGGCACTTCATCTCCATCACCTCAACTTCCTTACCTGTTCTTCCTTTGTAGCCCAGTTGTTTGTGCCGTACAGAAGCCCGACATGCATCACCATTTTTTACACTTTACTTTTCCTTTTTGTGATATTCTCCTGCCACACACTACCCCTGACACTTGTGCTAGTTGGATGCAGTATTTCTGATTTTGATTTTAAGTTTGTCCTCCTCATTCAGACTTCCCTTTTCCTCAAATAGCTCTCACAGATGTTAACATGTTCTACTGTTTTCTTTTCTATTTCAGTTTTCAATTTTTTGTGATTTCCCAGTTGGTAGCCACGTCCATTGTGTTGTCTGAGCTTAGTTCTAACCCATTTGCTTTCAGCTTTGCATTCCAGTCTTCTGTCATTTACTGATATTCCTCTTCAGAGTCTGCTTGTAATGCCACTTCATCTGCATACAGCAACTTTGTTTATCTCTTGCCTCCAACCTGTTGGCTGATATAATTTATCTCTACTATGAAAATGAATGGTGTGAAAACTGATCTGCAACAAACACCTACTCTCACTGGGACCCCATCTGTGAGTCTGAAGACTGCTTCTACTGTGGTCAATGGAATCTTGCACATAGACTCCACTACTTGTACCAATATTTCCAAGACTTCAAATCATCATATGACTGCCCAAGTCAACACTCTTTGGACCTTGTTACATGCTTTCTCCAATCTAGGAATGCACATTGCCTAGTTGACCTCTTTCATCATCCCTGGCTTCAACTCTGCTCTGCCTCACTGCAAACATTATGACAGTTATACTGCTGTGAATAGAAGAAGGGCAGATAAGTTGAAAAGTTAGAATTTATGGAAAGAGAGATTGCTTTCAGAAGATTGGAGAGATATAAATGGAAAATAATAGTAGAAATTAGAGAGGACAACTCTGTTGCATAACATCAAGAAAACACAAAAATGAGCTGGATTCAACACCCAATACAGAAGCTTTAATCCAAATATCTTGAGCAACACGCTTTGGGAAGGTGCAATGACCCTCCTTCCTCAGAAGACAAAAAACAATGAACACCATTTTACAAGCATTTAAATACGTCTTCTAATTGATCTTTAACAGCAGAATAAGTGTTAATTAAATCAAGCACACCTATAAACCTATTAATAAAGCTAGCACAACCACTGATAACCACAGTTATAAGCTGCAGAGGAATGGAAAAGAGGCACAACTACATACTGCAGAGAAATAGGGGAAATAAGGTGAGGGATGGAAACATTCCACTTCATTTTACATTAAATAGGCCACAAGATATCCAACTTAATAGAAGAATTATTCAAAAGTTAAAAAGATTGGGTAACTTAACATAACCTGATATGAAAAATCATAAAATTCAGATAAAATCCCTTAATTTTATACAAATAATTATAAATGTGTTAACACTTTAAAACTTTATACAATACTAAAAATCATTGTTCAAATACTTAAATACATATATAGCTGATAGCCAATATTAAAATAGCTGAAAACAGCATATTAAAACAACAAATCAACACACATATATTTTATCTCCTTAAGGCTAAATGCTTAAGGAGACATGCTATAGACACATGATCATTAAGCCCAGGATGGAAATATGATGCCGCATTTAATTTGCCAGCATAGTTCTTCTATTTCAAGTTGCGTTTGCCAAGGGCCACCTCGATTGTCCTGGGTAATGTGTTTCAAGATCGAATTTAAAAATGGTCATTATGTGTCATAACATGTTTGGCTAAAGCATTAGACTGGTCTTGTTTGGTTATGGCATATTGATGCTCATATATGCGTTTCTTGAGTTTTGTTTTGCCTATATAATAGGCAGAACAAATTTGACATAGGGCGCATATACCAACCCATGAGTGTGACAGTTGGCTTTTACCTTAATGTTACACAAAAGCTGCCTAACTCGTGAATCAGTGCAGATAAACTTGCACTGCTTGCAACTCCCACATTTATTTATACCAGTGCCAATGTGGGGGCTTTCTTTTAACCTTGGTTCTAAAAGGGTTTTAAGACTTTTACCCTTCCTGAACGTGATCTGAGGCTTATCACCTAATTTATTGAAAATTCCAAAATCATCTTTGATAAACGCCCAATTTTTATTTAAAACGTACCTAATTTGAGAATGGTTGGTGCTAAAGGTACACAGAAATCTTGTATTAGGTTGTGTCACAGACAGATTTGAAATGGGCTCACCTAACAAAGAACTATTACAGCCTTCCACTTCATCTAGTGTTTCCAAGCTTGAATGTATTGGATACCAGTGGTGGGGTGCATGTGGCAAGGGGAGCAAGTATAGGTTTAAAATGACCACTCACTCTTTTATTAATAACTTCAGATTTAACTTCTTGAATAAGATGGGGAGGATAGCCTCTATCAAGGAACATGTCATAAAGCTTGTCACATTCATTTAAAAAATCCCCAAATTCAGATACCATCCTTGCTGCCCTAACCATCTGTCCTTTCAGCACGGCCTTCTTTTGATGGTAAGGGTGGCAGCTCAAAAAATGGAGGAAGGAGTTCGAGTAAGTGGGTTTACGAAAAATGGCACTTTTGAATTTCTGACTAACTTGATCTTTAGTTAACAATATGTCCAAGTAGCTAATACTTGAATCCTGTAGATCAAATGTAAACTCTAAGAAAGTGGTGGTTTTGGACAACACTTCCAAAAATTCAGGAACATTTACTGGGGACCCTTTCCAAAGAATGAAAATGTCGTCCTGGTATCGAGTGTACCAGGCGACATTGGTAGAAAACCATTCTGTTGGAAAGATGAATGTTTTCTCCCAGTAGGCAAGCACAACATTCGCAAAACTACCACCACACGGTGACCCCATCGCCACACCAGATTTCTGCAAGTAGGCTTGCCCATCAAATAAGAGAAAATTATTAGACAAAACAATGTCTAGGAGAGTTGCTACGACATGCACGGTATCATTGTTTATCTTAAGATCATACATGAACTCCCTAACCCAATCAATTCCGGTAGCTTGGGGAATAACCATGTACAAATCTTTAATGTCAATGGTTAAAAAACAGTAACTGCTGTCAAAGGGAATATGGTTAAGATTCTCTAAAAAACTCCATGAATCTTTGCATATTTGCTTTTCATGGTTTAAACATGGCTTCAAGATGCTGTCCACATATTTAGCACAAGCGTAGGTAGCAGATCCTCTTCCATCCACGATAGGGCAGAACGGGGGGTCAGAAAGTGATTTATGGATCTTAGGGATTCCAAATAAAACAGGAATCCTAGGTGCTACCATAATAAGGTAATGATGTAACTCAATGTCAATGACTTTTTCAAGAAATAAGTCTTCTATCATACTATTTATTTTGCTGTGTGCAATATTAATCTCGTTTTTACTAACTTCTTGATAAAAATCACTAGTGAGAAGCTCTTTAATTCTCTCGACATAAAAGAAATGGTCCATTAGGACTAGTCCACCACCCTTATCAGGCTTCATAGCCCTGATATTACAATCATGCAAAACTTTAATAAAATCCTGTTGGGATTGTGTGATGTTAAGATGAGAAGGGTGGGGAATGCTTTTATTGTTATTCAAAGCCCTAAGGTCTAATTCACATACTCTTTCAAAGGTACGCAAGGTTTCATGCAGAGGAGGATTAAACACACTTGAAACTCTTAAATGTGGTTCGTACAAAGTTCTGTCTCCGAAAAGAAGTTTAAGATTTAATTTTCTTACATATAACGTAAGGTCAGTAATACACTTAACCAAGTCAAAGCTAGAATCGGGAACAAAAGACAAACCTTTTGAGAAAAGCTCAACCATTTCAGAATCAATGTCAAAAGCAGTGTAATTAAACACTTTAAAGTCACAGGTAACGTCACGAACAATAACAGGGTCGGAAAACCTGTTCATTAAATCTTGTGTTATGTTTTCCGATTCCTGAAATAGTTCTGATTGTACTTCCCTTGATGTTGTTGTTGTGGTTGCTTTTGTAATTGCTTTGGTTTTCTCTCTTGTTGATGGCCCTGCTGAAAATTTGGCTGTTGGTTAAATAGAAGATTAGGTGACTGGGAAGGTAAAGGGTTATCAATAAAACCTTCCTCAGTTACCTCTCTGTTACAATTGTTGTTCCTGTTGTTAAAGGTATTTTCATCTTCTCTTTGGGCCATAAAACCAAGCTCATCAGGGTCGTTGTTACCATCGATAAAAGTTAAGTTACGTGTCTCAGCAGACCTATTCTCTTGAGGACCATCGGGTACTACCTCATGTCTCTGTGGTTTGTTAAAATCAGCCGGAGGGTGAGGGTAGGCTATATTAGTTGCATATTCGTGTATGTCTCTTTTTATTTTCTTAGATTTGTTGTTAATCATCTTATTAAGTGATGCTTCAATACTTGAAAATATACGAGTGTAGTCATACTTATATCTAAAGAAATCCACGTCTCCTTTAATGTTATTTTCAAGCTCAGCCAGTTCACTTTTTAACAAATCAATATCTTTATTGTAGTGTGAAATCAACAAGCCCATGAACTCAAAGGCTTGTTTGTCAAACAACTGTAGTAATTCCCTGTGGAACGCGGAACCCTCCATTAGCCCCACAGGGAACCGCCATTGTCTGAGCCCTTTAGGCACTAAGCGTTTGGCTAAACATTCTTGCAAATAAGAAACTTCAAGTTGCAGTTTCCTGCACTTGAACATTTTATTGTCAAACAAGTAACATCAAGAAAACACTGAACTACAGCTGTTAAGATAGGAAGGAAGATTACTCAATATTTATTTATATTTGTTTACCTGGAGTGTCCAACTGGGCCCAGGAGACTATTTTCAGTGGAGGCCCGCAATGAAATTCTCCACATATCACAAAAAATGATACGGGATGTATGCAAATATACAAACAAAAAATGTACAAAAGTTCAACAGTGAGGACAATGAGCAAAAATACAAAAGATACAAGCATAACAAATATACATGCAGTGGAAGATATGTTTAGGCTGTAAAAGGACAAGTGTATCAATGTCAAGATGGAAGGTCTGTAAACAGACAAATATCATCAACAGCTCCTGGAACACATTGTGTGCACTTATGTGCATTTAAAATAATCTTGTTCAAGTTTCCATTACTGCTGTTCAGATTGCATTGAACTCAATCGAATGTGAGTGAATTCTGTAGGACCAGTTATAACTGTAAATCTGCAACTATGTATTATAAAGCTTATCCGGACATGGCAGTTGGCTATTGTCTAAGCAAGCAATGTATAGTTACTGTATGCAATTTAGTGCAGTCACCATTGTTATAATATTTAATGTCAAAAATGTGAACCATATTTTAACTGTATAAAAATGTTGTCAGTGGGAGGATGGAATGTCTTCAAAGTATTTATGGATGTTAGAGGAGATGCCCTGTAGTTGTCACTTCTGACACAAAGAGTGAGTTTAAGTTACAATAAAGAAGTGTGGACTGAAAAATGTTTTTGCATAGAACTATTTGTAAGCAGTGAAAGACAATGCTTTTTGACAAATGAGGAAAGGCATATGCAGGGAAAGTAAGATGGACTGGGGTGAAAGAAACAGGGTTCAAGAAAAAGAAAATGTTTCTGTGTACTAGTTCAGTCCTCCATGTGTATGTAAGCTACTGAGACTTAACTGGAGTAGAGGTTGTGATAATGACAGTAACAGTGACACACACACACAGTGAGAATGATGGGAGAACTGACCCATGCTGACGGTGACAACATCAGAGATAGTGGTTATAAGAATGCAATGTAAGACGTAGTGATACTGACAGATAAAGTACTAGTAATAATGATTATCATGAATAAAAGGGAGATTAACCAGGATAATAATCAAGACTGAGAGTAAACCTTCACAAAGGAAAGTACACGAGTGTTTTGTTAAGTAGTACTCTTGTTAAAGAAATGGATAACACCATCAAAAAATAAATAAAAATACATTTAACCCTTTATTTAATCAAAACACAGCAACAATTGAGAAACCATTGTGATAAAGAAATACAAGAATTGTTCATCAGACATTTTATTCACAAGCTTTTCAATTTGATTAGTGAAAAAAAAAGTCTGCTGTTGAACTTGTATTCAGTGACAATACTGGGGTAATGAAGGCAGACAAGGAAGTGAAATGGTGCTGGCAGACGCAGTGTACTCCATTTCTGACACTCATTTTGTCATCTTATCATCTGTAAAAGATTGCCATAAAGTGGTCACTTTTTTAACATTAATAGAACTTACAAAAACAGTGAGACGCTTTAGCAGATATCTTGACTGAGAGTAGGCTGACAATGTATCTGTTTGAATTTTGGACAAAAGTTAAGCCTCTTATACCTATTTTCTTAGACTTCCTAAAATACCGAAACCCATAGAGAAACCCCCTTTTAAGCTAATTTTTCAGCAAAGTGTTCCAAAATTTTAACTTTAAGAAATGCAGGCAGTTAAATTGCCTGATAGTGTATTGCAAAAAAGCAAACTTAAAAAAAAAAAAACTCATGGCGCCTATTAGACAGATTAAAAAAAGCTGACATTGATGAAAAGTATTGGTTTGAGACAATGGATATCAAAGACATAGACAATGAGAATCCACAACATGAAGGTCTGGGAATGATTAGAAACCAATTAAATAATATAGCAATAACCAATGATGTCAGTGTGGTGTAGAATATGAACAGCCAAAGCATGTGTTTGAGGGAATTGAGTATGTGACAGTCTGCATGTATTAAGATGTACTGTGTACAGGGAACTTTGAATGAACTATGAGCAATGGAAAAATACTGACAAAACAAGAGTCTGCTTGAAAACAGGAAATGTGCCTTTTCTTTTTTGCTGTTTTTTTGTCTTAGAACGGGTTAGTCTAGGTAAAGGTTTACCTGTATCTATTTGGCCAGGTTGTTTTATAATCGGTCTGCTAGATTGGCCTCCCATTGCCTGATCTCTGCTTCCAGAGTCGGGAGCGGTCTGCTCTTCTCCCCGCCGGCCTTCACCCTCTGTTGTGGAGCTCACTGCTCCATTTTAAATCTGTGAAGGCTGATATTGTGGTGGAGGAGCCGTAGGGGGTGGGGGGAACCATGGGTTATCATCCTCAGATGATTCAGTTATTTGCAATTTACTTAATTCCTGTACAGGATATAATCCCTTAAAGGGTGGTTCCCTTAAGCATTTACCGTCTGCTACATCTAGATTACTCGCAGTATGCCGCAGTTCCTTTATCTGCTCTTTTAGTTTTTGTTGATTGTCCTTAAGACTACTGATGAGCGAGTCATTTTCCCTTTCTTTAGCCTCACACATCCAATCTACAGTGATATGTTGAAATTTACCCACGGTTGGAGTGGTTTAATCATGAGGTTGAAGCCCAAGTAATTAAATAAAGCCAACTATAGGTAAATTTCAACATACCACAACCACAGAGTCAGTTATTGCTATTATACAATGGCATTATTTAAGAAAAAAATACTTACTTTTCTTAAATAATGTCTTTGTATAATGGCGCTTTACTGTTCTTCCACGGCTGGTGGTATAATGCTTCCTTGTGTTGATGTATTGCGTATGCATATGGGACTTGCGTTCCTATGCATACCCAGTACATCAGTGCTCGAGAAAGTAAGCAAAGGAGAAAAGAAGGTCTCCTTTGCTCTGCTTTTCCTTTCCTTTTTTTTTTAATTAAAAAAAAATTATTTTATTTATTTTTATTTATTTATATTTTATTTATCATTTTGTTGACCGGGAAAGTCCGACTAGGAAAGAGCCTATTTTCAGTGGATGCCCAGAGAGAAACGCTCCAGATGCATTTCTTTGGATTGTGGGAGTAAACCGGAGTGCCCGGAGGAAACCCACACGAACACAGGGAGAACATGTAAACTCCACACAGAAGGCACCCCAGCTGAGAATCTAACCAGAGAACCTCTTGCTGTGAAGTGACAATGTTAACCGCTGCACAATGTGCTGCCCACAAAAAAAAAAAAGGTTCAGGAAGTTTAGGGATGGAGAGAGACAGAATAGAGGAAATACGTGGGAAATGAGATACATGTCTTTAGTTTTAAATAATGTACCTGATTTCCCTTGTATTATCTGCATGGTGTCTCTCTCGTATGTCTGGAGTCCGGACTACATATTTTGTTTTTATTTTTGTTGAAAAAAAATTAAAATGAAAGAATATACCAATGGAAAAAGTCCGGGCGACCAGACCTTTTTCCGTTGGTATATACAAAGGACATGCTGGTTGGGCTGGCCAATCAGCATGCTCGTTTTAGAATGTTAATGGCCAGTCATTGTATAATATTCATTCTACCAGCTAAATTTAAATAAGTACTGTTTTAAGTTGTTTGACATCAAGCTAAGTAACAACTTGTTTTTTCTTTAATAAGACATTTTATACATGAATAAGATGACTGGTATTGGAGACAGTTATTGCCTCCTTCATTCCTAATTTAGTATTGGTTTCCTAGGAAAATGATCTCATCTACAAGTCAGAATTTTGGAGAAACATTACCCTCTCTGTATGGTGTATTAACTTGCTTCTTTTTAAACGGTAGAGAAATGGGAATGAGTTGCAAAAAATGATTGCTTACTTAACTCCATATGTTCTTTGCTATTTACTTGACATTGGTTAATAAGGAAGGTTGACTTTCTAAATGTTTCATTCAAGCTATGAAACAAAGATGGTACTCGCTGATGTAATATTTTTAGTAGGTTCATAGGTTCATAGGTTCATACTAGGCTATCTGCCCGAGGGCATTTACAAGCCTAGCCCATAGTTTTGTGGCTTACGCCACCCCTTTAGTATGGGGAACTATACCCATTATTTTGCTGTGCCTCTGTCGAGCAGTGACACTGAGGTAATCCCTGGGGTATATCTGCGATCTCCCATCCATTGGTCAAGATTTCTCTTGAACAAGGCCAGCGAGGTGCTCTGCCTCACATATACCGGGATTTTGTTCCACAGCATAGGGAGTCTTTGGGTGATGAATCTATCCCTCCAGCACGTCCTATTTATAGCCATGTCGAGGTTTAAGTCTCCCGCCCTTGTGGCTCTGACGGATCTAGATTTTTTGAGGTGAAACATATTCATCAAATCTGGGTTTGACATGGCCTTGTATGTCAGGCAAAGGTCACCTCTGAGCAAGCACTGAATAGAGCTGGAGTTCTTTCAGTCGGGCAGCATAGGACAGATTTTTGAGACCCTTTATCCTTTTGGTGAGGAACTTTTGTGGCCTCTCCAGCTGCTGCAAGTGTCGGGTCAGATACATTCCGAATGGGGCATTGTACTCAAAGCCTGCTTACTCATTTTTTTCCTTTGATAACATTTTTCACATTTCTGGTGTCATCATATATTTGCTAGGGAAAACATTTTGATAATACAGGTAGTTTGGAATGCTGAGGGTGACTTCTGATAACAAGTATTTTAATGAGGAGATGGGAGCATTATAGAATGTGTTCTTAGAAATGGGCATACTCCAAATGTGATCAGTAGGATTTGTAATGAGATTTAAAGTAAAAGGAGCTACAATTTCCTTCAATTATTAAGGTAAAAAAATGCAAAAGAACATTATGGAACAGGTATCTAGTTTTAATACTGCATCTGATGTTGTAAATCTTTATTCATTCCTTACTGTTAGAACTTTGGCTCCATCCTCAGAACCAACATGGCTGTTTCCAAGCTCACGCCATCCAAAAACTCTCAGCTAAGACCTACCCATAATGACCCTCTCACAGTCTCTCTAGATCTTGTTTGCCACATTCCTTGTCAGACATGTCTAGCCATCTCTCTCTCTCAAAATAAGTCGAAATTTGTGATTTTGGTGTAATTTCTATTAAAATGTTGTCAATTTTTAGTCAGTTTAGCCTTTTCTTACAATCACCTATAACCTGCTTTTATTTCCTACCCTTTACCTTTGGTAGGTATTTCTCTACCATCATTGGTACTGTCCCTCTCTCCTGCCTTTGGTAGGCCTTCCTTTACCGCTTGTGGTATTTTTAATACCATTGTTGGTATTCTCTCTTTTCTTTCCCTTTTTGTTGTTATTTCCTTTAGGAAAGGTGCTTTGTTGCCTGTACTATGTCAGACAAAGTTAATTTGGGGTTTAAACAGTGTGACAAGTGTGGGCATAAGGTGCCTAACTCGGACACCCACACTTGATGGGTTTACTGTTTGGACGTGGACCATATAAATGCTGATTGTGATATTTGTGCTAGTTTTAGCAGTCCCACTCTAGCAGAGCACAAAAACAAGCTGATTCTCAAAGGTTTAATCAAAACGCCTTTTTCCGAGGCTATCTCTGGGTTGGAGGTCTCACCACCTCCTAAAACCAAGAAACACAAGGAAAAATGGAGTAATTCAGTTCCTGCAACTCCATCAATTACAGAACTTAGTCAGCTTCATGCTTCTCCGGCACCCTCAGCACAAACCTCTTCGACCCCAGGCCTTGTGTCTTCTCCCTCAGTGTCATCGCTGATTTTGACTCCTGTTTTGGTTCCAGCCTCAGCACCATTGGCTTTGGTGCCTTCCTTGGTTCTGACACTGGCTTTCATGACCATACCTGCTTCAGCACCATCCCCGGCCACAGTGCAGATAGCTTATTTGGCTCCACAGACTATGACCATGGTTCCTAAAGTCGAATATCTCCCAATAACCAGATTCTCTCCAATGTATGAAGTTTTTGGGGGCATCAGTTTAGCCCCTTTCTTGAAAGACCTGATTCTCCTTCAGCAGCCTCCTATAAGTCCACCAGGAGTCATTCTGAATTAGATGTAGTGCGGGTTGTGGACCAGCTTCTGGCAGCTAGAGGACTGCTCACTCCAGCTAGACCTTCTGTCCCCTTTAGCTTGGAATCCTTTACAGCATATTCTTCTGTTTATCCTCCTCCAGCCTCTACTCAGGCCCCGGAGATCACGGTACTGATGTCCACCTTGGCGCTTACTGTCTCAGAGTCAATGAGTTTTCCCTGTCGACACCAACCACCCTTACTGCATCAGTTCCATTGGAGCCAGTACACTCTTGGAGCAGTGTTTGGACTGTTGGCACCTTGGTACCTAGCCGAGCACCTATTGTTTCGATGGTGCCGTCTATATCCATGGGTCCAACAGCTTCCAGTCCTCTTGGAGCTTCTCACCTGGAGGTGGGTTCCTCAGGGTGGAGTGTGACCCTAGTTCTGAGGTTGTCCTTCTCAGTTCTGGACTGCCATCCCTCCTTGGGTGGGCCTGCTTTCTAGGTGATGGAGAGGGTTCTTGCCTCTGCAGGCTTGCAGTCAGCATCAATGACATCAGAACCAGAACCACCCTCTAGCATGCTGGGTCCCAACTCCCTACTTCGGGATCCCCAGCATAGGAGCCACAAGAACTCCTTTTGAAAGGAACACTTTCCCCAGAGTCCTCCTCAGATAATCCCACTGGGGAACCACCCTGGAAGAAACAGTGCAAGAGGAAGCACCTTGATTCCCATGACAAATCTATCACTGAGGACACTGATTGCAATGAGCAAGAAGGATCCCCATGATCTTCCCCAGACAATGTCTCCTTGAATCCTCAAGCACGTACAAGACACACTAGCATGAAGTGAGAAAGATGGAAAGACCTTGTCTTCTGTAGGTATATGTTTTTCTAACCCCCAGAGGGCCTACTCAAGGAACCAGAGGAGAGGAAAATTGTGGTTCAAGAAATCCCAAGGATCTTTCCGTGACACTCGTGGTGAGCAAACCCCCTATAGCAGAGTGGGCAACTCATCTGGAAAATGCCCCTTTTGGGGTAGAGGGAGTCTGCATAACCAGGGCACTAGAGACTCCTTCTCAGGCTGACCCTACCAGTGCTCCTGAGCACGGCCTGATTGCTTTTCTCTGGAAGCAGTCGGGGGTCATTTTTCTCTGCACCTACTAGCCTGGCAACTTATTACTACTGATGTCTGGGTGCAGAGAATAATATCCAGAGGCTACCAGATACCATTTGATTTAACTCCCAGACTCATCAATTGAATCTCCGATGTGCTGCCCAATCAGAGTGAGGTAACAGCCTTAGAAATAGAAAAGCTGGTAAGAAAAAGAGTCATCCAACCAGTCCCACCAGACCAGAGAGGATCTGTTTTTTATTCAAGGTTCTTTTTAGTGCCAAAAAAGACAGGGGACTGGAGACCAATCTTGGATCTCAGACTATTGAACAAATTTATCAAACCTCAAAAATTCCAGATGGTCATGGTACAGACCATTCTCCCATTTCTAGGGAAGGACAACTGGATGTGCTCTATAGACATCCAGGACACATATTAACACATAAAGATGGATCACCGCTCCCGGAGATTTCTCTGCTTCTGGCTGGGAGCCAATCACTACCAGTTCAGGGCACTGCCATTTGGTTTCTTGACAGCCCCCACGAGTGTTCACCAAATGTATGGCAGTTGTAGTAGCTCATCTCTGACTACAATGATTCCAGGTGTTTACATATCTAGATGATTTGCTCCTTACCGCCCCGACCAGGAATCCTCTAATCCGCAGCCTCTCTTACACTCAAGGCCTCACTCTCCACTTGGGGATTACAGTCAACAAGGAGAAATCTCAAATGTCCCCAACAAAAACACTGGAATTCATTGGAGCAGTTTTTGACACAACACAACATTCTGACAAGCTTCCCTCCCTCCTCACAGGCTTTCGAAAATAAGACACCAAATCCAAGCCTTTCTTCCACAGACCTTTGTACCAGCATGCCTTGTACTGATACTCTTAGGCTCTATGGTAGCTGTCATTACTCTAGTACCACTGGCGAGGTTGCACATGAAAATACTACAGTGGCTCCTTTCTTCACAATGATCGATCTTAACTCACCCACTCAACCACATGATACGTCTTACAAATATTTGCAAGGAAGAAATGCTATGGTGGATGAAGCCAGAATAGAATCTTTGGTATCGACCATTCTGTCTCCCCCAGCCCACAGCCACGGTCCCCATGGATGCTTTCCTGTTAGGGTGGGGTGGGGAATTTCCAGGGAGGCCAATTTGCACATAAATGTCTTGGAACTGAGGGCAGTTCTCTTAGTGTTGCAAGCCTTCCATACATCCCTCCCTTCTGGGACCATTGCAATTCATTCGGACAACATGTCAGTCGTCTGGTATATCAACAAGCAAGGCAGAACCAGGTCTTACCCCCTGTGTTGGGAAGCCATGAGGATTTGGCACTGGGTGATAGCTTTCAACAGCTTTCTCATAGCAACACACATTCCTGGGAGTTCCAACCTTATTGTGGTCAGTCTGAGCAGGAACATCCTGATGCCTCACGAGTGGTCCCTCGATCCTGTAATAGTGGATTAGATTTTCTGCCGCTGGGGCAAGCCTTGCTGTGATCTGTTTGCTTCCTCCTTAAACAACAATGCAGAAGTTACTTTGCACTGATTCCCCCTGAGCGGGAACCCCCAAGGGACGCTCTAATGCATGATTGGCCCCCGGGTCTACTGTATGCCTTCCCCCATATCCCCTCATCTCAAAATTCCTCTAGAAAGCTCAAAGGTTGAGAAGCAAAGTGATCCTCATTGCCCCTTATTGGCCCCGTCAAGTCTGGTTCCCGTTCCTATGGCCTCATCTGATTCACAGCCCGTGGATCATGGATCATTCCCAAGGTCTACTATCTCATCAGGGACTGATTCACTCCAATCTCCACAGCCTCAAGCTCACAGCTTAGTTCCTCCACTTCCAATGATTGCCTGGCTGCCTGATACCTCATCTCCCATTTGTGAAATTTTTCTGACTTCACACAAACCTTCCACCAGTAAAATTTATTCTAGTAAATGGACTAGGTTCTCTATTTGGGCCAGAAATCAGAACTTAGATACATTCTCTATGCCTATTTAAAAGATCCTACAATACCTGATGACTCTTCTACATGCAGGAGCCTCAGCATCGACAATCACAGTACATTTAGCAGCTATCGCCAGCTTTCACAATGGATTTGAAAATTCTTCTGTTATGTCACACTGCCTGTGCAAAACCTTTTTGAAAGGAGTATTACACATTAAACCTCCTGTCAAGCCCCCCCATAGAACCCTGGGACTTGACCTTGGTACTTCAATCATTAACATGTCCTCCTCCTCCTCAAGTGACCTTACTTGAACTTCCACAGGGATAGAGTAGCCCTTCGTACTGACCCTTCTTTCTTGCCCAAGGTCATTGTTATTTGGACAAGACTAAACCTTTCAGGAAATAGATCAATTGTTTGTGGCCTTTGCAGGACCCAGATTGGGTAAACATGTCTCCAAAGTGACTCTATTCTCCTGGCTTAGAAACATCATTACCTTTATCTACCATCAGAATAAGCTATCCTTACCTTCCAGAATAAAGGCTCATTCTACTAAATCGATTGCTACTTCTGTGGCTTTCCATTCCAGAGCCTCTATGGATGATATTGGTGCAGCAGCCACTTGGGCAAGACCTCATACCTTTATCACTCATTACAAATTGGATTTGGCCTCTGGGGGATGAGCATCTTTTGGTTTATGGTGCTCAGGAATATCCTTCCTTAGGGCCACCCAGGACTCAAGTAGCTGGGGACTCGGTCCTAAGAGTAAGGAATGAATAAAGATTTACAACATCAGATAAAGAAGTTATGTCTTACCATATCGTTCCATCTGTGGTGTAGATCTTTATTCATTCATTACTTCCCACCCTCCTTCACCCTGCCTGGACTCCTGGTGGATGTTAGGAATTCCTGGTTAGGATAATTGCTCAGACAAAGCCTCCTTCTGTTTTTCTCTTACTATCTCAATAATATAGGGGCGGGCAAACTCGATCTGGAGAGACTATGAGAGGAGCATTATGGGTAGGTCTTGGCTGAGAGTTTTTGGCTGGCGTGAGCTTGGAAACAGTCGTGTCGGTTCCAAGGACAGAACTAAAGTCCTAACAGTAAGGAATGAATAAAGATCTACAACACAGATGGAACGTTATGGTAAGACATAACTTCTTTTTTTGTTCTTGAGTATGCAGAGGATGTCTCCATTGTTAAATATTCCATTCCTTTCCATTCCATTCCAGACAAGTAGAAAATTCTTTCAAGGCTACAAGAATTGGTAGACAAAACAGAGCAAAGTTCAAACGTTATTTAGAAAGAAATGCTAATTTGAAACATTTTTTGAATGTGATGACAAGATTAATAAAGGGGCTAAATACACACAGAAAGTTAGGATACTTATCCAGATGAGGGTTGTTAAGTAATTTCAGTACATAATGGGCAGTACTTATGCTTTGGTTAGTTCATCTTTGAGGGCTTTTTGGTTCTGCTTTAATTATATGGTATAAGTGGCACAGTTTCAGGCTTGTTGCAACTCTCATGTTGGAAAAAACACAGATTTAATTGTCACAGAGAGTTTATGAGTATATTTATGCAATTAAAAATAAACAAGAGTCAAATGCTTTGTCCAAACATATGACACATTGTGATAAGTGTAGGAAGTTTCTATTTTTATCCTTGATTTTATAGTTAGAAGAAATCAGGAAAAAGGTTTGAATTTTTATTTAGAAATAAGTTACAACTATTGGCCCTGGATTGGATGATGTTATTAATAAAAACTCTGTTTTAAAACATAGACCAGACAGTCTGCAATGTCTTTTTAACCGAGGTTTTATTGTTCAGTACACACGTATTTTGAAATCTGTCTTTTTGTACTTATCACCAGACTTCATAAGTAACTCCTGATTGGTTCAAGTTTTCATGTGTTTGATGGCAGCAGTGTTTAAAATGAAGCAACTTAAGTTGTTAGAAGTGTCCTTCAAATGAAACATTCAAATGAAACTTTTCTGCCATTAAAGCCTTAAGCACTAAATCTTAAGCAATATTCTGCTTTTGTCCTGTGTTCTGTCTTGTGACTTCCAAAATGATTAGTATGCATGTGCCAGTGTGAATGTGTCTGTGTGGGTAAGGATACGGAGAGAGGGTGTTATGGGGGTGCATGGTTTCCTGAATCATTATTGTTTTCTTTCTCTTACTAATTCTGTGTCCGTCAGTATAACAGACATTCACTACTTACATAAGAAGGGATGCTTCATGGTAAGGGCCACTGCGGTCAGTAACCACGTCTCTATTGAGATTCAACCTTCTATCTGTTGTCTGTAAAACCTGTCCATGAGGAAAGTGGAGGACTTATTTCCACTGGGGGGAAAAAACTTGCTGTTGAAAAGAAAATATAAAGTGAATAGTAAGGAGATGTTGAGCTTCTGGAATACAATGAATCAAAGATGTTTTTGAATCTGAACAGACCAGAAAGAGAAGTCTGTTGCTTGATAAGCTAAGAAATATAAGCCTGCTACTTATATATATATATATATATATATATATATATATATATATATATATATATATATATATATATATATAGATATATATATATAATTTTCTTGTATTCTGCCTTACTTGGTATGACTTGTACCTGAAAATGGTCCTCAGACCAATTTGCTTGCATACATTGCTAAATTACATTTCCCAGACAGATTTTTGTGTTTCACCACTACACTTTGTGGGAGTTGTCTTTCCTTCTCTGGAAAAATATGCCTTCTTAGATCATTTGACATTGATGGCCACAATGAACAGAAATTATTGTCAGTTGCAGGTTATAACTCAGAACAGAATGGATATTTTGCATTCATTCTATTACATGGTCATATATTGGCTGGCAGGTGCTGTATAATAACTGCTGTGAACCGGCTATGCATTTGCATGCTTCTAGCATGCATAGTACCCCTTTGAGTCCCTGCTTTTTGGAACCATGACATGCAAATTCCTTCCAGATGGTGTTTCCATGATAACAATCTACCAACTAACTTTCCTGAAAGAACAAGCCAGCCACAGCAGCTTATGACTTTCCATATGCAGCCATCAATTTCATCTTCAAAACTGTCTAATGTCAACTTGGGTTTCTGGATCTACAGTAATCAGTCTCTCTTTATGTCCCTTTGAGAGATAAAAATTAGCAGAAGTTGGACAACCACTCCAAAATACAATGTTTATTGACATCTATCTAAAATACAAAATGTAATCCATGATGGAATGAAAGCTTAATATGATGTTAGGCTAGCTAGGTTCAGGAATTAGTTGGGAAGTATCCCTGGTAGCATGGAACTAAGTCAGGATAGACCATAGATGAGTTGATCAGCTGCTGTCAAAATCAGCAAATATAAACATATTAGCTGGTTAAAGCAATGAAGACAGTTTGATTTGCAAAATCACCTGTGAAATCTATAATACTGATTAAGTTACCTTACTGTAGCAATGCTCATTGTTGAAGCTAGAAAAAAAGGTATATTTTCTCTGTGTGATTTTTCAAATTTACAGAAAATAAATAAAAAATACAATAATGTCCTACTTTAAAAAAGATAAAAATGACTTCAGTGGTTGTAGCATATAAGAACACGGGATTAGGATTAGTTAGGATTAGCAGTTCTAGCTGTTAATTAGCAGAGATGATGTCTAGGACTCAAAATGGGCTACCACCAGCAGTAAGCCCTAACATGGGTGGACAGCCACTGTCAGACACCATTTTTATTTCAGAGACAAGCCTTCCATGGTGAATGTGGGTAGAATCACCATGGTGGGTCATCACTATGGACATGCAACATTATACTGAGGCATTCTGGGGACAGGTTAATGCTAATTATCCATGTGCTCTCCCTCAGAAATGACTGTGGTAGCCCACATGTGCAGTTGTGATGGATGGGCCAATCTGGAAATGTATGAAACAACATTTGGTAGCCCGCATTCTCCATTGTGATGGATGGGCCATCAGATGACACAGCCACAACAGTGTGCTACACCGTACAATCCAGCGACATGCAAATTAGCCAATAATGACATCTTACTCATCATAGCTAAACTCTCCCTGAACTGCATTTTCCACGATTGTGCAAATTTAAATTTTAGTTATTGCAGGTTACAATAGTCCTCATGTTCTTTCTGAATCCCATTTGAATCAGGAAATCTAACTAGATGCGTTGCTGTTCAAAAGATGAGGCATTACATTGATATGTATGCAGCAACACTGCAGGATTCCAGCCAGTGGAGAATACACATCTAGATGCATGTAAAAATAACTTATTTGTTTTGGAACAGACCTGTTTTGCATTTAGATAATCATCACAGGAAAATTAAATATTTAAATCTTTAGTTGGATCACACATTTAAATTAATGCTCCTCATTTTAATTGCACATAATAACAGTCTAATATTTTGTGCAATAACAACAGCAAATGTTGTAAGCAGCATATTACCTGGGGAAATTTATATAAACCCAGTATTCTAGCAATCGGTACTGTTTCTGTTGACTGGAAATCTCCAATAATAGCTGCCAAAGTTGGGATTTTTTTACAGCTGTAATTTGGGATTGGCTTCTTCTTCTGACCAGAAAGAAGTTGGAAAGTGTCTTCAATGGATGCAAAAATATTAAAACAGGAGTCATAGATTTGAAAGCCAAGTGTAAGGTTTGGTAGCAAAAGATGATTGTTATTGATCTCTTGTACAGAAAACACCAGTCCCAGCATGTGCTGGTAATTAACTAGATTAAACCTAAAAGTGTGAGACATTTGAATAGTGGTTATTGCCATGGTGATTAAATACCAGCAAGCAAGCATAACAGCATAATTTAGAAAAATGAAAAAAAGGAAAAGAAAGGAAACAGACGACTGTTTTCAGCTTACGTGTGTAATCAGTACAGCAACTGCACTGTAACAAGGAAACCTACTGGGTGATAACAAACATTCATAGTTTATCTTCTGATTATCCTCTTTTCAAATATTTCACAGTTATGGCAGTCAAAAGTTATATCATTCATTAAACTAAAAAGACATAGATTTCACAGTTCCAGTTTCCTTACATGTGTGAACAACTGCATAGACTTGGGGTCATGGGGTCACTGACAGACAGTTCCTTAGGTGGGGGGAGTCAAACAAACAGTAGCCACTGCTTCCAGTTTCTAAGGGTATGGCCCTTTAACTATGGTAATCAGCTTAGAAACTGTCTGTCAAGCTGTTCTGTGTTTTTTTTTGTAGGTAATTAAATTTCATTTAAAAAAGGACAGTTTGATAGGCAGTTTGAAAGTTGTCTATAATTTGTTCACAGATAATCCCAATCACTTGTTAACAACATGGAAACTGTCAAACTGTACCTAAAGAATTGTGAAAGTTTTAACTTATAGATAGTATGCATGCATGTGTGTGTGTGTGTGTGTGTGTGTGTGTGTGTGTGTGTGTGTGTGTGTGTGTGTGTGTGTGTGTGTGTGTGTGTGTGTGTGTTTGTCACTCTATGTGTGTTGGGGGTAATAAATAGATGCATTGCATAGAATGCCAAATTCTTGCCTCAGTTCTGCCTTCTTCTTCTTATACTGTAAACAAAGTATAGTAGACAGGACATTGTCTGGAATTTCAAGATGTTATTATACAAAATATTTCATACACTGTGTATACCATCTCGTGGTTCATTTTAAAATTATCTCAGTGATCATATGGTAATCTGTTTAACATTCATTACTAGAAATCAGAATGCCTGTATAATCTTATTGTTGCTAGCCATTTTGTCATATTCATTTAGCTTTACAGAGCTCTTACGCCATGGTGGTGCAGCGGTTAGCATTGTCACCTCACAGAAAGAGGTTATCCCATTTGATTCTTGGCTGGAGCGCCTTGTGTGTGGAGTCTGCATGTCCTCCCTGCAGTCAAGTGACACAAAAGACATGCAGGTAGGTGCATGCATGAATGGGTGTAACTTCTTTGAAGGTTGGGCGCTGGGCTGTCAACCCGGTACCGTAAAAATCCACTGCCAATCATGAGCAGACCAGAGTTCCGCTGTGGCGACCCCTAAATGGGAAAAGCCGAAAGACATTTAGAGAGCTCTTACTGTTTGTCTGAGTTAGAAGTCAAAACTGTGTGCCCTTTACAGTTCATAGCTTGTTACTAGGCCAGTGACCAGTAGGTCCCTTACAAGCCTAACCAAGCACCTCAAACCATTTTGGTCCATAGTATCATACTGAGAGGGCATGTTAGTAGGCAGGTAGCTAAGGATTTGTAAGGAGGGGTGTTAGTTATAATAATACTTTTCATACTGATGATCTCTGTCTTATTTTACTGTTTCACATTCATTCAGAACCTAACGCCATACAAGGCATTTCATTTTCTGAGACAGCTCTGTGTCTTTGCAACAACTAGTGGTTTTTAATCCTAGCCATGTATCCCAAATCCCTGACAAGTTTTAGTACTCTAGGTAAGTGTAAGCAGGGGCTTGGGAGATGAAACTTTTACAAGCAGGGGCCTGGGAGATGAACCATTTACAGGCTGCTAAGGTCCATTATAGACATAGCTGCCGAACCAAAGATAAATTTCCTTTTCCCCATCCAATTGTCCAAGTTACACTTAAACTGGGTTATGGAGGATCTGTCCTTCTTATGGATATGGGGCCTATTCTGGAGAAGGGTAATCTCTGGGATACATACCAATCTCAGCGGCAAGTCCTATTTATACCACAGTCAAGGTTTATGTCGTTATAACGGGCAATTGTGGTGCTGTTTGTTTTACAAATATGCAAGAGCTCCAGCAACGTGAGTCTCACAATGTCTTATATGCCAGACATAGATCTCTGCTCAAAACCCTGACAGAATAAAGGGATAGGGATTTGAGGTGGCCTACACAGGGCATGTTACAGACACCCTGTATTCTTTTAGTGGGGAATCTTTGTGGACATTCAAATTGTTGGATGCACCTAGTTAAGTACATACCGTAGGGGGCATTGTGTTCAATGACAGGTCTGATGAATGCTAAATAAAGTGGAACGATGACCTTCTTGGACCTAGATGCTATACCTTTGTTATAAGTTGCACTACATAGAATGATTTCCTCATTACTGTAGACAGGTGATGGTCAAAGGCTAGATTAGTGTTTATGTGTCCCCTAGACCCTGATTACTGAATCTAGTCTTAGGGATGTATCGTCACTATGACAGGTAACAGGAGTGGATGACTTCCTAGCAATAAGTTTTAATCCATAGCACTAATACAAGTTATTTGCCTGTGTTAGCCTTTCCTGGAGAACATTAGTATTGGTGGAGCATTCTGAGTGCTTCTAATTTTCAATCATCAGCAAATCTGGTCAACCAAAGGACCTTGACATTGGCTTTAACTTCAGAAAAGGAAATGCCAAAAAGAAGTGGTCCCAGGAGTGATCCCTGAGGGACTCCACTTGTGAGTGGCCTATTTGTAGTGGTGGAATCCCAAAATCTAACTCGCTGGGTCCTATCTGTGACCAGCTGGCTATTTACTGTGTGACATAAATGGTTATAACTAACCTCTTCAATTTGTCAACAATGACTGAGTAGGGTATTGTGTAAAATGCCTTGACCAGGTTAAGGTAAGTATTGTGAACCATTCTGCCCTCATCCATTACTTCAGTGATGAATTGAGATAATGGTTGTGTCCAGTGTTTGGAGGTTTCCTATGTCATTACTGATCATTTCCATGATAATTCTTTTCATGGATTTGTATTTGAGCCTAATGAGACTTATGGGTATTTAGTCTCCATGGTCAGTAGACGGTTCACCTTTGTTTAGAGGCATTGATTGTTGCTATTCTCCATTCATTAGACACAAAGCCTTTTTGTATGCTACAGTTAAATAGCAATTCCAGAGGGCCTGCTAGGTCATGTTTCATGCTATTTGCAAGACTTCCTGGGATATTGTCTGGGCCCATCAATGCAGTGTTCTTGGAGAGATCACTGAGGACCTCTCGATCTAAAAAGTTGTCATTAATGAAGTTTAGGAATCCATGTGCATGAAAAAGGCAGACCCAGCAAACAAACCAGTGAAAAACACAATCCACAGCACCACGGAGAATGAGAAGTCCAACCCAAAGTATTTTTTTTTGTAAAACCAGCTTTAATTCTTCAAAGTATAAGCACTTTTGCTTTTGTACACCAAAAACTTCTTCAGATACATTTAAAAATCCAAACAGAACAGTTTAGATTTCCCTCCATGAAGTTAGAAACACACCCACAGTCCATTACATCAGCCAGAAAGCTAAAGTCAGAAATGGGAATATATGCAAATACAAATAGTATTTCTTGCATTTGCCCCAAAAATAATTAAAACATATATTATAAATAGTTAAATGAATGAGTAAAAAATATTGCAGTAATTCTGTTAGTAACATTCCAAAGATTTAAGTTTTAAAACTGGAGCTATACTAATCATGTCATTCAAACCCGGGTGCCTGTAGGCTTCCAGCCTGATCTGCCACATAAGCTCCTGCTGCTCCAAGAAAGTTGACCACAGACCACCCCTCAGACACTTCTCCACCTTCTCTAATACACTAAACTTAAAGTCATGTGTTTCATTCAAGAGCATTGGTGATTTTTTTCTTTCTGATTTCATAAACATGCTCATAAATGCGGTTGTGCAACATTCGCTCAGTTTTTCCTATCACAGTGTTGACATCTAGCTCCATAAATAATTCCTACTGTCTGACAGTTGCATCTCCCTGTTACAGAATAATCTTGGTTCCTCAGGTTAATCCTGTCCCCCTCCAGGATATATTTACATGTATGGTGCATTTCACATTTAGTCATCTAGCCCCTAAGTGGCACCTGTGTTTTTTTCTTTTCCAACATGTCTTTAAAGTTGCGACCCCTTTTATAAATAACAATTACAATTACTGCAATATTTTTTACTCATTCATTTAACTCCTGCACTACCAGACTATAACTCATACCACACTTTTTGGCCATGTAACCTGGACTGGAACACTAAAGGTGGAGGTGTGTCCATATTCATTAAGGATATCCACACCTCCAGGCTAGTTGCTCAGCATAATGCAGCTGATGTTATCCAAGTGCAACTAACTCTGGGCAAAACTGCAATCCAAATTGTAGCTTGCTACAAATAACCCACCATGCTCCAGGATGCCCACACCTCTTTTCTTGATGTACTTGAAAATATTAGGGTTCAACCAAACACCCTAATAAGGGGCGATTTCAACTACCCTCCATTAACTGGGAAAATTACTCATGTACCAACTCCTTCACTTAACGCTTTCTGGAATTCATAAACTCCAATGCCCTGGATCAACTTATCCACACCCCCACCAGGGGCAACAATATCCTAGATCTAGTCATTACCAACATGAGTGACCGGTGTTGCACACCTGAAGTCAATGCCTCATTGGTCTGATCTGACCATAAGCTAATTACCCTAGATATCCACATCCTGCCCCCACCCCCCATTAAGGAAACCAAGGTAAAATATTTCTCCAAAGCCATCTTCATGCTTCTTAAGACAGAAGTGGTAAACTTCATTACACCCATGCAGATGGACAATACAGTTATGACTACTGAATCCTACACAATTGCACTTTAGAAGCACTTACATGAGTGCATGGATCGTGCTATCCCAAACAGAACCAAGACGCTATCCTCCAAAAAAAGGAAGCCAATCTGGTGGTCCCCTGCCATAAAAAAACTGTACAACAGAAGTTTAGTTTAGTGTTCCGGTCCAGGTTACATGGCCGCTAGCCTCTGCATTTAATATACTGCTGTTTCCTGCATTTTCTGTAGTTTTCTTACAAAAACAAAACAAAAAAAAATATCCTTGTTTTTCCCACCTTTCCTTGACTAGAATAGTCCATTATACAGGCTTTGCTGTATTCTGGACTTTGGGATAGTTCCTGTGTTGCCCATTGCCTTACTTGGATAGAAGGAAGTTTCTTTGCTCACCAGTGGGAGTGGGGAGCCTTGAGCAGCCTATCTGTCCCTGAAGGAGTGACCTCAGCACAAGATCTAGTAGTAATTGGTAGTTTTGGACCATTTCTAGCTCTTTTGACATTCCCTATATAACAATCCGCTTTTGCGCGGCCTTGCATGATTGTGCGCATAGCGCAGCACTGGTTAAATAAGTTTAAACTATTTCTGGCTCCTCCAAGTCTGCTCTTCAGTTTTTCCCTTAAAACCGCTCTACCTTCAATAAAATCAGTCTATTACCTATCTAAAAAGCCCAGCACTTGCTCCTATAGCATTTTTACACAGGTAAAGCACTCTTAAACAAAAGAAAGCACTACACCCACCTACAATCCCCTTGAGCACCCATTTCCCTTTAGGTCCTTTCTGACTCAGTTACACAGCAATCCCTTACACTATTCTAACATGTCGAGATGTCATTTACTGGCGGCCTCTCCAGTTCAGCTGGTGAATCTGGGAATTTTGAGGCAATGTTACAACTGTCTCATGTACACAGACAACCCTCTCCTCCTCCCAACAAATACAAATATATGTGAGAGATGCAACTATATAGCCAAACTGGAGGCTGAGTTCTCTCGACAAAGTACTGGCAAGACCAGTCAGGAGAAGAAGGTAACCACACACACCACAAACTCAGTCTCACATAGACCAAACACAACTGCAAACCAAACACATAAACACACAAAGACATACTCGGAGGCTCTAATTAAAAATCTACCAAAACATCAGAGGCCTCCAAAGCAGACATCCAAGAAACCACTACCTCAAAACATAGCACATGCAACACATATTTCTCAAAGTCAGTATGCCAAACAGTCACAGCCCTTAAGGCCAAACAACATGCCTGATATACTTGTAATAGGTGACTCTATAGTCAGACACACTGACGTCCTGCTCACGAGACTGAACAAGGAAAAGATTACAGTAAGCTGCCTGTCAGGTGTTAGAATCCACCACATAACACAAGCACTCAGGTCACTCCAAAGCAAGTACAAATATGACTTAGTCATTGTCCATGCCGGTGTGAATGACCTGAGACGTACCTCCCTGGACTACATGAAAAGAGACATAGAGGATCTCTCTGATTATGTAGCCCAGGCCAGTATAACCCTGACCCTGAGCAGCATCTTACCCTCACCAAGAATGATGCCACAGTACAAAGACAAAATGATCAGCTTTAATAATTGGCTCAATTACTGGTGTCATTCTAGGGGGATCCAATATCTGTCTGCTTGGGATGACATGCCTGACAAGCCACGCTGCTTCGCAAGGGATGGCTTGCACCTGTCACCCCTAGGCTTCCAGATATTGGCAAAGGCTCTTGCCACCCCCATAGTGCCTTTTTTAAGCAAGGCTCAAAAGACAAACCCACCTCCCTAGAAAACACAAGTGGAAAAAAACTAAGGGTAATGCTGCTCAACACCAGAAGTCTAAACCTCAAGATGCAGGCTCTCGAAGCCCTCCTCAGTATGGAAAGCATAGATGTCTGTGCAGTGACTGAAACCTGGTTCAAGGCTCCGGAGAGCACCCCAGCACTACCAGGTTATACCTCATATCATGCTTTTCGGCCCCATAACTTGGACCAAATCACAAAGGGAGGGGGAGTGTCCATATTCATCAAAGACACCCACACCTCCAGGTTAGTGGCAACGCATGAAGCATCGGAGACCATCCATGTGCCACTAACCGTAGGCAAAACTGCCCTACAGTTTGTAGCATGCTAGAGACCACCCTCACAAACTCAGAAACCCCACTCAGCCTTCCTGAAGACACTGGAGAGTATGACTGTCTCTCCAAATACCATCATATTGGGAGACTTCAACTACCCTAACATAGACTGGGAGCATTACTCAAGCCCCAACACCCTAGCCCAAAGGTTCCTAGAATTCATAAACTCAAATGCGATGGAACAATTAGTCACCACTCCCACAAGAGGAGATAATATACTAGACCTGATCATCACAAACATGGGGACACAATGCTCCACACCGGAAGTATACCCCTCACTGGTGAGATTAGACCATAAACTAATCGCACTGGAAATCCACATCCCGCCACCACCCCAGCACAAAAGACCACAGTGAGGAACTTCTCAAAAGCTGACTTCACACTTCTTAAGACTGAAGTGGTATCTTTCAAGGCCCCTGGGCCAGTGGAAACCACAGCCCACACCGCTGAATTCTTTATAAACGCTTTCTATGGACACCTTCAAGAATGCATGGATCATGCAGTCCCAAATAAAACCAAGACCCTTTCCCCCAAAGGCAGGCGTCCTGTCTGGTGGACCCCAGCCATAGACAAACTTTACAACAGGAGGAGGAAGCTATTACAGAACAGAGCAAAATCCCAAAAAGGGAAGGCATCTCTGATCAGTACTAGCAAAAAACTACGATCACTCATAAAATCATCCAAGGCCAAATTTGAGAGAGAAATCACAAAAAACACTAAAGATAATCACAAGGCCTTCTTTAGTTATGTTAGAAACCTGGGTGGAAACTCCCAGATATGCTCAGAGTTAGTTCAAAATGACAAAAAATACACTGAACCCACAGATTTTGCAAACATAATGGCAGACAGGTTCAGTGCAAATCCCCCCCCCCCCCAAAAGGAGAAATATCTATCCCAGCTGAATGTATCCTCCCTGACATCTCAGATGTCCAGGTGAGAGCCGCCCTCTCCAAAGCTAAAAACACAGCATCAATGGGACCAGACGGTGTCCTGGGTTGTGTGCTACATGAACTACAAGAGGAACTAAACTCGCACATAAGGCTGCTATTTAATCTTAGCCTTACTACAGGATACGTACCCAAATAATGGCATACAGCAACAGTGGTTCCACTCCACAAAGGAGGTGCTTCTATGGACCCTGGAAATTACCACTCTATAAGCTTGATGAGCCTGGTCTGCAAAGATATGGAGAGGATCATTATGGAACTCATAAACAAAGGCATTGGGGACCTACAGACACTTGATCCTACCCAATTCGGCTTTGTTAAGGGCTGATCCTGCCTTTTGAACCTTGTCGACTTTTTTGAAACAGTCACTAAGGCCATTGATGAGGGTAAGGCAGTTCACACAGCCTACCTTGACCTTGCAAAAGCCTTCGACACAATACCTCACTCGGGCATCATAGACAAGCTCACCAGCTTAAATGTAAACCCATATGTCATAAGATGGGTTGCAAACTGGCTAAAGGACAGAACCCACAAGGTCAGAATTGCTGGATCCATGTCATACTCTAAGCCAGTCACAAGTGGTGTCCCACAGTGCTCGGTCCTGGGACCCCTCTTGTTTGGCATTTATTTTTCAGAGGTACAAGCAAACATAGGAGGATTGCGGCTGACAAAGTTTGCAGATGACTGCAAACTGGGCCCATAATTGATACTCCAGTGGACACAAGCATCCTTCAGAAAGGCCTCACAGAAACGGAAAACTGGTGCCAGAGCCATGGACTTAAACTGAACGCCAAAAAATGTATAGTCATACCCTTTGGTAAAAACGAAGTACCCACAAATTACCACATAGGTGGTAATCCATTAATTATGGAAGAAGTAATCAGGGACCTAGGGACTCAAGTTGACAGTAACCTCTCATTTGACAACCACGTTGCCAGAGTGGTTAGGATGACCTTCTATATTGCCCACCTTATCATGAAAGGATTCACATCTAGATCAAGAGAGGTCATTGTGCCCCTATACTCTTCCCTTATCAGGCCCATGATTAAGTACAATGCCCCATTTGGTATGTACCTTACCCGGCACCTGCAGCAGTTAGAAAGACCCCAAAAGTACCTCACCAAGAGGATCAAGGGTCTCAAACATATGTCATATGCTGCCAGACTGAAGAAACTCCAGCTCTATTCAGTCGCATACCACCTACTCAGAGGAGATCTATGCCTGACATACAAGGCCATGTCCAATCCGGAATTAATGGACATGCTCCACCTGAAAAAAAACAAATCCACCAGAGCCACGAGAGCGAGAGATTTGAACCTCAACACAGAAATAAATAGGACATGCTGGAGGGACAGATTCATAACCCAGAGGCTCCCTACACTCTGGAACAGAATCCCAGTCCATGTTAGGCAGAGCCCTTCACTGACTCTCTTCAAGAGAAATCTTGACGAGTGGATGGGAGATCGTAGGTTTACACCGGGGGTCATCTCTGTGTCACTACTAGACAGAGGCACAGTAAACTAAACCCTAAATGGGCACAGTATTATTCCAAGGGGTGGCGGAAGCCACACACACTCTGGCTAGGCTTATAAATGCCCTAGGGCAGATAGCCTAGTATGAACCTATGAACCTTTAGGAATTCAGGCCCCCTCTGATAATGTCCTCATTTTAGCATTTTGTCTGAAAAAGTGAAACAAGTTGAAACTCTGCTCTGTGGTGGTGCTACCACTATTCTGAAACAAGATTTTAGTACGTATACAGATATCTGTATTTTCAAAAAGTGGGAATGCCTATAAGCAGTGCAACTTCTTGTTTCGACAGCAAGTATTGAGCAGTGATGTATTTATATAGTTTTGATATTGTTTGGTTATAGTGATAATTTGTGGAACATAGGATTAAGAAAACTATGACTTACTACAGGTCCTGTGGTCACAGCACTTAAATATTGGCTTTATTTGATTGGATCCCTCTCTAACTATTCTGCTATAACCAGCACAAAGATATGCCCACCTAGGGTCTTTTATTCAACACTCTGAGAGGAGTGGGAATCTCTGAACTGAGAGAAGTAAGCTTTACTTTAAAAATGAGAGAAAATGCTTTTATTTCCATTCTGCTTAAATATGTTCAGTTGCACATTTAGCCACCTGTGTAGTGATACTGCGTGCATGTACTTTTCTGCTTTTCTCCATGTTTTAGCACAAAAAGTTATCTGTTTTCATTTTTTTTTTCAGAAACTTAGGGCCGGATTCACAAAACTTCCGTGTAAGAGTTAATATGACTTACATGGAGGCTGCAGTCTAACGGTATGACGTCAGCATGCCATGCATATTCATGAGGGCGTGCTGAATCATACCCTAGGCTAACACGGTCCATGTAGGAAAGTAGGGGGCGTGTCCGATTGCATAGTTCTGCAAAGGGATATGCCCCCAGAAGAGTCAGAGTCCTGAAAGTAAACACCCACGAGCGAGTCCGCGGAAATGTCAAGGAACACAACACGACACATGCCCCCACAGAATATAAACCCAACTGAAATGTAAAACGTAAAAAATTGCAGTTTTTTTTTTATAATTTCCAAAATGTTTGCCCATAGTTGCGTTCGTTTGTGCGGGTATGCCCTCCGCTCAGCCACAGTTAGCAGACATTGAAAAGCATATAAAATCTAAATATGCAAATTAAGCCAAGTAGCAATAGCGTAGTGGTAGAGACATTGGCCAAAGAGGAGGTAGTCACGGTTCGAGCCCCCACAACACCATTCTCCATTTTTATTTAAATAAGCATGAAACAATCCCCTGACACATATATATATATATATATATATATATATATATATATATATATATATAACTATAATTTAAGTAAAATGTAATGAAATGGGTCATGTATATTTGAAGAAATCTGACATAATAAAATATAAAAAAAGGATCATAATTGCTCATAGCTTAGCAAGGCTTTAGCAAGCTGAATATGGGTGCCCATAGATGAGCAGCGCTTTAACAAGCTTAATATGAGTTCCCATAGGTGAGCAGCGCTTTAACAAGCTTAATATGAGTGCCCATAGGTGAGCAGTGCTTTAACAAGCTTAATATGAGTGCCATAGGTGAGCAGTGCTTTAACAAGCTTAATATGAGTGCCCATAGGTGAGCAGCGTTTTAAGAAGCTTAATATGAGTGCCCATAGGTGAGTAGTGCTTTAACACACTTAAAATGAGTGCTCGTAGTTCAGCAGCACTTTATCCAGCATAATATGAGTGCTTATAGCTAAATGACGCGTTACCCAGCATAAGCCATTTGCGTGGAGCTGCGCAGCGTGCCAACCAGCTCACCGTCGGGCAACATTGGGCAAGCTGTATCAAAGCCACCTTTACACAGACACACCTCCTAGCCTGTCTATACAGTAATAAAATAAAAAAAGCAATGCCCAGGCTCAAACCCGGGATACTGTGCACCATAGTCAAAGTACTGAACCACTAATCCATGACAGTTGTACTGAGAAATGCAGTATTAGCATATATATAGGAATGAATGGAAATAGAAGTATGACAAAGCAGGTTTTTTAAGCTGATAAATATCCAAAATGGCCAATCACAGATACGTGCGGGAAAACCGGCATATATAAGCCCCATAGGCAGGAATACACAGCATAATTGATTGTGGTACCCATTTGCAGTCAGGATGGCAGGTGCAGGAGAGGGAAGTTACTTTAGAGCACAAAGGTGGGGTGTTGAGGAGTCAAAATATATGGTTGGCTCCTAGTCCATGATCATGAAGCACAACTCATGCAGGGCCAGGTTCACTGGAGTGCGTACAAGGCAGAGGCGTGGAACCAGTTGGCACATGATCTCACCAGTACCACAGGCATTCCGAGGACTGGTGAACAGGTCCGTCACCACGATGCGGACCTGAAGCGACAGAAGGAGGACCAACTGAACCGTTGGATCCAGGAGGCCCGCCAAATGCCCAACGCCCCAGTACTGAGTAAATATCCATGTAATTAAGTATGTAAGAAATGCTATCCTAGCCTATAGTATGGAGACGTATATTCCAATATTACTTTATTTATATTACAGCCGCAGGTGTTCATTCCGCGAATCAGTGAGCCTATGCTGATAGGCTGCTGAGGTTGCACCACCAGGCAGGTTAGTAATTATTTAGCTGGTACTGTCATAGAATATAAGTGAGACAGACTGTAAAAGAGTTCAGTGTTGTAACACAGTAATAAAGCCTGTCAA